>NW_028263371.1:39632893-39941226 GCF_051168715.1 Poecilia mexicana | reverse complement strand
CAATCTCCGTGTGATTCACATGTTAGTCATTTTTATCCCGTAGCCCACAAATAAATGCACCAGCAGGACAGTTTTATGAGTTTTTTATTGCTGCCTACAACTTTCATTTGTATCCCTTGCAGCTAGATGGCTTTTGAAACACTCAATTTGAGCAATTTTAGGATTGTGTTCAGTCAGAGCATATCTGTGTTTTCAAGAATGTGGTAAAGTATTGCAGGAAGCAGTTTGCTCTTGTCTTGACTTAGTTCATATATCTCTTGAGTGCAACACCTTATTAGAGTGCAACTGCATCTGACCCGCGTGATTCTTTTTTACGCTCATTTCCCGCTGCTTTTGCTTTATGTTGTTTGTCTCAGAGAGGCTTGTTAAGCTCAAGCAACCAAATGTCAAGCCTCTTCACTCGAGACGCTGCAGAGTTTTCTTTCATCCTGTCTTTGTTCCTCCAATTGTTTAATTAGCGGTGACCGATCCCTGATCCGTCTGTCATTAAACCTCGCTGTGTTTTAAGAACCAGACACACTTAAGAAAATGTGGGGTTTTCTCATCTCAATTAGTGTAATATGTACATTTAGAACTGAGTACGGTGCATTTAGCTCTTTCCTTTCATCTCTAATTGGTACTAAAGTTGTAAGGGCTACATTTTCACAATTGATTATTGGATTTTTACTGTATTATTGCAAACTGATATCATGCAATGTACTATGTAATGCTAACAATAATACTAATTACATGATAATGGTATATTACTAAATTTCAATTATTTGTCCATTATTACCATCTTCTTGTTTTTGTTATATATGCATACTTAGACTTTGGGTCAGACTGAAGCTAGTAGCTTTTCAGAGGCCAGAGCAAAATGACTTTCACCATAAAACAACTATTCTCTAAAATTTCTTGAATGTTTACATGAGCACTATTTCATGAAAATGTAAGAAAATGTAAAATAATTTTGCCTTTTTGTCCATTTCTGATGGCTTCTGTAAACATTTGACCAGCTGATACACATTTCTCGTTAAGGATTACAATATCATTTTAGCCATTAGCATTGTCAGCAAAGTTAATATGACAAAACCAATCATTTCTATGTGTAGAATGTAAATCCTCTTCAGCAAATTCCAAAGCACAGACAATATTTCTAAATCCAGTTTCTTTAATGATGAGCAAAAGTTGAAAGTTCAACACGGAATAAAACAAAAATGGAGAACTTTTGCTGTACTCTATTCATCTGTCTTATTTCCTGCAGCAAGTCTTTTTGCTATCTGGTGATTGACCTTTTTCTGATCTTTTTCATTGATCAAAAAAAGATCTGAATTTTTTACTTCTTCCAACTGGGTTACGGATCAGAGTCAGATCAGCCTGAAGATCTGCCAATTCTGATCAATATATTGGACTTCTGTCTGCACATTTACTTTAATCCATTGTCATATCTGCATTGTGTCTTTAAATTAGCACATTTTTAAGCCTGTATGCATTATTTCAAGACCTTTATGGGCATCAGGTCAGCAGGGCCCCAAGCAGTTGGTTATGTCTTGAACTGGCTTTGGTCAAGTGTTAAACATGGAAAAAGAGCAGAATGCAGAACATGCAGATTATTCACACTGTCATTGTGCCAATAGCCACACAGCTCTGAAAAAGAAAATTCAACTTGTTAATAAAAATGTGGAGTACTTTAGTTTTCAGGCTCTGAAAATTCACTCAAAATAATCAAATCACTGTCATGTAGAGTTCCAGCTTCTAATATTTTTCTAAATTTAGTCAATTTCAGACCTTAAACATCTTAATCTTGATATTTATGCAGTGCCTTGTGACCTGCCGACCTTCTGACCTTGCTAGCATTTTGCTCTCAATGATACATTAAGCCCCGGAGTGGAAGAAGTTAAATCTTGTCTGAAATCCTCCCTTTCCATCTTCCACACACACATTTAATATACAATACTGCGGCTCCCTGATACCGGTCCAAAAATACTCGCTCAGCTAAACGTGTTTCTTTAAAAAGCTTCACATGTTTATTTCTGTCGCTCTGCTGAGCGTTTCCAGCCTTCTGAAATTCTCACATCTTGATGTCTCTCTTCCTTCCTCGCACCTGAGTGTCCCACTCTCTCATCTCCTCTCTTCAAGCCATCTGGCTTGTTTTCTGTACTATTTTTTTTCTCCACCCCTTACTTGTACTGTAGATGGAACTAAGCGGAATGTATTACAGTCATTTTTAACTCCATGTTTGCATATTTAGTTCATGCACTATTAATACAATGTCTGAGATGTTTTGAGGTGGAATCTTGGGTTGTGTTTACTTTAGCAATCAATATGGTATGTAATCAGTCTGAAAGCAATGCTAAGAGCATCCCCGGAGGTATCTGACTGTGCGAGATAGAGAATAAGCCATCAACACGCGGTGTCATTTGAAAGTCATATATGGATGAGAAAATAGAGGGCGGTCTCATCTGAACAAAGACCATTTGCATTAACGCCTTTTCCTCACACCTTCTTCTAAGAGTGAATCAGATTACTTGGCACTTAGAGCTGCATGGGTGTTTATTTTTTACACCCCTATAATGGTATGATAAATCAAAAATGCTATTTAAGCATTCAGGATTTGAGAAATGACACATTGTAAGTACAGTGTCTTCCAGAAGTATCCGTGCACTTTTAATAATCCACATTTTACAACTAATGGTTTTCTATTGGATTTAGATCTGGATTTTGAGAGGCTCATTCTAACACTTAAACAGGCTTTTAACTAAGCTATTCCATTGTAGCTGTACTGTAGGGCTGATGTTCTGCTGGAAGGTCAATCTCCTCCCATCTCAACTTTCTGCTGAGTTTTAAAAGGTTTCCTGTCAGGATTGCTCTATCCCTGTTTCGATCAACAAAAAAGAAAGCCTACCCACAGCATGATGCTGTCCCCATGTTTCATAATAGTGGATTGTGTGCTATAATAACGTCGTATAATAACATGCAGCATTAATTGAGTTCAACACATATCATTTTCCTTGCAAGCTAAAATGTTGGATTTTGGTTCAAATGACCAAAGTATCATCTTCCACATTACCTGTGTCCACCACGTTGCTTGTGGAAAACAAGACTTTATCTTCTTCGGTCAGTTATTCTTCTGCTTTGCACTTTCCACTCTAAAACCATATTTGTGGAGTTCATGACTAATGGTTACCATAAAATTTTCTCTGACCTGAGTTAGATGGAAGGTTTTGTCTTGGCAGGTTTGCGGTTGTGCCATGCTCTGCATTCATGAATCACATAATGCTTGTGAGATATTGAAAGTTTTGCATGTTTTATTATCAAGCCTGATTATAACAATGTAAACATCATATAATTTTCCTCACACTTTACGAATGAACTTTGGTTTTTGTTGGTCTGTCCCATAAGATCACACATACATTAATGTGAATACTTTTGCAAGTTACTACTACATCTTTTGCCTTATAATGATTATGATCATAACGTTCTCTCCCTTTTTTTCTTTTTCTTTTTTTTTTTACAGTGATCCCTGACTCGTTGACAGTAACAGCTCCTCCCCAGACTCTGTCCAAAGTGGAGGGTGACACATTACAGCTCAACTGTGAGGTGTCCCGAACCACGATGCAGCACACACACCTGTCGGTCGGTTGGTACCTCAGGTCCCCTGAGAATGCAACCGCCCCACCTCAGGAACTGGTCACTCTGTCCAGGGACTTTGTTCTGCGCTCTGGAGGACCTTATCGGCAGAGGATGGCAGCGGGAGATCTCAGGTTGGACAAAACCAGTGCCACATCCTACAGGTTGACCATTCACAAGCTCCAGCCAGTAGACCAGGGGCTGCTCTACTGTCAGGCAGTCGAGTGGATTCAGGATCCAGATGGAAGCTGGTTCGCAATGACCCGCAAGCAGAGTGAAAAAACACAGCTCCGCATACAGCCGACTGGTGAGTGAACCCTCCAGCCTCATGTGAGGTTCAAGACTTCTTCCAGACCAAATCCATTGCAGCTTTTTCAAAGTCACACAGGAGATGTTTAATATCAGTGGCTCAGTAGGTAAAGGTATGTATTGTGATTAATGGGTTGTAAATTCAAACACTTGCTATGACAGTCTAAGCCACTTTGCCAATTTGGCTGTGGTCAAGACTTTTTACCCCTTTGAACTTCTGGTAGGGGTCAGAGGTCCTGGTGGTGCTGATTAAATGGAAACCTAACTTCTGTCAGTCTGCCCCAGTGATGCTCTGACTACAACGCAACTCACCCCCATAACTGTGTGAATGTGTACAAATGGAAGAATGACTGATTACAGTGTAAAGAGCTTTGTAATCCTCAGACTTGATTTAGCGCTATACAAGTGCAGACCAATTACCATTTACCATGACTCAGGCTGTGTGAACTGAAAGCCATTAAAGCAGAGTTCAGCAATTTAATGGACAAAACAATAGATAGATTTTTTTTTTTTCAATTCAAGTTTTTCATTCATCAAAAGAAGGACCTGAATCAAATGATAATCTTTATTTAACTAGACAAAAACATTGTTGAGATCTAATTTCTCTTTTGGAAGAGGGAGCTGACACGATAGCAGCACCTAAAAGGCATTTAAAACTGTCTGTGGGAGTAAGTTTTCTGTTGGTCTCTTTCTAAACACGAAAACCTTCATTCTTAATGAGCAGTAATAAAAGATCCCCTTCAGTTTTAAAACAAGGCAGACACTTTAAATATATTACTTAAAACATGCACATCCATTAAAGGAAGGCTGCAAGATCCCAAGGTCTTTACACTGCTTACCTTGCAAATAGCTTACTTTTAAATCAAATTAACTTTTAATATTTTGATGAGAACAATATAGGTATAAATTTGGGTCAAAACTATTTATGCTCACAGAACAAGGTTTGTTAGGGTTTGTGTAGTTGCTGTAGTCACTGTCTTTAAACTTCAGTGACTAGTGATTATTTTGTTGTATTTGGTATTCCCAAGGAAAAAAAAAGTCTAGCCCACTTCCCCTTCATATTTTTTACATTCTAGAACAATATATAATAGAACATTTTCTATTAAATCTTTATCGATTAGTCATGATTACAAAACGTACCCACAAAACTACTTTCCTCTGGACATGAGTATTGTTGAAACTGAATAGTACAGGTTGTGTTCCTAATACAGGTTCGAGGCATGCTTAGGAAGAAAAGGTAGTCATATGTAAAGATGGATTTCAAAAAGGCTCCTGCTTGCTTCAGATGCAGTCTCAGTAGGTAAGTGCTTCATACTTTGGCCTTTTGCTTACTATTTTAGGAGAATGTGACCTATTCCCCTAATAGGTCATATTAGGAGAACAATGTGAACTGCCTTGCAGCTCCTGCTTACAAAAGCTACTAGTGGTTCATAGTTTTAACCAAAGAAAACTGACACATGGACACAAGAATCTGGCCGTTGAACCACCAACTCCAATCAGTAAACAGTTCTGCCCCCTCTGCTTTCTGATTCACAACCACACACTGGAGACAAGCGTTTCTGTGGGAACCAAAGAGAAAAATGGGTAATCACATCTGTCTAGATCCCCTCTGTCCTTTTGACAGGCACACACGCCTGCATGTGGGCCGGGTTCCTCTGATTGCTGATCAGTATCTCACGTTAAGCTCATTAGCTTACTAAAAAGGGCTTAGTTAAACCTCCACAGACTCCACACTTTTGTATTTGTGTCTGTTTGATGGGCAACATTACAACCAATTCCAAGAATAAATTTAAATGTCTCCAAACAGTGTGGGTGTTTGACATGGGAGACTTATGGCTTACACATAAACAACATCCCCAGGCAGCACATGGCCCAGGGTTCAGAAGCCAAAATGAATATTTTTTTGTTCTGTTGTGCAGTTGCATAGTAGCATACTAATGTGAAATATTGTAGACATCATCAAATCTGTTGAAAGCAAATACATACAGAGAAGAAGCTTCAAAGTAATGAGAAGGAAAATAAGATAAAGGCAGAGTCGGAATGTGAACGGCGGTGGGATGGGAATGATTTAACTATGCAGAAACAATAGTTAATGCACTGACCGTCAATCCATCTATTGTCTGTACTTGCTTAATCTTGTCTGGTCATGAGCAATAATTGATCTCCACAAGTCAGGGGGTGACAAACAAGTTGCCCGCCCAATATAGGTCAAGGCAGAGAGACTCACACCCAATTTACCTCTAGGGATACCCTGAGGTACCTCACATATGCAAACTCCGATTAGAAAAGAACATTGTTTACACCAAAGACCTGCTTTATGCAAAGCAATTACACTAACAATTGCCCAACCATGCAGTCTGTTGACATCTCAATCAAATAAATAGGCACAAGTATATCATGATGGCCCTTCCAAAGGGTCTTAGGATAAGGATAAGAAACATCACACCTTCTTGTGACAAAGTTCTGGCCATTGCACTTTAAGACTCCGTGATTACAGAACCATCACCGAGGCATACACCATTGCAATATGGCGGAAGCACGATAAGCTGAGATGACATAAAGAGGGATTTGTCTTTGGGGGTGTTCTGGAAAACCGAAGAAGGCCAAAGAATGTGTTTGGGTGACTGGCATTGTAGTATGTCTCATTAGATAATCATCTAATAAGGCCATCAATCGCCTCACACACCAGAAGGACATGTAACAAAAGCCACTTTATGGCTTTGCACATGCACATAGATCTTATCCAGCACTTCAGACCCACTGTAATGTATTCCATGCACATAAAGAGGCTCTATGTGCTTCTAAGGAAAGGCCAAAGATTCGGGTGATAAACTGCTTTGCCTTTTGCTTTGGTGACTGTCTGATGCCAGCAAATCACTTCAAAGTGAAGATTGTTTTGCCTTTGTCCATTAAACGCTGATCCGCTGTGGCCTGATGCAACTCGACGGTGCTCCAGCTAGTGCAACATGTATGAGAACAAGGGGTTGAGTTGAGATCTTCCATTACGTGAGTTTCAGATCAGATCATGCTACTTCAGAGAGGAAGTAGCATGAAAAGCTCAACCCTCAACACACTTCTTCGCTTCATCTTTCCTGTAATCTATAATTGATGCAGTTATTGTTGCACGACAAAGAGAATAAGCAGCTGCTCGGCAGTATACAGCTGTATATCTGAGTGCTTAAACTTTGTTATGTGCATATATATATTTTTTTTTTTTCAGCTTGTTTTTGTGTGACTATTGCATTACGAGGGTGCAGCTTGCATGCCTTCAGGGTAAAGTTGCCTGTTTTATGTTTCACCTGTTAAAGGGGATATTTGACAGTGTGTGCGATAACATAGACAAGACAGGCAGCAGCTCCTCCATTAGGCTTCTATTATAAAAGATGGAGTGGATCTCAAGACAGCCTCATCACTAGCTAATCACCCACAGCCGCCATCAGGGAGAGAAGTAACAGACGGAATCCTAATGCATCTTTCATTTTATCTCCTCTTCTCACGTCTCTCACCCTCCTTCGCTGCTCTTCGACCACCTCAAATGAACACTTTTCGTATTATTTTTGTATGTTTGTTTCCTTTTGCTTTACAAAGTGCAATACCTCACCCCAAATGCACCCTGTACTCTGCCCCATTACTGTAAACTCCTCCTAATATCGAAGCACTTTTCAGAGTTATGACCGGATTTGGGTCACCTGCCAATCAATGACATCGATCTATTTCAAAGATCCCAACAAAATATTTCACTGACCTCATAGAAGTACATTAGCTATTTTTTGAATCCATTGGTTGTTCTTCTCTTTCCTGTTGCGTGGTGTGTGTGCGTATTTGATGCTAGTGCTGTCCACTTCATCTCGCAGAGGGTCACAGGGTCAACACACAGACAGCCAACTATGTGCTCTCACACTGTCAGTTTAGCATTTTTTCCCCAAAACTTTAAGTAAGAAAAAAACAGTAGTGAAAAGTGAAAAGAACAAGTTGAACGGTTACAATAAATAATGTCTACACTCACATTAATAGAGCTGAAAGCTTTACATCACCTTATTAGAGTCTATTTCAGTTAAGCAAAGATTGCAAAAACCTATAAATCAATGAGCCAAATGTTAAATTTATCATGTCATACTCATACATTTGCATATCTTGTTTACTACTGTTTGTTTCTTCAATTATTTTTTTCCTTATTATTTTGTTTGAATTTTGGAACTTGAGTGAAAAACTGAACATTTTCTTCCATAATGCAACTCTAAGTAGGCCATTAGAGCTATTAATTTAGACATTAGTAGGGCCATCTATCCACCGTCTCCTTTATGGTGACCTACATTGGGAACAAACTAGACTCAGGGGACCCGAAGACCCACCACACTGTGGGCGTGGTCACCACATAATGTGTATTATTGACTTAATATAAAACAACAATGTATAAAATAGTAAAGCACCAGCTAAAGGCATGTTTCCATTATTCTATCCTGAACATTTGTCCCCTGGAACTTATTCACCCACTGAACCTTTGGACTCCAATAAGGCCATTGAGAATCCTGAACCTGCATTGGAAATAATTTGACCTTGGAAATGCAAGACTTTAGTTTGTAAAATGCTATTGGAAGCATCAGCATGTTGGTATCAATAGGAAACATTGGCTATAAATATAAGATTAGACATTAATTTCTTTCCATTCATTGCAATTCTAGACATTAATTACTATTGGTCAGTTGGCCAATACTTTTTGTTCAGATGCTGCTAGTTGGTCGGTCACTCATCTGTTGTGTTTTTTATGCAGTAGTGGTTAGTGAACAAATACATTTATCTTTGATCTCTTATTATATTTTTCACTCCCATGTCTATTGCTCTTTTACCAGGGGAGTCTTTGAAATTGTCTTCATAATTGTGTTCTTTTGAAACCCTGTTTATACTCACTATAGTTAAGAAAATCAAGGCTGCCACGTCAGTTGGATGCAGTAAATTATTACAGCAAATTAAACAGAACAGATGGACATATACACACAAACAAAAACAAAACAAAACTACGATCAAGCTTAATTTAGCCATGTGGAAGTGTTGGAACTATCAGTGTTAACTCTAATTGTTCACTTGGTGTGTGTGTAGGAGGTTGGAGCAAAACAGCAAGATGAAGGGCTAAATTATATTTTAATTAGACATATTTATTCTTAGTTCTGATTGTGAAATATGGGAAATGGTTCCAAAGATTTGTCTTCAGAGCAGGGCACTGAATGCTTCATTTTTCATCCAGTCTCTCCTCCCCACCTGTGTTTCTTTTCTTTAAACGTTTATTCAGCTGTAGCCGATTATAAAATATTTAATTTGTTTGAGACATCAGAAGGAAATTGTTTGGGATGTTGGAGAACGAACCTTCACCTCACCCACACCTTTTGCTTCTTTATCAGAATTGAGTACATATTTGTCTGTTTCTGACTGCTGTCTTTCTCTATGTCTCCTCCTTCTACTTAGATCGAGACTTCAGCATCCAGGTGAGCACGGAGCGGCGGTCCTTCATGGCCGGTGAGTCGCTGGAGCTTCGCTGCACCATAGAGGCGCAGAACGTCCCCGAGCGTTTCTTCTCGGTGTCGTGGGTTTTCAGCAGCTCACCGGTGGCCGTGGTGGGCCCCAGTGCCGTGCCTGTCCTGGGCCCGGGTTACGTTGCCCGTGAGGCAGCCGGACTCGTGACCGTGCGCAAAGAGTCTCCCAATATTCACCTGCTGAAGCTGCATCGCTTGAGTACAGAAGACGCCGGAAAGTACATCTGCCGCGTCACGGAGCGGGAAAAGACACCAACGGGAGACTTCATCGACCGCAGCAAAAGGTCGCGCAATGTCCAGATCACAGTCCAACCACTCAGTAAGTATTGCATCCACTACGTAAGACGCCTCTCTCTTCTCAAAACTGATCTATACCAGACTGCCTCACTGCCTCTACTGTCAGCTTTGAGTAAGAGGGGAAAAGATAATGCTGCTTTTATTTCTGACGTGTTTTCTTGAGTGGATTGTTTAGGGTTGGTAATGCTGCTCTGTGGTCCTTCCCCATTTGCTCGGCTTTATGGGAGGATAGTAACACAATAGGCGGATAATGGAGAGCAGTAGAGTCTGGACTAAAAAGAGCTAACAGCCATGAAATGAAAGTATGCAGAAAGAAAAGAAGCAGAGAAAGGCGTGATGTTCTCGAGGGCCATGTAAGTGGTTCCCCTGGCTAAATTAATGTGTTCTGCTGGAGCAGACCTCTTCAGCTGGCTCAAGCAGGGCTGCCCATTGGGGTTGTGTCAGGGCTGCAGCTGACTGATTCAAAGTTACAGTAAAACCTTTAAAACTGTGGTGACGATTCTGTTAACTGCCCCTGAGACTACTCCTTCGGTTAATCTCGGTGGGGGGGGATATGCTGCCTTCTTCTTCTTTTTTTTTTTTTACTCTCCTTGCATGTCCCTTAGGACAGGAACAGTGAATATGGAGCCAGCTGCTACAAGTATAATTTAGACTGAGTGGGATCTCCTACAAAACAGCCAGTGTTACCTTACTTTTCCTGCTGCACCTTCTGCTAAATTAGAGAAAAAAAAAAGATGGTATGGAGCTTGCAGTTGCTCCTGAGGGAATATATGTGCAAGGGAAGTGTTAGCTTCTCTAACAAAAGACCCTAATGACCTATAAAGGATGTTTATTGTGCTTACTCAAGATAATATCCATGGCTGTTGAGGGAGGGTCTTCTTTCACACACACAAAAAAATATTCTTTAATGATTGATTTATCTAACCCATGTACAATCTTGCTTGTGCTTCCTTGCTCTAATTGGTGTAATATGCGTCACGTTAGTATTAGGTTGCAGCAGGAGCTACTGCTGATGAGTGGGATGTAGACAGAGGTGACAGCACAGAAAAAAAAAAAAACACAGCTGCAAACGCTTCTGATAAATCAGAGCTGATGGATGAGTTTACATTTGCAATAGGAACGCAGGAGCATGTTCACCTGCTCAACCGAATCTGTTTTAGACTAATAGAACAACAAGGTTTCAAGAAAACTAGAAGAGATGGACTGTTGTGGAGAACAGAGGTTATTTGAGAGAATAGGAACATTTAAAACATATAAGGTTTAAAGGGGACTTGAAAATGTAAATGAAGAAATACGTAAGGGTCCTCGGCTTGTAGCCATTAGAAAGGTTCCGACCGTTCTTTATTTTTGTTAAAAAGAGAGAATTAAGAAATAAAACATTAAAAGACGACTCATTTCATCTTTCATTTTTGCCCGAGATTCAAAACAACACCAATGTGTTGGATGTGATCCTCATATCAAAATTCAAACATTTGTGACACCTCACGCAAAAAGTAGAAATAAGTTGCCTTTACATCACTCAATCCATGCTGGTAATGAGGCGTTTAAATAAAAGGTACCTAGATATTGTTGATGAGGCAGTTAGCAGTGTTGTACACTATATTGACTAACTGCATCTAGTTGTTGTAACACAAAACCAGACTTGTTTCCGGTTTTGTCGTGCTCTGTCACTTTTTTTTTTTAAAAACTCACAAACTCCTTAGAGTTTGTGGATTTTCCATTTTATGTATTAAATACTAAAGAACCAGTTTCACTCATACAGTAAAGCTTGTACAGTAATTTATAGTAAAAACAAACTGAAATAGTCCTGATTTAGTACTTTTTTTAGAAACATGACAGCATAGTTGTCCTTGGAAACCATAATGTTTATTGAAGAAGTACTTGTTCTAAAATTTTAAAGAAACACTAGAGTGCACACTTGATTATCTGATGCAAATTATACATCTACATTTCACTTGCCGCTTTACTTTATAAATCAGTGAGGAAAAGTGATACAATAAAGCTGTGGGAAAAAAAGCGATGAAGTTATTCAAATTAAAGACAGAGGGAAAGAGAGAGATAAAAGGGTTTCCCTTTATCCATTAGAGTGTGATAGAAACAAGAAGCAATTTTATTCCATTTTCAGTGAAGGCTCATGCTTATTAGCGGCAATGAGGATGGCAGAAGCATGAGGCAGAGCTTGGCCTAAGGGGAGGCAAAAAACTGAGAAACACTCACAAGACTGAAGCAATTCCTCACAGGGGGATGAGATGTCATGCGCCAACCAGAGGTACGTGATGTTTGATGGACGTAGAAGTGACGTGAGCTTCGGCAAAGCAGAAAAAGGATAAAAAAAAAAAAAAACAGAGCTGAAGAGAAGACTTTTATCCTTTCACCTTTCACTCTGAAGTGCCACTGAGCCCTGTGATCTGAGTCTTCTTTCCTGTGCGTATGTGGACTCGGTGAACAAGCTTCATGGGGTTCAGAAAGAGAATCTCAACCCTCACACACACACACACACACACACCTACACACACGCACGCACACACACACACACACGTTCAAAGCTGTCAGTGTAAGAAGCCTGGGGCCAGTTAGTACTACATGCATGCTCCCATATTCACTTACAAGGATTACAATGGACACGAGCCACACTTTTACATAAATTTGTTGTCCATTTAAGAAAAAAAAAAGTGATTATTTTTATTGACGGTGGCCTCAGGTACTCTTACGGTTTTTTTCTGTTTGTTTTTGTTGCTGAAAAATGTTATTAGTGTTGACGTTTGTGTTCACTGGGAGCTTGACTTGACTTGTCTTCATGGTTAATAATATGGTTCCAACAGGATGGCAAAGTATATATGCAGCCCATTTTCCAACCACCTCAAAAATGACATATTAACAAAAGGAAATGTGGAGTGCGGGTCACCATAGAAAATTCAAAATACCTCAAGCTAAAGACACCAGGCCACTATTCTGACAGGTGGACTAGTAAAGGTATGTTGTTCCAACAGGAGCTTGCAAGGCACATTTTTCTTTTTAAACATATGTCTGACTCAACACTTACAAAAACACCCCTTCACTTCAGCTCACAATGTTTTCCTTGAGAACAGTTTCAGATGCCAGACTTATGCTAGCATGTTTATTGACTGCTTTGGTATGACTCATTGATATTGATAATTCACTGTGGTTCCATAAACGTAGTGCCAAAACTTACAAGTTATTCTCTTGCATCTTGAACTTAGAACTTTGCTTTATATGTCATAATATTTGATAAACAGCATTTTAACTGCTTTTCGTGCAGGTCTCGCTTACGTAGACAGCGGCAATAGGAGTTGGAAGATTTCATATAACACAAATTCTTTATTTAGGCACGATATGCACAACCTTTTGCTTTCAAGTGTGAAATTGGTTGTACATGGTCTATTGTGGGGACAGCTGATAAAGAAAAATATAAACAATACGTCCATCATCTGCACTGGGTCTTACTGACTCAACTGTCAATTATTTTAAAAAGCCTTAATCAAGTCCTGATACTTGGAAATTGAATCATGAACAGCACGTGTTTACACAAGCTTTAATAACAGATTCATTTCAAGGAATGCTTTTTGTTTTATTTTTCATGGAAAACAATGTCCAGGTAACAGAAAATTGACTATAATTCCATTTATCAAGGCTTTGGGGCCAGCAGAAAGAAACAGAGTAAAATCTACAGTTGTGTTACCGCTAACTGTGCTTTTCTGAAGTGTGACAGGTCAAAATGTATTCTGTGAAAAAATGTGGATGAAAAAAGCCTTGTAGCTCACAGACCGCTCTATGGATCCATTCAAAAAAAAAAATTGTGAGCACTTTAAAAGATTTAAGGCGCTATCACGCCCATTGGCCAAAAAATTGAAGAAAAGTAGAACCATCAACGCAAATTTGTCCCCTGGCCTGAATCAGACTAACGTTACTGTTCAGTAAAGGCCATCTGGTTCTGTCAGCTTAACCCAAAGCTGTATCTCAATGAAGCACGGCTGCAGCAGCATCATAATAGGGATCGATGAAAGACTCAACTTTCATTGGCACTGTGTGTTAAGTAATGTTGCTGTTACTTAAATTGCTGCTAATTCATATATATATATATATATATATATATATATATATATATATATATATATATATATATATATATATATATATATATATATATATATATACAGTAGATATGATAAAAGGAAATAAAATTGAATGTTTCCTAGAAGAGAGTGAAATAAAGCTGCCAGTTTTATTTTAGGCATTGCAGCATTTTCCTCTGAATAATGCATTTTGGAAGTCAGACACAATAAAATTACCAGCGACAAAATGATTTTCTGCTTTTGGCAGTTTCCCATTTTCACCTCACACCTGCCTCTCTGCCACCCTGAGACACTTTGAAGTAGACATGAACACAAGTTTGCCATCACTTCCTCTGCTGCACACAAAACCCCCTTTTTCTAAGGTTGAATGCACTCTGTTAACAAATCTACATTAGAGACTGACGTTGCCATTTCCTCTAAAAAGCAAGTAGTTTGTTCTCATTATCATGTGGAGCTCAGGCCTTGAAGTCTAAACACGCAGGAATTTTACAGTTTTAAAAGCACATTATACATTCAGAAATCTATTAACAATTCACATATTAATAGCAATCACCAGTGAGAGTCAAGTGTTGTATGTCTTAAATAGATTGTATAGAACGTAACTCGATGTAATTGATTGAGTTACACTGATTGAATGACAGACACGAGTAAATCCGTCGTGATTCAAGACAAAAATTCATATGGGAGTTTAATTCTCAAACTGCCTGCAAAGAAAAACTTGCATAGACAAGATTGCCTTCCATTTAAGTAAGGCATTATGGATACATTTATAATAAATCTACCCATGTTTATGTAGTTATTTGGAAGTATCAGCCAGTGAACACAGCATTGCATTCAAAAAGACAAGAGCTGCTTGTGACACTCAGGCTATGTGGAAAAAAAAATACTGTGGGCTGTGATTTAGTGAAGGTTTTGCCACAGGAAGACAAAAAAAATCATTCTCTTCCAGTGAGGCATGACTGATATTTTTGCAAAAAATACATTTATTATGCCTTTTGACTTTTTGTCTCAGTTGAACTATTCCGTCATCTATTACTAACTTAAATTAAAAACATCTAATTCCTTAATCATTCAGAAAACCTAATTATGTCTCCCTGAAGTAATCAGGTGTTACTAAAGCTTAAAGGTTTTTCTTGAGTTACAGTGAGTTTTTACTATCTCTGTAGTAAACCTGAGCTGACAAGCAAAACCCAAAATGTAAGCCTCATGGAGCGTCAAACTGTGGGTGCACATGTAAACAAAGAGGCATTTATCATGATTTTTAGTAAATTTGCAACATTTCAGTATATGCATATACCGAAATACACTGATTCACATCTTCAACCTTTTGTCTGTGTGTTTTCTTTATTTCTTCCCATACAGAGAACAACACCACAGTGTCGCTTTCTGCTAACTCCTCTGAGGTCCTAGAAGGAGACCCGATCCAGCTCATCTGCTCAGTCAACTCTGCCATTGCCCCGCTGACTGTCGTATGGCAGTGGACAGACAGGCAATCAGCCGGACCGATCCAGGAAGTGGCCGCTGTGGATCGGGACGGTACTGTTACTCACGGACCCAGCTACAGGGAGCGCTCCGGTTATGGGGAAATTCGCGTTGAGAGGGTGCGTGCCAACATTTTCTCCCTGTCCCTCTACAACGCTTTACCCGGAGACGAGGGTCAGTACCGCTGCTCAGCCACCCAGTGGATTAACATCGGCACCGAAACAGAGCCAAACTGGGAGAAGGTTGGCGAGCAATCAGCCACCAAAACGGTCACAGTAAAGACTGTTGGTAAGTTATACAATATAAGCCCCAAAGTGTACTTGTGCACTGAGAAACTTGAATATTATTGGAAAAGTTCAATTTATATCTGCAATTCAATTCAAAAAGTGAAACTTCAAGCCACGCTGCTCCCGTTAATGGAGTTATTAATGAAAAAGACCAATAATCAGTGTATGCTGCTCATTACATTGACATGCTTCTTATTAGGCTGCCAATTTTCAATTTGTTAGTCCTATTCAATAAATGCACATATATAGGGTAACAATTTGGAATTCTTATTTGAAAGCAGCATTAGTAACCTTGAATAACATAAATTAAAACTTGAAATATGTTCATGTTTATCCAATGAATCTATATAATACATGACTTTTACCTATTAAAAGTGAGACACTTTAAACTAGACATTGCAGTAGTAAATGTGGCATCAAAATTTTACATGGGAAAATATTGCCTTTAATATGTTATACTTTTTTTCCCTTCCGATTGAGTCAAAGTGCAGCTACAGGAATGGAGGTTAACTCATTGTTTATGTAGTTCCAACATAGTCTGCTTTTTTTTTAAAGTGTCTTGAAGTCAGTAAGGCATGTAAACAGTCTGACTAGCACAACGATTGCTACTTCAACACCAAATCACACTGAGCCGTGCAGTTTGTGATTTGGTGAATGGCTCAGAAAACACATGCAGTCCTCACATTTGAACATCCCATGGTTTATTCATGCACCGTTTAGGGGAGGGAGCAATTATGAAAGACACACACTCTAACACTACCTGCCTCATGTCAAGAGCAGTGCTCTTCCCATGATGCCAGGGATAAACCTATACACACTAACACACACACACATATGGATTAGTTAGAATAATTAGAATGGAAATGCGGAAGCAATATGTTTCACAGTCTGCGAGTTTCCTCTGTCACCGCTGAGTTAAGCTTAACATTCACAGTTCAGGCAGAGGAAGCCACTGGAGCGGAGCAGTTTGGAGCTGGCAGGCCGCTGCACCAGGCGCTCCCACACTCGCACGATCGAGGGATTAACTCCCTGCAGCAGCACAGAGCGGCGCTGCGGAGAGTAGATGTCAGTTTTTAAGTGGCCATTTGTCAAGTTGGAGCAACAAGAACAACATTAGTCTGAGGAACAAGAGACACATTATGCAAATGAGGGAGAAGTCCAAAGCTGCTCATTGTTCTTGAGTTAGACTCCTCAACGGTGCCTCCTCTTCTTCTCCTCCATGCTTGTTGATCAAAGGATTTTCTGAATATGCACTGTTGTGTGACGGTCAATGTGTTTTTTTGTTTTTTTTTTACTTTGGCCCTCATTTTTCTCACTTTACCCCTCTAGCTGCAGCTTGATTGAACCTAATCCTCCCATGCAAATAGAAGTCTGATTTTTCCTCCAGCTTTCTGCTCTTGTACAACTGTTGGCATGCTTTTTTAGTCCCTGTTTTTTTTTTTTACTAAAAGGAGGGAAAGAACTCCTGCTTCAAGTTTTCTGTCTAAGCACAGATTGGGCTCAATGTTAACCATGTCCTCAGAGTGAACCAGTCTTAAAGACTGTATATCTTCATATTTTATATATGGCTGCTGCACCCTCATTAATGGACTCTGTCTGATTGCTGGTGGTGAATAGAGGGTTATCCTCTGGAGGCTTTGCATAAAGTTTTCTTTTTTACCTCAGCTGACTTGCTTAAAGGGGAATTGTCTGGAGGTTGCCTGTTTAATTCCTAATCTATGTTAATGGGATTTTAAGCAATAGACCAATACAGTAGATCATTGTAAAGAGAGAAAAACAAGTAAAATATTGTTTTCAGCATTTTTTTTAGAAATATAAATCTGAAAAGTATACTGTGTGTTTATATATTTTTTTAATTTGGTTCCCCAAATCAAAATTCAGTTAAACCGACAACCATGAGCAGTCAAATGGATAGTGAGGCGCAACTGCAAAATGTTCAAGGCCTGCTTGTCCATCAGAACTGACAGCCAAGACAACATTAATCAAAGAAACAGCCTAGGGGGCCTTCATGACCTTGGAAGAGCTGGAGAGCTTTTTGCCCAGAGAACAATTAGTAGTTGTGTACATTGTTGAAGATATGTCATGTCTGCAGTCTACCACAAGAAAATACATAAAAGAAGTTGCTTTGGTCTGACACGACCACCCCAGTGCTGAAAAAGGTTGGTGTTAGCATCATTGCATGGAGTACATTTTTATAATGAGGACTGGGATGCTGGTTAGAGCTGATGGAAGGGTGGATTGAGCTACATACAGGGGAAACATTGAGGAAAAATCTTTAAGAAACTGGAGAAAAACTGGTAAGAAGGTTCCCCTTCCAGCACGCCAAAAAACACACAGTCCCAGCTACAACAGAATAGCTTAGCTCATTAATCTAAATCAATCACTCAAAATCCAGACCTAGATCCGAAAGGAACTGTAGCACAGCTTGAAAATCCACTTTCCATTCAGCTTGACTGAGCTTGAACTATTTTGCCAACAGGAATATGCAAAAATGTTGGAGATATACCACCATAGACTTGCAGGGAAAAATTTGGTTTTACAAAGTTTCGACCCAGTAGGCTAAATACCAACTTGTGAACATGTCGTGTTGCTTTGTGTTGGTCTTCCACGTTAGACCAATGTGAAAGATCAACCACAGTGGTTTGCCTAGCACCAATGGCAGATTTTATTAGCATTTTTATTTTAAATCCTAGTCAAATATATCAAAATTTGCAGCTGCAGTATGACTAAATGTGGAAAAATTCAGGTGCCCTGAATATAAGAATGACACTGTAAAACCTACGTGAACAGGCAACCGAGTGGTATGTCCTATTGTATTATATGTGCTCATAGATACAATATTCCACACAACAGTGATTTATAGAAGAAGTGGATAGATGGACTGATGGATGGGAGCAGTTTGTCAGGAGATGAGAGATAGAGCGAGAGCAGAGACTTATTGTCTGTTAGGGAATTATAGCCTCAGACGGTCGTCCCAGCAGCAGCAGCAGCCAAGTTTGGACAGGGAGCCATTGATTAGACACCCTGAAGGGCACCGAGGAGGATGGCTGTCAGAGGACGACACAGGGTGAGGACACACTAAAGGAAACAACAGGGCTGTTGACAAGAACATAATGGGGGAATCTGCAAAGTCTCAAGGAAGTACATTGACAGGACCAAAGTTGGCTCCACCCCCATTTTTTTTCTCACCCATATATCTACTTTACTTAACGTGCAACTGTCAACATACTCAAAACTAGTGAGAGAAGAGCAGTGTTATTATCATTGTTGTGCCTTATCTTTTGATTTATTTGTTCTCTACCTTGGCATCCAACAAAGGTATGTTTTGGCTTTATCGAGTCGGGCAAATGTTTTTGCCTAATGAGGACAGTTTAGACTTGGCAGGAGCTGCGTGTACATCGAAGATTGGTGCTTAGAGGAAATCTCTCCCTCGGGTTTCTTCTGTTACATTACCATTCATTTTCAAGCACACTAAGAAATGAGTACAAAAGCCTCTTAGACAGTACATAGGCTTCTAGAATCTTTGGCTATGAAAATATAGGGAAGTACTTGTGAAGATTTAAAGCTTCTTTAAGTACAAGTCAATGTCCTTTGTGTCAATACTGTCTGTGTTCCTCCAGTATGGGGCCTATGCCTTTTAGCATCCTTGCTTCCAGCAGGAGGTTGTACCCCCTGCATCAGTAGAGACTAGACTTAATTACATGCACAAGCCAGTGTGGCTCTATTAGAGCCACTCAGCAGAAACAATAAATCTAATAGAGAAGCCATTTGACTATGTGTGATCTTAACCTCCTGTGCCCTTCTTCTCCCATTGCCCAGAATCTTCTTTTATGGTGTCGGCCTCATCGCGGACGCCATCGATCTCCTTCGGAGATTCCTTTGACCTCCTGTGTCTGGTCAAGCCTCGCCACAACCCCAGGGTCCCCACATCGGTCACCTGGCGCTTCATGCCAACAGGTGCCCAAGATGACGATCAGGGAGAGTTCAAGGACCTGGTGACGTTCACTCGCGAGGGCACCCTGCAGTGGGGAGAACAACTGCTTGGTTTGGGCACTCGCACCACTGTGGACCGCTCACACTCCAACACCAACTTCAGATTGTCTGTGACACGTGCGGGGCGCCGCGAGGCTGGCAAGTATCAGTGTACTGCCATCCTGTGGAGGAAAAACTATGATAACAGCTGGAGCAGAGTGGCTAACCGCACCTCCAACCTACTGGGCATCAACGTCCTTCAGCCAGGTAAGGCTTTATTTCCCTTTGTCTAGCAGAATGAACAGAACTGCTACTCAAACAGTAATGAAGGCATGGCAAGTTTATTTGCCACGCCAAATTTACACATGGTTTCTTTACAGTAAAATGAAGGAAAAAATATAAAAACTAAACATAAAACTAAAGAAAATAAAAAAAATATGAAAAAAGTAAGCATCACATGAAAGTACAGAAATCCAGATTTAAAACAAGTAGCTGAAACAATATAAATTTGAAAACATTTCATGTATTCAGGGAGTTATAACAGAAGTAAGATGCATAGGAAAGAAATGAGACTTTCACTTGGTCCTCTGAACACTAAACACATCTCTGATGATCTAACTGATTAGGTATTTATGGTTTGTACTCGACAAGCAACACTTAAATGTGTTTTTGGTGAAACACATAAATTCATTATAAACACACTGATGTTTTTATTTCTGTTAATTGTGATGAGGTTTTTTTTTTTCTTTTGCAGCTAATGAGAACACATTTCTAGGAGATTAGAACATTTCATCTTAATATTACAATAATGGAAAAAAATATATATATATTCTAAAACAAAGATGTGAGGTTAATGAAAGGTATGTTCAAATCTACTTTCAAAATGTTCTTTTAATCAAAACAAAATAGTCTTTTCACAACCCATATTCCAATTCATTGAGCTGTGTCTGAATCCTTTTTTCTCACAGGGGACCGATTTATTGAGTCTGGGGTGATATGATTGATTTTTCTGGTGTTAATTAGGTCTCTTTAGGTGCATTTTGGATAAATTGTGGATGCTCCGTGTTCTTTAACCTCATTGATTCTAGCGAGATCCTTGCTCTTTAAAAATGAGTTATTTTAATTAAAAAATTTAAAAAATAAATGAATTTAGATATTTCTGCATTAAGGTGCAGGCTTTTATGTACACAAACACAGTGGCTAAATGTAATCAACTGTGACCTCTTTGTGATTGCGTACATACAGTATCCAGTCACTAAGAGACAGCATACTGTAGTAATCTGACATGAGCACAGGGGGCATAGTAATCCAAGAGCGGAGCCTTGAGGAACCCCATAGGATAATAGTTCAGATTAAGAATTGCTCTAAATTCTCCAAATCCACCAAGTGTATTTACCAGAGGACCAGAATGTCTTACCCACTTTTCCAGTCGGTCTATCAATATTTTATGATCAACTGTAAGAAATGCAGCCCTGACATCCAATACTTAGATGCACCACTGTCAAAGTTATTTAAAGCATTAAATAACAGCCCTGAGACCAATTCAGTTTCAGTGCTTTTTGTAGCTGAACATTTTACTTGTCTTTTGATTAAAAGGAGCACCGGCAGCACCAGCAGCAGCAGAACTCTAGTAGTCCTCTTTAATTATTGGTTATCAACATATTATTGGTAAGCTGCTTTTCTTAGTGATCTTCACCAATAAATGTTAGGCTAGGTTGCACAGGAACCACAGACTGACATGCACAGACTTTCCCATGCACACACAGAATGAATCTACCAGAGCTCAGAGGATTTCTGCTGGCTCTAATTGCGCTTAGTCTCTGGTTTAGCAACTAATTGTAGTGTCTCTGGATGTCTGCCTGTGTGTATAGAGCAGGGTGGAGTCTTCTAATGGAGTGCAGCGAATAGATTGCTAAATATCCCACAGGAAGAGAAAACTGAGCGAAAGTAGTGGGCAAGACAGAAGCAAGCGACAGAGACAGAGAGAATTAGGAAGAGTGATGAAGAGAGAGGGAGCGATCTGTGTTTTAGACACACGCACACACACACACACACACACAAACCCATACAGACAGAGCCTAATTAGAGTAGGAACACAACACAAAAACATGCTGCAGAACTCACATTTGCCCAATTTGGCAGAGCCTGTTGTGCTTCAGCAGTGTGATATTTCACTTATTCAGGTGAATGTGCCTCGGGCAAAAAGTCATTCTATTAATAAAAATATATCCACAAATCTTAAGCTTTTAAATCAGACCAGCATATAATAGTCTCCCCTGCAGTTGTAGTAGGGGTTAAACGTGTTGGATTTAGTGTGAAGTATGTCAGTAATTTATGTCATGTAGCAGTTTTCCCACTGTGTTCTATTTATAACCGAGAACGATGCACACAGGCAGGCGCTCTATGTTTAGGTACTGATGTATAAGACGCTGCACAGCTTTCAGAAGCAGGCCTCAATGATCAATTCCACTTTTGAAGTGAACTAGAGGCCGTCTGGTCACGTGTGACACCAAGGTAGGACTCCCATCTATGTTGCTATCGATTGGGCTGTGCACACAGATTCAAGCAGATGCAAACAGACTGGAATATAAAGGCAAACTGTACAGTACTTGTAATCTTTGCCATTCACCCTGAACAGTCTTACCCAGAGCTTTTCAGCATGTGGACCAAGAAACAAACAAGTAGGGGTTAATAGTTTAGAGGTGGTTTAAAGTAAAGTTGGGTAATATATACATTTCCCACGATTTGAACACTTTCACTCGCTCTTCAGTCCATTTTATTTTTAAAGTTAAAATAGCAAGGCACAACTGCAAACCTATCATGTCAAGGTTGTCAAGCTAAACTGACAGGTCAGGCAAGGAGATAATGAATCAGAAAAGCAACCAAGGAGGCCAAAGGTGGCTCTAGAGGAACTATTGGAGACTCTCTCACCAGAAAAGTGTTTGTTGTACACTCTGCTGATCTGGCTCTTATGGAAGAGAAGCAAGCAGAAGCTCACTGTTGATAGAAAGCAAACAACGTGAAGGAACGGTTTTCTGCTCAGATGAAATCTTTTCGGGCTATTTAGAAAAATCTATGGGACAAAACCAACACTGAAAACACCATCCTTAAAGTGAAACATGGTGGCGCTCATTTAAGTGAGTATGTACAAGAATATGTTTAGCATTCGGAGGCAGACCATAGTAAACAATTAGCCTTCATCACTGTGGAAGGGATCAACCAGATAGTTGCTCTTCTTTTAGCATTTTTTCCAGAAAGCTTGATTGAAGCTTTGCTGGTTTATCCAGTTAATTTTCTGTCATAACGAAGGGGAGAATATTTTTGCAGATAGCCTGAATATGAGAAGCTGTACTTATTTCTAACATTTAAAGTACGCAATGCCTCACATAAAAACCTGCAGACAAGTAACTTCACACTTTTCCCATCAATGTACATTCTTACACACACATACAAACGGATGCAAATAGACTCCCACAGGGCCACAGCTACAGCACTACTCATGAACAGCTGACCTAAACCATTGACCCAAAGCAGACTTCCTCCTCTGAGCTCTTCAGGAGCAATCATGCTTAATGCTAATTTACGCTGCTTAACCCGACACACACAGCTTACTTTGTTTAATCTTAAGCAGAAAAATCTAAAGAAAACGCACATTTTCTCGCACAGGCAGACTTTCGTCCTTCCTTTCTACCAGCAGTCTGTCTTCTTGACAAAGTGATCTGTTACCTTGGTAATGCCATCAGTTTCTGTGGCGATGTGATCAGTTGCCAGGAGAAATCCAATCATTTACCGTAACAGCGCAATCATTCTGTGTGTAAGGCCACTTTCTCATCAAGCAGGGAGTGAGTGAGTAATTCTTTTATCTTGACACTTACCAAGGCCGTGTTCAGTTCTGGCCGTGCCGTGCTCCTCTGTTGTTCAGCCTTCGATTATATGAGTGATTCATTTCTCAAAATGTAGGAAGTACAAGTGCTGAATGCAATTATTTGTTACCTCGGGTAAAGGTGTTCAAGAAACTTTGAAACAAATCCTCTTTTTGTCACCGCAGCAAGATTTCAGGAAAAATTCAACCTTATTTTGGATGTAATTATTCACATACAAATTAATCATTGGCACCAATAATAATCTCTGTAAAATAACCGTATCCAAGTCCTTTCTGAAGTTAACTTTTTGATGTTTGCCTGAGTATTTGGCATTACTTCCAGTTTCCCTGGGGATAAACATGACATGACATATAGGGCTAGTCCTTTTAACAATAGGCCACTTGGTCGGATGAAGATCCATCTTGTCACCACTCATAGTGATTTTAATGTTAAAAGCTGCAAAGTCTGCAAAGCTTAATGTTGGAGAAGTACAGCAAAGCATAGCTTCATGAGTAACAAAGTCTTCATATCAAGCATTAGACTCCTTCAAATGCTTGTGTTGAAAGGATTTTTGAAAAAAAAAAAAAAGCCCTTTCTGTCCTTCCATCAAGAATGTAAACAACAATGCCCCTTTTAGTTACTTGGACTAACTGGAGTCATGTACATTGATTAGATAAGACTCAGATTGAATATTTCAGCAACGAACATCCCAGGAGATTTATCACACTGTTGGTCTGTTTCCATTTCTAAGGCCATTGGAAACCTTGTGTGAGTACTTGGGGTCCTCACATTTTTTAGAAATACCAGGAGACTTTTTAAAAAACAAAATTTTAAAAGTGGAAAAATCAATTCAGAAATGTTTCATTGGATTTAAAACTCTTTCATTTCCCTTGCAGGCCACAGACCTAAATCTCATCAGAAACTTGTGAGATGAACTGAAGTTACAAGTTGAATAAGAGAGGATGGGTTAGAGAAACTGTTGCAATGTCACTGAGTAAAATCAATTTTAAGAGTTATTTCTTGTGGGCAAAAGTATAGGCAGCACAGATGATAATATAAAACTATATTTTTCTTATTGTGGAAGGTATTCTCCACTGAAACTGTTTCTTAAATAAAAGGAAAGATTTACTTTGATTTTTTTAGTACTTAGGTCACGATTCTAGTACAACCATATTTACATTAATAGGTTGGCGCTCTATCAATCACTTTGCCTCATGCGTCTCCCATTTTATCTGTTTTGGTTTAGCTTTTTTGCCAAAGGTAAACCAGTACAGGCTCAATGAAGCCATTAAAATGTTGTCTTGTTCTCAGAATTGTGTGATAAAAGAAAGAGAACGTAACTAGGGAAAAGTAACCAGATGCTAACAAAAGGAGTTTAAAAACGGTAATGCAATTTGTTAATGCAAATACATATTACTGTGCATGTTCAGTTTATTGCAGAAAGGCAAGTGGCCCTGTGGATGTGGCTCAGAGAGCAATGTGCTTGCTGTGCATATGCTTCTTTGACCCCCCGACACCCAGAATCAAACGGCTTCTCTCAGCGTTATGCTGGTTCAACACATACTGTGGACCACCACCTAACATTCAAGAGAAAGTTGCATACATCTAATATTATACAGATTCAAATCGCATAATGACCGTCCTCATTAAATTATTATGGGACTTCAAAAGCAAACAGAGAAAACAAGCACTAAAAACCGAAACCCTGATCCAAAGATCTGCGCTTCTTAAATTAGCGGGAGAGACGTGCTGGATGTAGATAAAAGCTGGACCAAACTCACACAAAAGTAGTCAGCTGGTCAGCGTAATATTTTCTTCAAACTGTGCCTCCCAGAGCTTCCTCCTGTTCCAGATTGGATTAGCAGCACACTGCCTGCGTCCAAGTCCCAAGGGTCATATAGGAGGAGCTCACCGCTGTGTTTGCATTATCAATACTTTCCAAAAGTTTTCATACCCCTTGAACTTGTTTGAACATTTTCTCACCAAACAGCCACAAATATCAGGATACTTTATTGGGATTTCTGTGACTGACTAAGACTATATTAGGTGTGGCTATGAAGTTTGTGGAAGGAACATGTATATGTGTTTATTTATATATTTATGTTAAAAATGCCGATACATTTACCACAAGAAATCTGAACTAATGTCAGATTTCTTGTTTATGTGCCAAATCTGGCGTATAAATCTGATTCTTATTATGTTGTCCTTTAACATTTCTGGTGGGTGGAAACTGGTGAAGTCATAATAATGCTGAGGGCACCAAACTGGCCAAAGCCGGCACCTAAATAAAAACCTGTGCCGCCAATTGCATTCAGAAATCACCAGTATGCAAGGCGCCAATTCAATACTATGAAGCTTACCAGAAATTGCCTGTGATGTATACATAATAAAGATTGCTGTTAATGTTAATTCAATATTTGGAAGAGTGGCCAACATGGACTGAACCACTTCATTCACTTTCTCTGATCCCATTGCTGAATGGGAGAAGAGACTACAACTCTGAAACGGTACAGAAAATCAATATCATTGTTCACAACTTCTCCTTCTGTTCACTAATTGGCCAGGTGGAAGTTCCTTCAGGAGGGAACCCAAGTAAGAAAGCCCAGACTTTGCTCTAAGTGAGATTGGAATCAAGCAGAATAGCACAGACAGGCAATGGCCAGCCTGCCTACACCCTAAACTTACTGAACTTGTGTTATGTTGCAAAAAATGATTCACTTAGAATTGCTGCATACAAATGTGAGCCAAACCATATGTCTTTGTACTTTCATTTCAAAATTATGCACAGCTTTTTGTCTGTTGCATACATTCCCAGTAAGGCACATTGAAGTCTGAAATTGTAACATATAGCAAAAGGTTGAAAGGATATAAATACATGTGCTAGGCACTGAATAATTATTTTGCAGTTATTGTAAAGTTAACCTAGTGCAGCAATTGGACATTTGAATTATCCACCAAAGGCTAGCTGTAGAAAACTATTACACACCGGAGTACAAGCCTCATCTGCCTGCAAGAATGTGTAAACGCACGGTGGGGTTACCTCGTAAAGCAGAAGTGTAATTATCCAGCATGATGGAAGATGATTAAATATTAGCCAGCACTCCAAAGGATACCCAGAAATGCACAGAAACGCAATATGCAGCCTCACATACAGCGCAGGAATGATTAGATTTCAGCTGATTGAGTTTTCTCTTTGTCTCTTTCTGAAATGCAATAATGGCAAACACATGTTCAGCATGGCAGATCACCAGGGAAGTCCCCGTCTCTGGTACACAATCTAATATCATCTACTCATAACCCCAAACTACACAGGCATACACACACACACACACGCACACACACACACCGAGATGCACAAGAACACCAAGAGACAAAAAAAAATGCCCAAAACTAATTATGCAGAATCTTCTCTAATAGAAGCACCGTTTGGATTAATGATGATTTGGGGAGATCAATGAGGGTTTTTTTTTCTTTCATCTTCATTTGAGTGTGTGCAAATGCACGTCAGTGCGTGTGAGTCTGGCAGGGGGAGCGAGATATTAAGACAGTCTGGTTATTGGCTGAGTTAGAAAGATGATGGTTATAACTGGGGGGGAGGTGTCCCACTTTGAGTTTTTTTTTTCTCATCTCTTCTCTCGCACCTACACTCTGCCGACTTCCTTAACTCACGCAGTCAAACATCACGATGCCTTCTTTTTACTTCTCCTTTGAGTGACTCCTGCTTTGAGTTAGTCACATAATCCTCCCACCATCTTTTCCCAGATTCTCTTATGCTTTTTTTTCCCCTGTTAATAAAGTGTGTCTTCCTATAATATCGTCTAGATGTGCTCTACTTTCATGCCGCTGATGTAGCTACCACTTAGCATTTATTGATGGTGTTTACATCAAAGCAATAATTGGAGATTCCCGCTCATCAGGGCATGAATTGGCGCTGTCGATCTTCATTACGGCCTCATCTATTCCATCTTCGCTCGCTACCACTCCGCTCTTTTTCCATATTTTGTCCTCACTCCCTCTGTAGGCTCCCTAATGTCTTCCTTCCCCTTCACTCCCACTCAGCTCCATGTTCCCCTCCTCACGCCCCCAGCCTCTTTCTCACTCCTGTGATTTTTCAATATTTTATAATTCCCTACTTTCCTCCACCTCCTCCCCTGCAACATTCTCTCTATTATATTTACATTTTCCTCAAATAGCTTTCATTATTGCGTGAATAATAAGTGTATTGCAGTCATACAGTTTTTTTTTTTTCTCCGGTGTTATTGTTCGTGGCAGAGTGGTAAATCTTTTCTCTTTTTTTTTGGTTGCAGACGGATGTAGTTTGTTTTTCTTTATCATTCCTCTAAGTTCACTCGAGTGCACACACCACTTGACTGTTCTGCCTACAGTTTATACTTCGCATATACAAATAATCAGAAAGCACTCAGAGACCTGTCAGTCTTTTGCATGCGCACAGGAGCACAGAAGGTCATGGCGTGTGATAAATAGAGGCTTGGAGGGGGGTGCACTGAAACAGAAAATAATTTCATAAAAGGCTTTTGATTAATTATGTCTGTTTCAGGCATTCAAGGTCAGGTTCCTTCCTAGTCGTGTCTTCCCTGTCTCCAAACCAACCCCCACCCCCCCAACATTTCTCTGTTATGACCCTCACACAGGCACATTTTTCTGTCAAAGCTAATCCAATCTGGGCTTCATTTCCTTGTTCGGCCCAATCTGCCAACACAATGAGATTCCCTGTGCCCCTCTATCTCTCTTAAGCACCTAAGTGTGCGTGTGTGCACGTTTTTGAGTCCTGCTGCTGCTGTAATTGAAGTCGTAACTCAGAGCCAGATACAGTACAGTTGCTCCCCATGTAAATCAGTGGCTAATGGTTGGAGCAAGGAGAGCTTCTTCCTGAGCACACACACACACACACACACACAGTGGTTGTCATTCTGCAGACTGCACTGACAGAAGAACCACTGTTCTGTGTGATTAATGAGTATTTTATGTTTTATGCTTATTGGCAGACCTCCTTCCAAAACACACAAAAAGTCATGCAGACAAGCTCAGTCTAATCTGTCTCTAATACATTCCCCCCTCATTTAGGTCATGGGTCTCCCAGAGTTTCCCTGCAAAATTCCCTCTTGCCCACTCCTTCTACGTCTGCCGTCCAGCTTTATCCTAACAGTTAGACTGGCAGACAAAAATAAAAAAGATAAAAAAAAAAAAAAAAGTAAAGTGCATTTGTACTCCACCCCCTTTGGCAGTAATGTAATTCATCTTTTAGGGTTTCCATTTTGTCACCACCAACTCTGACCAGCTTCTCCATTCCTGCTGAAGAACAGCATCCCCTCGTCTGCTACCACCGTATCACGGTGGGAAGGACGTGTTGTTCATGTCCAGGGTTGGATTTCCACCACAAACAGAGTCACATTTTGGTCATATCTGACCAGCGTTTCATCTCCTGTATGCTTGTTGTAATGTTTACGTAGCTTTTGGTGAACCGGAAACATGACTTCTTGTTGCTTTTTAGCTATGCCTTTTGTCTTGGCACTCTTCCATAAAGGTCATATTTGTTGAATGCATCACTAATCGTCCAGCAGATGTTCCCACCTCATCAGAGCGCCTCCACAGTTCTTCCTGAGACACTATACGCCTCTTGGTTGCATTCTTGTGAATGCTTTCTGTGCCTGGACTTTCAGTGTAAGTGGATGATCATTTCTTGGTAGTTTTGCCGTTGTTTCATACTCTTTCTATTTTCAGACAATGGATTGAACAGTGGTCATTGAGAAGTTCAACGCTTGGGTTGGTGTTTTGACCTAACTTTCTTTTAAACTTGTTATTCTTCACATCTCTGCCGTTATTTGGTTAGTTTGTTCACTGACATTCTCTATCAAACCTTTGAGGTGTTATCAAACAGCTGCAGTTAAACTGAGGTTGAACTGTGTATAGATGGACTCCATGTAATAAGGGGTAATTTCTTATGGGTTTTCTTTGCACTGAATTTTATTTCAGGGTATCAGGTTGATGGGGGATTAATGTACACCATACTTTCCCAATTTTAATTGCAAAACAATTTTAAATTATCTCTTTTTTTTAATATGCATTAACAGACTACTACTTTAAAATGTTCAAAGGAGATGATCCCTTTTGCAAAGTGCATAAAAAATGTTTGTGAGGGGTGGGGGGGATTTCTTAGGTCTATTTGTTAAGATTTTAGACTACACACAAGAAAAAGGGCATTTTTCATTAAATTTGATCAAGTTTAACAGCTTTTTAGTTTGACTCAGACATTATGAGGATTACTTCTTACATTTTATTTCTCAAGTGGATTTATAACTTGCAAAGACAGATGGCAGCTTCTTTTACATGTCCTTTCAACAAAGCTTTGTACAGGATTAAGATCCAATTACATACAGGCCAATAAATTTAAATTATACTACAATAGCATCAAATTCAGCAGATCATATTATACCCATAAGTAAAAAGGCTGATTGGACGTCGTTGAGATTTCAGCAATGACTCATCCTTATCAACAGTGCAGCAGGTGGCTCCGGAGATGAACCGCCTCATTTTAACATGGAGGAACTTCGTACACAACCAGGTTCAGTGTGAGCAACCATGTGTTATGGCCAGATGGAGAAGATAAGGTGAATTATTTTACAAATGGTAAAAAGATGTGCTTGCATTTGAAGCGTTCGATATAGTCAGTCACTTAAGGATCGTAACACGAAATCAATCCAGAATTATTCCTTCAAAAACAGAATGACACAAAGAAGACCTTTGACACACTTTTCATGCTATGCATCTCCTGTGGTTCTTTGTCTAATAGGCATCAAAACAGGACATGAGCAGTTTGATTGGTGGTCTGTGAATGACCAGAGGTGCCTCAAAAAGGGGCCTTTTAGTGAAAAAGGCCTCTAGATATCCATATTTAACTCAGCCGGCGATGAGTCGTGGTAATATCCTTCTGACACAATGGGATCATAGATACATCACAGTCATTAGCATAGAAATTACACTTCAAGCTCTCCAAAGGAAGCCACTTTTCATTCAGAGGAAACTCTGTCTTTCATTACTTCCGACGTTCGTTCGGCCTGCCCTGCCCTGTACTCCTCCTGTTTCAGAAGTTCAGTAAGGTCATTGTGTCTCTTTTTTGTTTGTTTGTTTGTTTGTTTGTTTGTTTGTTTTATTGTGTGAAGTTGCGGCGGGTAAGCGCCAAGCCAACGTGAACTGTCCTCTTGGAGGATCAGGGTGTGACTGAAACCTTCGGTCTTGTCCCATTGCTTTTTGCTTTTGAATAACTTTTTGTTTATTTTTGCCTCTTTAGAAAAACTTGTCAGTTTTTTTTTCTTCTTTTCTTTAATTCACGTCTTTGTTCTTCACGTCATTTCATCTTTTAAATTGAAAACATGAAAGTAGATTTGTTGCCCGGTGGATGGATTTTCAGCTCCGTGGTGTTTCAGGACATATTAAACTAGAAGCGCTGAACCATATTTCTGACGTTCGCGCTTCATTTAGGCCTCGTTAATAGTCATGAACCCACAGGTTAGTCTCCTGAATATTTATGCAGGGCTGATTAGACAAGAGTGACAGGCTGTGATGGGGGCAAAAGATGAGAGGCTTAAGTGAGACCCACAGCCTGTCCTGTTTTAAAAGATTTCAACGGTAGCGGCATCACAGAACAGAAACATAAAATGAATCTTTTTTTTCTTTTTTCTTTTTTCCCCCCCTCCCTGGGAAACAGTAAAGGATAGCACAGCCTTTGATTTACCATTTCGGGCCACATCCTCCTCTGAACACTCAGCCAGGAAGTTTTACAGCTCCTTTGAAGTTAACCTAAAATTTTGTTACAAGTGTGAGTGAGAGTGTAAAAGCTGTGACTGGTGTGCTCTGAAGTGGCACCGTAGAACACCTCTTCATCCCCAGGACTCCGACTTGTTTTCCATCAACTGGGCTTCGTAAACAATAAGCCTGAGGTTTGGGTACAGTCGGACAGGATTGTTATTTATAGATTTTGTGCAAGTCCTCTGATAAAAAAAATAAATAAATAAAATAAAGCTTTTACAGAGGCATTCAGGGAACACTGTGTCTCTCAGTTTCAAAGAAACTATCTGGTTTTTGTTCTGCAGTTGATGCCACACCTTGCAGAGCAGTTGTGCGAAATTTCACCAGCTACTTTTGAAGCAATCTTTCACACAGACAAACAAATGCAGATGATTGCTTGCATCTGCCGTGGCTCTTTCCTTCTGTAGGAGGAATACGGACGGCTTTGTTTTCAGCCATGCTGTTTTCTGCGGCCATTACACTGGACCAATTAGGCACACATAAAAACAGGGTGAGGACGAGCTTCAGCGAGCAATTAGAGGTTTGGGAAGTTTGTGGAACAAGCTCAAAAAGCAGCTGGAATGTTGTTGGATAATGACATGTTTTGCATCTTAAATCATCCCATAATCCATCAAAGGAAGCTGATGTATTTTAAGTTTATGAATTAGGTAGTGATATAATGACACATCCTGCTCACAGGATGAAGGTACATAATCATTTGCTAAGATTGGATTTAAAAAAAAAAAAAGGGTTTCAAAAATCACAGTTTGTTTTAAATAATCTATAATCAGTGTTGTCAGTGTTGGGTAACTTAGTCCAGGTTTGACTTATCCATATATTGTGGTTTTTATGCTTGTCTTATTCCAAAGGTTACAAAGGTTTCATAAATATTTGTGATTTAAATCATCTCTGTTCAGTGTAGTTACCTGGTTCAGGTCTGACCAGTCTGGTGTTGTTATTTTAGATTTTTAATGAAAGATGATCAAAGGCACATCAAGCTCATTAAAAACTGTGAAATAGCCCTTTAGCTTAGCACAGATGGAAAATTCCCAGAGGCTAACTTTAGCTTCATTAGAGGGTAACAGATAACAAGCAGCAGCATTTTCATATTGTCTATAAACTGTTTATATCACCACTGATTAAATGCATCAAAACTAAGAACTTGTGTAAATGCATCATGGTCTTTGATGAAAACGTGTTTATTTTAAAACAAACATAATGACATGGACGTTAAACACGTACTTTAGAGCATAAATGGTGATAGTCTTGTGAAAACTTGTTTTCTGCTGGAACTTGCAGAGAATGTGTTTTTTGCTAGTGTTGTGCTACAATCCTTGGTAGAAAAAAAAAGGAATTGGGTGGAACTGTAAGCCTTAAACAAAACAAACTAATATCTGCCAGGAAACGAATATTTAAGTCTGTTTACATGCAAAACAGCTTCTTTGCATGTTAAAAAAAAAAATTCAGAAAACAAAGAGAATTGTTAAATATTGATGTGATATGTACAAAACACTGCATGCTTTAAAATTTAACCAACTGGAATGCAATGTTATTATTTAGCCCATATTTATCCTCCACTGTGAATCTAATTTTAGTCATTAGACACTTGAGACTTGTTCAAAACATACTTGTGAACAGCTTTGTGTAACATAAAAAGTATATATTTAATTGTCGTATGCTATCTGAATTCTAACCTTGGGTAATTGTGCCTTCCCTCTCTACTGCTGGAGGAAGAAATCTGTGAGTTCCTCAAACTTACTTCGCAATGGTTGATCTAAGACTCACGGTTACCCTGGAAACAGTAGGTGAACAATTCTGGAGGCTCTGAACCATTATTCTCAAGGATAAAGTTTAAACAAAAAATGTTTTCTTGAAAGGTATCAAAGCTTGTACATTTCAAACATCGTATGTGTCTAATTAAGCTTGACTCGCACAGGAACTACCTTTTAGATGTTAAAGCAAGCACTGTTGATATTGGATTGATGTCACTTTGTGGATGCTACAGCAGCACAGTCATCAATGCACGCAATGGAACCTGAAACAGATATTGACTGCCATGATGACCTTCAAAAACAGAGCTAATTTTGCTCTTTAGGAGCATCTTCATCATAACGAAGAGCTAGTCTTTACTTGGATTTATACTAGCTTCAAACTGAGTTATTGCTGCTCCTGTCAACAGTTGCATTTTTGTAAGGGGCTGATGGGCTCTACTGTAGTTGATAGGAAAAACTTCATTCTCTGTGGAAAAGGACACATGTCACCAGATTTGACAGGCTGTTCTGTGAAGCTGCTTTCACAGCAGTGGGATTCAGCAGGGACCCGAGACTCCGAAGTCATTTTGGAGCATAAAACGGAAAGCATTCCTTCCCCTTTTATGTCTCCTCTTGGCTTACTGGCTCATTGTTTCTCCGTTCAGTTTGTCCCATCAGTCTGTGCTTGAGTGAGTCCTTGGTAATAATAACTTTTAATAGCTCATGATGCCACCTAATAAGGCTTAAGTAATTTGCTTATTTTAGATTAGAAAGGGAATTTCTTTTAAACACTCGTGCACGGCAACAGGCTTTCAGCCCCCAGTTTCTCTCCTGGCTGTGGATTCAAACTTCAAATGGGAACGGCAGAGCGTTGCTTTGTCTCGTGCCAATCCCATTCTGCATGCTTTCACTTCAGGAGGTTCGGAGGTAATTCTCCTGGAAAAAGAAGAGGGAAATGGTTGCCAGGATTCCACGGGGTGCTACATTTTCCAGATGGAGATGTTTTCAGCTTCTTGAATCTGGTGGGTAGAGATGCAATGGTGATGATGAGTAATTTGAGATGCTAGCTTGAAATACTGCTGCACAACAGGGTGGTCTGGCAATGCCTCGTAACCATGTGTCTTTTAAATGCACCCAAAATTGTGCAATATTTATCACTATGCATATATATATATATATATATACATACATATATATACGAGGAGCACTACAAACAGGAGTCAGTCGACCACACTCACCAATCTGTGGATAAAGATGAGGTTTTCTCAGCAGATGGCTGTGACCGTAGGCAGTCGATCAGCCGGCCTGTTATAGCCGAAACCCTGCATGGACTACAGCAGAAGGAGCTGAGAAACTATTAGGTAGCAAAACAAGCAAAGCATTTAGAGTGACTTTCAAAAGTATTCAGACCTTTTGAACTTTTTCACATCTTGTTACCGGGACTTTAAATAGACCAACACAAAGTAGTTCATGACTGTGACGTGAAGGAATGTCGATACAGAGTTTTCAAAGTAGCTTCCTATGTAGCTCCCTTAAACCTGATCTCCGTTACTGACATTCACCACAAGTTGATCAGAAGTAATCTAATTACTATATACGACATATACCGGTGTAAAATGTATTTACACTATAAATACAGCTGTTTTGTGAAGGCCTCTAAGGTTTGTTGGATAACATTGCTAAATAAGCAGCTGCATAAAGACCAACCAACACAACTGAAAGTTGACTTTTGTGGTTGTAGGAAAATAGTTTTAGTTTTTAAAACATCATCCCCAGGTCTGATAATCTTTGAGCATACTGTTCAGTCCATCATCTGAAACTGAAAGAGTTTGGAGAAGCAGCCAAGAGATTTGTGATACCACTGGACATAGTACAGAGAGATATATCACATATCATAAATTCAGCCTTTATGGAAGAGGATCAAGGTAAAGCCATTGCTGAGAGAGGGCTGTATGCCACAGTTAGTCACAGATCACGTGGCAAACATCTGAGCCATGGCACACTAGTCTGGCGTCTGCTCATGCAAAATGTTGTGTTTGGTGGAATGCTAACAGTGAACATATCCTTCAACACTACATTTAAACAAGATTAGCAGTGTCACACTGTGGGAGCTTTTGTTTAGCAGGTCAGAGTTTGTTTAGCAGGTCAGAGTTAATGAAAAATAATAGACAAAGAGAACTGGAAGAAAACATGTTAGCTGTGGCAGAAGAGTTTAGGCTGGGATGGAGGTTTACCTTGGATCAGGACAACAACCATAAACATACAGACCGAGCTACAATGGAAGGATTTAAATCAAAGTATACTGATGTGTTGGTATGATCTTATAAAGGTCCAGACAGAAACTCTGAATTGTTGTAAAGACCTGGAGATTGATGTTCACTTATGCTGTCTACATATTTTCAGTTTTTTTTTTTTTTTTGTTTTTTTTTTAGAAGAAAGAGCAGAAACTCAGTTTTTATAACTGAACAGCTGGTATGAACATACCATAAAAAAAACCTGCGGAAAAAGGTGCTGATGTGGTGGGAATGGATGCAAACACATGCCACACTTCTTCTTTCATAAGAAAACCTAAAACCTCCTTATTATTTTCCTTCCATTTGATATTTATCCACTGCTTTATAATAATCTATCAATAAATTCCTAATAAGGTGTATAATTTTATTTATTTTACCTTTAAACCTCAAATCCATGCATTGCATGAACAAAAAAAAAAAATACCAGCCAGTCTTACAGTCTGATGACTGTAAGACATTTACCCATTCCCACTTATGTTTATGCAAATAATGTGCTATTTCAGGTCTGTTTCAGTGGTTGTAGCAGAAATAATATTTTAGCTCTAAAGATAGGTGTTCTTTTTTCTGCGCCTGTTTTGTGTCTGTGTGAGCTCTAAAATCTAGAAGTTCTTTTCAGACAGCAGACAACTTTTTCTCAGCTGTCTGATTTGACAAAAGTACTAAATTACAATGCTTTCCTATCGCAGTATTGAAGTTACTCTGTATCAGTTCAAGGAGGTCATCATATTTGTATTTTTTAAATCCTATTCGCTTTACACAAAGTAAAGATTAAAAAATATGATCATCTTTATTTAATTAAGTTCTCATGGTAGTTTACATCTGGGTTATTGCAATTATTCAATTCACTACTTAAATTAAGTTTCATGTTTTAATTTTGGTTGTTTTTCCAACATCTCCTCAAGAACTTTTTTAAAATTTCTGTCACAAAATCAAAACCTAAGCACAGCTGGTGAAAATAATTTCGCCTTAGAATCATAAGCCAGATATTGTTTAAAATTTCTCTTAATTTTCTCCTTCTTCTATTGCTACGTCTTGTGTCAAGGATGTGTGTATGCATGTGTGTGTGTGTGTGTATCTGTGTGAACGTATGTGTTTGTGCACTTCTGTGTGTTCTGTACGCTTTCAACTAATCCTCTCCCCCCTGAGCATTTGACAGTGGGGCTCTCATGGCGGTCACACCTGATGTACCTGCAGCTAATCCTATCCCGCAACCGATGTCAGTGTAACCAATCCTGTCACAGCACGCAGAAAAAATGCAGCTTCCTCCTGGCATTTTGGTCACACCTCTCTGTCGTCTCCCTCTCCTCTCGTCCTGCTCTCTCCCTCCTGCTTGACTTTATAGATGCATTGCTTCTTCGTTTTCTTTCTGGCAGACTGACAGGACCTCCTGCCCTGCTTTTGTCTTGTTTCCTATCTAATAATATCTTTCCTTACAATCTACCGCCCTTGTCTCTTTCTCTGGTCTGCGTCTTCAACAGACTTCCCATCCCCCTGACTTTGACTTGTTTGGCATTTCCCTCTCCTTTCACTTCACCTCTTCTTACTGTCTGTCTTTATCTTTGTCAACTTTTTGAACTCGCCCACGCATCGCCAGTCATTTCCTGCCCTCCTGCCACCAGAAATACACCGCATTTTAAGTAATTTGTCACAAAACAGAAATTTCAATGTGTACCTGTCACTGCTGATCATATTCCTTATAACCAGAGAGTTGACTGTTGGCTTTGGCTTCTCCACCCCTCAACGCTGCTTTTTCTGTTTCCTTGCAGAGAGTAGGCTAAAGGTGCAAAAGAACAACCAGTCTCTGGTGTACCAGGAGGACAGCAGGGTCAGGATCAATTGCTCGATCACCTCCCAGACCAGCCAGGACTCCCAACATGCTGTGCTATGGTACATAAGACGGGCAGCGGGGTCAGAAACCGATGAACTCCTGCTGAGGATCGAACGCACAGGGGCCTTTGAATACGGCGCCTACGCAGACGAGGAGAGACTGAGACGGCGGGTCCAGGCAGAGAGGCTCTCACCTCGCCTCTACGCACTGACTCTGAACAGGGCAGAGAGCAGTGATTCTGGGACATATTACTGCCTGGTGGAGGAGTGGCTGAGTGACCCAGATGGAGCCTGGTATCGACTCTCCCGGGATACCTCAGGCTACACCAGGGTTCTTGTCAAACAACCAGGTGAGGCTAAAAGTGCTCCTCTTGTTCAAGGTCGTTTGAATGAGTGAATGAAGCAGTGTTGCCATGGATAATATTTCCAAGGATCAGAAGATTCAAGGTTTGACACCTGGCTGGCTCGCCATCATGTTTGTTCCAAGCAGAGGTAGAATTAACAAAGACACAGGTTACACATGACAGTATGCAGAGACTTAATATAGCAAAGTATCAAAATTGTTGTGCCAAGTCACTCTTTTTTAAGAATTTTGGTTAAGAGCAATAAAATCAAATAATTCATGTTCATTGTTTATTCCTAATCATAGTTATACCTAAGCAATCTAAATCGAGTTCACAGTCAGACGATGAATTAGTTGTCATTCATCATTAATCAATAAAATCTTTAATATTATAAATCTATATATATAATTCTTAGAACATCTGTCAGTTTGCATATTCATTATTTGTCATCTCCTTTCATTTGCATTGTGGACTTTGGTAGCTCATTTCCATCAATTTCATTTGCTCTTGTTCTTAAAAGTTGCTTTCATTCACATTTCTTGATGTTTTGGTTTTGAGTATGCAGCTAGATCTTTGTCAAATTTTGATTGCAGCACCCCTGAAAAAATAATGAGGTGTATGTTTCTTTTCAATAAATAAATACAGCAAATGTTGAAAGTGCATCTGTGACTCTGCGGTCTTAAGAGATGTGCATTCAGCTGTGACTTCATTCTTCTGATTTTCTGTTCTTTTCCTGGGAAAACGTATTTTCTGCCCGCATCAAGTGAAAAGGTGCAACAGTGTTGCAAAAGGAATACGATGCAAACCCATGTTTCTGCTCCTCCATAGTTTGACCCAATGCAATCTGATCATTATTCTCTAGTCTAACGAATAATGCTCATGTTTTTATTAACTACAAAGCATAACATGTATGCTAGGAATAATGGCACATTTTAGCCTGACACTCCTTCAGCGCGGTGTTGGCTTGATTCATCTCACCATGAGACAAATGGCTTTGTCTCAACATGATCACTTCACTTGTACAGTAAACAGCCTTGGACAGAAAAGTTGAAATGAACTGAATCTCAATCATCTCCTTAAGTGTTATAACAGTGCTGAATTTGTCACTTGCCAGACATCAAAAAAAAAAAAAAAAAAAAAAAAAAACACAGAAGAAAACTTTTCACAGCTTTGCAGATGGCGGCTGCCCGCAGCAGAAAGATGAAGGGGTCTTTTTTCTCATCACCACTCGTGGAAACAGCATCTCAGGGACTGCTTTCAAATCACATCTTTATGTAAACTGTGTAAATTGCCTCACTAATCAGCATAAACTGACATGTGCACACAGAGGCCAAGCTGATACTGTAGGTGGTAAATGCTGGAACTCGTTTTCTGTATAAAGAAAAAGTGTCAAAGTCTGACTGAAAAGCGTTTTAGCTTACAGATTTTGTTCGCTACCAATAAGAGCGCTATTTAACAACAGAGAGAGATCTTTGGTTTATTTCACATTAACTTCTTTCCTGATAAACGTTTCTGGCACATGTAGTATATTTAGTATTGTGCTACATTAATGGCCTATTTAATGTTGCAATTATTTCACTCAGATTTTCAACCGACTCCAACATGTTCTGCTCTGCACCTTATTGGCTTTAACCTAACATCTGCCCCAGTCAGAGCTCAGGAAGATTAAAAAAAAATTAGAAAACTCCCAGTCACTGATGGACAAGCTAATCCACTTGTCCAGGACTGAAAAATAGTGATTTAAAGTGATGATGTATCTACTTCCACCCACACCGTGACATCCCACCTCATCAGAGTTATTTTGAGCATGATTCAGCTCGTATCTCTTAATCTCTCTGAGAGAAGTTATATCTCTTTTTGGCCCATTGTTCCTGAATTTATCATCGAGTAGCTGTCAGAATTACAGGTACCCTTCGGTGGTATGCAAAGAATTTCAAATATCTTCTGAAATACGATGCATAAATTAGTTTTCTGTAGTTAAGTGGAATTGTGAATCATCTGATAAACTCAGATGTGTTTTATTGTAGTGTCAATTTTATGAAACAACCAATTAATGACTGGTAAACACTTGTTACTTACATGTTAAGTAACAAGCAAAAAGTAACGTGTAGTGAATGCACTGTTCCTCAAGAATCCACAGCCATTTAATAGAATAGGTACTTGGTTTACTTCTTAATTGAAGTACAATGAATTTGAACAGTAGACTGATGTTTTCAGAACAACCTCAGTAATGGTCCGTCTTCCCTGACTTTTTCCCCCTAACCTTTTTTTCTATCACGTTTATCTATTTAGAAGTCAAAACGAGAAAACACTGATAAGGAAATAACTAAAATAGGAGGATCAAAAAAGCAGCTCAGTAGAATGTAAAGAAAATGCTTCCTTAGTAAAATGCTCTGTAAGCAAACACTAGTCTTAGAAGATTTCTTTTTGCTGCAGCACTCATATAAATGAAATCTGGAGGTATGGGAAGCAGAATCTACAACTCTGTGTATGGACTCATTCGTTCACACGTTGCTCGAGCTGAGCATATTATTTTGAGAAGAAAAAAGTAAAAACGGGATGGTAGCCTTACAGTAACACAAAACCATTTATTGTAGATTTTAACTTTTGAAGGGAGAGATGGGTTTTAATTTATTGTTACAACATCCTCTGAAGCTGCAGGAATTAGCAGTTTTTCCACCCCTGCTGTCCTTCTGCACCTCATTTTGGTTTAACAAGAAGTCAGTTCCAAACATTGTGTGAGAGAGAACCATTAAAAGCCAAGTTTTTATTGCCCCATTTTTTCTAAATTGCTGGGGAAGTGGGTCATAGAACCACCCCTGAAGGGCTGTAGCACATCCATGCAGACAGACAAACTAGCCTTGAGGTTGGATCCAACCCTGCTGGGAAGCGGAAAGACTGGTGCTCGCTGCAGGGAGGGATAGTGAGTCTGATTTAATTTTGTCTTTTTGTTTCTCCACTTCCTGTAACACATGCAGAAATGACTATTTTATGATGTTAACATGTTTAAATCGGTTCATTTTAGGGCTGCAATTATTGTATCTCTGTTATTTTGTAAGTAAATATTTAAAAATTTAAGTTTTTTTTTTCTTGTTGTATACATCCATCTCAGTAAATAAAAAAAAACAATTGAAAAGTTAATTTATTTGAATAATTCAGTTCAAAAGATGAAATAGCTTTGTTATATAGATTAATTACACAATTGAGGTCAAGTGTTTTCATTTTGACGATTACGGTTTACAGCTAGTAAAATCCCGAAATATAGTTTTTCAGAAAATTAGAACTATACTTATAAATAAAAGTCTATGATATTATGGCAAGCACAATAATGATGGAGACTGCTGACTTGACAGGTGTCCAGCAGACAGTTATTGATACCCTTCACAAAATGTTATGCCACAAAAAAGGTAATTGCTGAAGAAGCTTCGCAGACTGCTGTGTCCAAGTTAATTAATAGAAAGTTGAGTGAAAGGGAAATGTGTAGTAAAATAAGGTGCAAAGGTTTTGGGGAGTTTAACGAGGTGTGGCGTTAGTATTTCAACAGCCAAATCCAGGATCTGGGCTGCAGCTGTTGCTCCGTGTATCAACCCTCACCTAAACCGGATAATGACATCAGAAGCCTCTTACCTGGGCTGAGACGAAAACAGACTGTACTGTTTGCTCAGTGGTCAAAAATCCACTTTTCTGATGAAAGAAAATGTTAAATTTAATATGAAATTCAAGTTCCCAGAGCGTGGAGAAAGAGTGGAAATTAATATAATCCAAGCACCTTGACTTCAAGCATGAAATCTGCTGCTGTGGGTCCACTGTGTTTTATCGACTTGATTGTCTGGTATATTATTCTTTCCTCTGATGCCTGGGCCATATGAAGAAGCTGATTTTCTTTTCTGACAGGACCTGGCACCTATACTCATGGCCAAAACGCCCAAACATGGTATCACTGTGCTCGATTGGTCGCTAGATGTGGCACGGCCCTGTGATGAAGCAATCAATGCAAAAGGATCCCATGCTGCATACCCTGCAGTGCATTGTCATTTATAAGACATTTTATTTTTGGTTTTGATTAGCTCAAAGTACTCATCATCAATAACTCTGTAATTAAACTAAATGATATGAAGCTTTCCCTTTTGGCTTTAATAACTGTAATAACTTAGCTTTGCAGTATAATTTAACGGGATCCACGTTTGCAACACTTCTGGAAATGCCAAATTGACAACATTGCATAATTAGCCCGATAGTTGTGAATTAGTTCACGTAAATCACCTTCTCTGTTTGAGCTATATGTGCCTTTATTAACATAAATTGTCTTCCTTTGTTCCTTCTCTCTTGGGGAACTTCTGCAGAGCCTCAACTGCGTGTTGATGAGCTTGAGAATAACGTGACAGTGGAGGAGTCCAGCTCAATTCGGCTGGGCTGCAATATTTTCAGCCAGTCGTCTCCCGACTCGCGCTTTTCTGTATTCTGGTACGTGGATCGCTCCGATGACGAGGACATCGAGGACCAGCCGGGGGAAGACGACGACAAGCGGGACTGTGTGTTTTCCATCGGCCACGACGCCATCTTTGGAAATGGAAACTGCAGCCCCCCCGACGACAATGGGCCCAATTCCCGCTTTCAGTTTGAGAGGACTACTTCTGACCAGTACAGCCTGACCATTCACGGAGCCCGGCCAGCAGACGCCGGTCGTTACTATTGCCATGTGGAGGAGTGGCTCCTCAACCCTCGCAATGAATGGTATCGTCTTGCCACCAATAATTCTGGCGTCACCATCGTCAATGTACTGCAGCAAGGTGAGTCCTTAGCAACAAAATCCTCAGAGCCTCTGCGTGTGTCTGTGACACTGATAAAAGCAAAAAATGTAGGTGATTAATTCAGGGAAAAGGGTGAAGGAAAATTTATAAACAAGCAGTTCAAACAATGTAGTTAATTACACAGTCTGTGTTATTCCTCTGAACAGCTAATCAAAAGCAGAGTTAACATTGAGGGCAAATCTCCTAATTACCTCAGAATTGATTTGAAAACAATCTAGTGAGCAAATACCAGTCAGAGAGAAAACAAATTAGCTGTATTCGAATACCATAAAACACATAAATATTAATTTTTTATAAACCAGTTGAATCTTTTGCATGGCTGATACCTTCTTGGGTTGTTAAGTCTTAACGTTTTCCAGCTTGATCAACTGGACCAGGGTTTGGATGATTGAAAGCTCAAAAATCGGACCTTTTCCAGTCAGGCAATGCACCATACCCATCAAGTCACAGTAACAACACTCAGACATGGAAGCTGATACTGAAGAAGACCCACAGTTAGATATTACCCATGAATGGGATATGCTTAAATATGAATCAAAAAAGACGATGTTATGTTAAGTACAGGGATGTAAAAAGCCATTCACAAGGTCGTCATAGAAACATCCTAATGGCTCATTCAGGCTGCAAGAGAGCAAGACTTTCAGCTGTTCATTTTTTTTTTTTTTTTTAAGTTTTATTGGCTCTAGTGGCCTTTTTTTGATAGTTCATTAACAGGAAAGTGGGCAATGAGACGAGGGGAAGACATACAGCAAAGGTTGCCAGGCCGGGAATCGAACCTGCGACAGCCGCGTCGAGGACTAAGGCCTCTATATGTTGGTTCTACTTAACCCCTGCACAGCCACAGCAAACCCGACTGCATTTTTTTTTACCCTTTTGAGTTTCAACCGCTGTCACTGCTGTCAACGTTGTAGAGATCTAAGACTCTTGGTGAGAGTCTTTGTTCTCCTGGACATATAGAGGTAGATTCTGAGAGGCCGAAAATTCTGCTCACCAATTTATTGTCTTCTGACCAACGAAAAGGTGAAACACGTGTGACCCTGACTATTTTTGTTGAGTAGACAAGCAGGTCTGAGTCAACTAAACCTCTGTAACATTTATAACATTAATAGGGTTTTTCTAAAATGATGTTCTGTTTTTGTCATGATTTCAACCCCCAGTGATGCCAACTTTTCAAACCTCTTATCCAGAGTGTGCACTCGCTCTCGCTCCTCCATTTTGTGTCTATGAAGTAGATTTGCTCTATTGTACCTGACTTTTCTAGATATAATATGGAGAAATCTGCCACAGGACATTTTGCTCTTTCTAAATTTCAGTTTCTACCCGCCATGTGGATGTCTCATATTGTCTTCAGAACCAGAGGACATGCTGTTAATTCTAATTAGACAAAAACATATTAACAGTAGGATGTCGCTTAGGGTTGATTTGGTTTAATCTGTCATTTTATATAAGTCAGTTGGCTAAGATTAGGTACTAATACCAAAATAAATGCACACAATAAAGTGTTAATATTCATGAGATTTTCAGACTTTTGACTATTTATTCTTATAATTTGTGACATACGTAAGAACAAAGAAAAACAAGCTGTGTGGATTTCAGGTACAAAGTTATTTTGTGGGTACAAAATGGAAGTATGAACAAAAAATGACACGGGGACATGAAAAGGAGTCCAAGATGGCAAAAGATAAACTGAAAAAAATGGAAGTTTTTAACTTTACTGCAAGTTTAGAAAATGCTAACCGCTATGAATTGTTTGTTCTTTGCCCCCAGTTTCCACCATCCATTCAGTGGTGTGCTCCAACGAGTCCCTCTTCTATTTCCTCTTCTTCTACCCTTTCCCCATCTTTGGCATCCTTCTCATCGCGTTGCTGGTCGTACGCTACAAAGGTCGCAACAACAACAAGAGCCAGGAGGGCAAAAATGGCGCCCCCCTGCTGTGGATTAAGGAGCCTCACCTCAGCTACTCCCCCACCTGTCTGGACCCCCCAGCGCTCAGCTTGCACCCCGGCTCGGTTGACTAAGCGAGGGAGGGTCGGACCCCCGCCCTTTTTTCCGCCTCACGCACATTGTGGACTCAGCCGACACAATGCCAGGGAGCCTTTGAGGACTCCACCTTCAGACCTTACTGTTGTTCGATGCCGTGTTGAATTATAGTCAATGAGTTTTAAGATTTCTACTCCAGCGGCTGTTTGTTTTTATGTTGACGACTGTGTGTGTGTGTGCGTGTGTGTGTGTGTGTGTGTGTGTGTGTCAACGTGCTGACACGGATGGATGTACCATTTCAGCACAATTAACTGCGCGAGGGCAAACTGAAGGGCGAGAGAGTACCGTGAACCTCTCCCGGTTTCTGTAAAGCCTAACCCCATAATTGCGTTTTGAGTTTTATTACAATAAATATTTATCTATTTTTCAATAGCGAGTGGAAGAAAAACTGCAGATAAGATCTTAGGCCAGTCTTGGGAAGAATATTTAAGAGAGTGAACTCTGCAGGCGATTCCAGCGTTAAGCGGTATGCAGAAAAGTCTTCAAACTGATCCAAGTGCAGCCACAGCCTAGCCTACTATGCTGGTTCCCATAGCAATGCTCTGCACCCACTGACTTCATAGCCGCCGGCTCCGTTGCCAGGCTGCATGGAGACAAAGGCTAGGACACACAAGTCTGTGTCCTGAGCGAGGATGTGTGTTGGCCCACCTGCCTCCACAATGGATTCGCCTTGGCAGACTGAAACAAGTCCTGGTGTGCCACTTAAACACTGCCAGACACTCTGGCCCGAGTGAAAGACTGCCCCACTCGTCTTCTCCACCCTTCTCTCCAAAAAGAGACAGCAAGGGAAAGTAAAGGAGGCTGAAAATTATGGGGAATATATGGGAAAGGTCTCTTTTACTGAAGACGTGTGAACTTAAACATAAGTGATTTTATTATATTTTTTTTTTCTTTCAGTGCCAAGTGCTCCTTTTCAGTGCTGTTGTCTGCAGCTAATGTTTGAAGTTTTGAAAGACAGTGGGGAAGCTGATGGGTTCAGAGGCAGTCGATTAATATGTCTGCATATATCCCGCTGTGGATTTATGGGCCTTGCTGGCTGTTAAATCTTAAATAAGTTCAACTTTTTCTTTTTTTGATTAAATTAACTGAGTTACTGAATGAAATTTAATTTTTGCACCTTTTCCTTAGTTGCCCTGTATCACCACTTCTTTTATTTATTTTTTTTTAATGCAAAGGCCACAATGAAGATTATTAATGTGTAGTGTGGTAGGTGTAATATAACACAAAAAGGCTACCTGCACATGATTTGACGAGGATAAATGTTTAGTTTACAATATTTTGTATTTATTGTTTTATACTTTTTTTTGCATTGCTTTGTAAGATTTTCTCATTTTTGCCTCTTTATTTCTTAAAAATCTGTGCATTGAGCACATTATATCAATAGCCTGTGTGTTGAAAATGTGGTAGAAGTAGAAATGCTAGATCCGTCCTGCGCGTTGCAGTTTGTAGCATTTCATTACCAGGCTGTCAGGTTTGTTCAGTGTCAGAACACTGTATATCTATACATATAATAATATGCTGTGGCTTTATGTGTACAATAGTTGAACAAATAAGTCACAAGAATTGATTCACTTATACGCTTTTTTTGCTCGTTTATTTAGTGAAATGTGATGTAACACCTATGTAGGATGTTTCAACTGAAACTTGAGATGTTTTTGGTTAGTTTTTTTTTTTGTTTGTTTGTTTTTGTTTTTTTAAGTCACGGAAGCTGGTTCCAGCATAACCGTGATGGAAGGCAGGAGGGCTGGAAAAGCTGTGCCACCTTGTCAGCCCAGAGAGGTGAATCCCTCTGCGTAACCCGTACACTGCCAGACTGGACATGAGAACTCTTGGGGAAAAAAAAACCTGTCTCAGTTGTGTCAACATGTATATTGCATGACAATATTACAGGAGGAATTTTGATGTTTTGTAAAGTTTTGAACATTTTAAACCTTGTGTTTTTGTGACGGAGCTGACAACCTTCCCCTCTCTCTCTCTCTCTCTCTCTCTCTCTCTCTCTCTCTCTCTCCTTCCTCCCGAACTTCCTGAGCCAAGAGTTGACACAGTGTCCGGTGCCCCTGGTCATCTCCAATATTTGACTACTAGTCCAAGATGCCCTTTGAACCTGTTTAAATAGCTGATTTTAAGGATGGGTGTTGTGGAGACTGTGTTTGATATTATTGCTCATAACTGTCTTTTTAATGCTTTGCTTTTATGCAGCACTTCATTAAACAGATTTATGTCAAAAAGGCCAAGTTGTGTTCCCAGCACTGATGCAATGGACATGATTTTAGTTCATTTAAAGTTGGACAATGTCTGAGTTTGAATGAAGCTGTGGGACATTTCCAGGTCCCATATATAAGACTTGGAAATGTGATTCATTTCTGTAGCAGGTAAGTATAAGAGCCGGTCAAACATCACAAACAGAACAGCCTCAATTAAATACCACTACAGGTATACGGACAAAATCTGACTGATTTACATCCATTTCAATTCAGTCTTAGTAATAAAATAATTTTAAAAAGTAATACATCAATTGCCATAAGGTTTTCTCTCTAAGGAACCCCAGAAACTGCATTGGGTCATTTTGAGTGACAGTTCAACAGGAAATAGGGTAATGAGAGAGGGAGAAGACATGTGGCAAATGTCCCCAGGCCAGGAATCGAACCTGCAACCACTGGCACAAGGACTAAGGCCTCAATATGTGGCCTTAGTCAATATGTGGGTTGTGCTTTGCCCCTGCACCACCACAGCACCCTGAGGTTCTTTACAATGTTTCTGAATGAGTCAGTTACTGACCAAGCAGTTTGTTTTTCAGATTCTCTGGTTGGAAGATAAAAATGTCTGTCTTCTCCGAATTCAAATAAGAAACTCATATTGTTTACAACAATGTAACTCAGAGAACTGGCCCAAAGCATTGAATCCTGTGATGCTCCATAACTTTCAGGCTTGAGCAAAATGTATCATATTAACAAACTAGAATCTGTCAAATATCATCTGGACTGGTGCTGTTACTTTGATCCCTGGAACATGTTCCAGCTGTTTGTAAAAGAATATAATGAATATTATGTAGAGGTGGGCTATGAATTCTCCACAGTTTCTGTCTGCAAGCACATTGCATTTTGTATGTCCTCCCCTGTTCACCTCAGTTTAGATGAATACCCTCTCAGCAGGCATCCTCTATATTAAACTATGTATTATCTTACATACATCATTTGAGGTTTTCCTTGTCCTCAAGAATAAACTGAATAAAAATTGCATTGTAGTTCTTCAAGTGAGAAATAAACACTGTCCTAGAGCAAGAGGAACATTGCCAACTTGCCTGCCAACCATTATTATAATAGAATAAGTTTATTAATAGATCATTCTTCCTTGATGGATAACCTTATAAGGCTCGGAATATTATTGGCTAATTTTGAGTTTTCTTTGATATAACAAGATGGTAATGCATATAATTAGGGTGACATTTAGAACACAATGGACGATAAAACACTTGTGACAGATGCCACCACCCTTTAGCTGTGCATAGTTTCCTAAGATTCATAGTCTAATAAAGTGTTCATTTGTAATTATAGGTCAAGCCAATATGGAGACAACTTGAATTACACATCAGATGCTTCTAAATCAGGTAGTTAGGAGGAGGACACGCCTTTGGCCATTTTCATGGCATGTTGCTGCATAATAAATTGATCATACACAGAAAAAATAAATTAAGTAATATTTTCAAAAAGCTTTTGCAGAATTTAAAACAGGATTTGCAAATGACTAAAAGCCACTAATTTCAATGCAAAGTTACAAACAAGAAAAGAAAAGATGCGGATTATTTTTGAAACATGAAATATACTGTATTTGGGTCTATACTTGGGTGAGCAAATTAAACTTATTTTTCAAGCTAGATGAGGAAAACTCAGTGATAAGTTCATATTATATGGTTTTAAAAACACTTTCCGTAAAATAGTGATGAAACAGAGTGGTGATAATATTTTTCAAAAGGCACAAGAGCACACATCATGTTGGTCCCTAGAGTGGCCATCTTTGATCTTCAAGATTAATTTCCAGATCTTATACTGGTTCACAAAGCTTTCAATGGTGTTAATCCGTCTTATTTGATGGAACTCTTCTTATGTTATGAACCCTCCAGAAAGCTCAGGCCTTCTGGACACGGGCTGTTAGCTTTCCCTGCTGTGTGAACTAAAACATAAGAGGATCCTTGTATTTCATTATGTTGCTCACCTTGAGAATGCGCAACCCTCAGACCTGAAAATGAATGAAAATCACAATTAAAAGAAAATTAAGTGTTTAAAAACTGCATTTAGAATTTGTCTATGTTGTTTTAGAGAAATAATTCTATTGCGCTATCTGGGTTTCAGTTTTGCTTGAATTTGAGTCGAAGAGTGTATTAAAAGATTTCACTGTCCTTAATCTTATTTTATTTTAAATTTCATCATAAATAAGACATAAGACTAAGAGTAAATTATATTTTTTCCCCTTGCATTAATTTACCTAATTTACTGAGAATTTTTATGTATCCATAACTGTAATCGATTTTGTTCTTTGCTATTACTATTAAGATGCTTTTGTTATTTGTCATTTTAATATTTCATTGTATTAACAGAGTGCATATTTTTCATGCGTTTTTCATGTATGTTTTAATCTTTAGTTTTTCCTTATATGAAAAAGATAGATCCATCTTTTTCCCCATCGTATTTGAAAATAGGTCTGTGCAAGAGAAAATAAAGGCATGCCGGGTGCCTGCGGCCCACATTGCCCTCCTGCAGGGCTCCTTATTATGAAGAGCCAATATGTTCATCCTTTGATATATGTGAAAGAATAATGGATCTTTAAGGCTGTATATCTCGAGTAATACACATTTTGACAAATGCACAATGACAGAAATGTTCTCACATCTATGATGTATGCATCGACAAAATGTGCATGTGTCTAATTTCAGTACCATGTTATTCTGTTCACCACAAATATTAGTATTCTGTCTATTCTAGCATTATCTCAACTTCACAGATGAAATGACTCAGAATGTCAGTAAATAGAACTGCGATACAGGGTGTATAAATATCTGGAACCAGCCAGAGAACAGTCAGACGTTGCATTTTAAAGTCTCTGGGAACATTTGCTCAATTTGTTTTTACTGTTGTTTGACAGCTTTACAGAAGCGTTATTGACTTGCACTGGCAAGGAATGCTGAGTGAAAGCTGATGTGAAAAATAATTACATAAAGCGTATTTGTTGGTTGACTAGCTTGTTTAAAATTCATAAATTTTAAACATTCCCAGAGATGCAGTTTGGTTAAACTGTGCCACAGTCAGAACAGCTGCTTCAGCTGCGGCTCTGAAATCCCTCAGAGTTCATGTAAAATTCATTTCATCTCCTCAGATTTGTGCCAGGAAGGAGAGAATGCGGCTGAGGTGTGATGTCACGATGCTACCACTGTCACTGGGTCTGTACAGACAGAGTTCTTTTTTTTTTTTGTGGTAATGATATGAATACCATCCACAGCTGCCTCCTGAGATTCCTCCAGGCGGTGTTGTAGCCTTATTTTCATGGCTGAAAAGCTTTCATATTTTGGTGTAAAAAAAAAAAAAAAAAAAGCATGACTTGATATGATCTGTTGGGTCTATTCAACAAAGGTACATTCAGTTAGCTAATTTGATGCATCTTTGTGTTTTATTTGGCTTTATTTTGAAAGCGATTTTTAAAACAGTTTGTGGATGGAGTTTTCTCACAAAAGTTAATGTGCCGCTAGCAGTATTTTCAATCCCCCAGCTCTGCTCAAACCCATACATTCAATGGTTAATGGTGTGAAAACTCGTCGTCTACTGTTTTGCTTTTGTGGGATTTTCGCCTCAAACAGCATTATCTACGTGTAATATTTACAGCAACTTTGAATTGATATTCACTTATACGCTATGCGCTAGCAGTGGCTGTCACGTTTATAGGCACAGTTAAAAGTGTGGGAAGCACACTTTTAATAAATCCCTCTTTTACTGCACTGGCTGTCACTGAAAATGCTAGAAAAATCCAGTGTTTACAGAATAATGTGAGCATTAAGTGGGGGGCGAAACATATTCATGTCATGCACTCGAACAAGGTTCAAGGAAAAAAGCAGCGCCACATGATCACACATCTTCCACCATGCTTAAAAGTGGGCATGAGGTGTTTTTCCACAAAGTTAACCTTTGTTTTAGGAGACACTCACTTGGAGTGTTTGTGGTGAAAAGCTCTGTGTAATACGTCCATTATACGGTGCCGTGTGTTTCAGTGGAGTTGGGCGATATGCACCTAGGCTCTCAAGGCTGTTGAAACTTTTTCTGCTGCACTTTCAACTTGCAGCTAGTGAGCTTTTAAAACGGCATTCAGTGAATAACATGCCATTTTATACCTCCATCACGCTGCTTCTTACCTGCCTTACATTTCAGTTGTGTTGGACGCAACTACACTGCCTATGGTTACGTCCTCTCCAGCTCCCTCTTGCTATGCATTGGACAACACCTCATACAAAACTTCATTTCCATCTCAGCCGTGTCAAATGAAGATACAAAAGTTATGTAAGTCACATATTTATGTCAGCAGTTACTCAATAATAACTTGATCTGAGGGTCACACCAAGGGTCTGCGCCGATAAGGAGATGTTAAAATGCACAGCTGACCGATCTGTTTCCAAAGCAGCAGACGCAAAGCAAAACATGTTATTTTTTTCTTCACAAAACACGAAAATTCCTGCTGTAGCAAACTGATTTGTCAATTCTCCTTATGTCAGTCTGGATAGACCAAGACTTGACATCGTTAAAAGGTATAATCGTCTGTGTCTCATTCTGATTTGTTGTTGAACTCTGAAGGGGGTTTTTGTCAGGATAAACTCCATCATGCCTGATAACTGAATCTTTGTAATAACAAATTTCAACACTTTCTGGTTAAAGCTATGAATAATCATTTGGAACATTAAACTTGAAGTCTCAGATGGTAAGTTGATCCCTAAATATAGCATGAAAAGGCTTCTGACGTCGCAGTAAAAGTAATGCATCCTGTCCTGAAGCAATAAAATGCTAAATTAAGCCCCACCCCCACACCTCCCATCTTAAAAAAACATGCAAATATTGGTACAATAAAAATGGCAAGGATGTTAAAGGTTATTTGATACACCAGCAAATATGAGAAGTTAGAAAACAGTCTAACAGCAGCTTTGATAACCTGATTACAAGTCTCAGGTAGCTTGTGCTTACCCGAGACTTGGTAACCACGAGTTTTCACACTTATGTGGAGATTTCACCACTGCTTTTACCTCACTCAGTATGGTGGCAGTAAAATCTGGTCTTCTTTCAGCCTTGCAGCCAGTGACTCAGAGGAATGTGCCTCTGTGTCTTATCATATTCATACTTCAGGGAAACAGAGTAATGAATCCCTAATTCCAAGAAACTATGATGAATTTACTCTAAAAGGGATACATAAGAAACTTTCTTCAGTGAAATTAATTTCCGCAGTAACGTATAAATAACTGCGAATAAAATTTTCCCTACTGAAAAAAAAAAAAAAACGTAAATTGAAGGTTAGATTTTCCAAGTGTTTCAATGAGATTATTCTACTGCAGTAAAAATATGATTTAAGGTATTTTACATCTCTTTGCCTGCGGTGCCGCTAAACATGGCCTGCACTGTAATCAGCATGGCTAAGACAATGAATCACAGTGGGAAACCTCATTCACCGCAACTACCGCTCACCTTATGGCTCTTTTTCGGGTTCTTTTATCCATTTAAGTTGAATTACATGTGCTTTAGCTTGGACTCATCGTGCTCTCCAATCTGAAAGAAACCTATACTCAGAAATAGCATCTGCTAACTACAGATGTTTTTTGGGGTTTTTTTTAGACTAAGATGTCACATCCTCATAAAATGCAAGAGCTCTCTCCCTTTCACTTTCTGGCTGATTTTTTTTTTTTTTTTTTGCTCTGCCTCCATTTTTTTTTAAAGCCCACCCCCTCTGAGGAAAGAAGATTTGCATAAAAGTAAGCAATGCTCACAAATCCACAGCTCTTCTTGCTGAGGACGCAGTCACCAGAGGGCACACTCCCATAGACAGTGCTCAGCAATCCGAAACGGCAGTATAGCAGACAGGCAACGGGAGCCTAATTTACTTCGAAACGAGAGGGAATGTGGTGAAGGCGTTTCGACGGGTGACTCCCCCTGCTTACTCTGTGCAGTGGACTGCCGTAAAGTTAATATCGTTTTGGGTTCCAAAACGCGTTGACCCCCCCCTCACATTGCACGTCAGCGAGACAGATGGGCTGCTTTGTTCTTAGAGATGCACGAGGCAGAGCGGCAAAATTATCAGCAAGTGAAGTGTGACTGCTGGTTGAGGCCTGTGTGCACAGCTTGTTGCACTACCCACAGTATGATACCACACCGCTTTGTGCGGGAGTGACTCACTGAGTGATGTAAGGCTGAGTCAAACCACAGAGAAGCACTCCTGATGAATAAACCGTAATGTACATGTTTCAAGCAATACCCAAGGTTCTCTGGTGATGATTAAAGACAAACTGTTCTGAGAGAAATGGCCCTACAATCTGGCGAGGACGTAACAGCGGCGGGCAGAAATCTCTTTTGCTGTGCCATCCTTGTAGATTATGTCGGAAAACACAATCAACATAGTACGTGTAGTGAAGCGTTTGTTAGTTAAAGATACTATCCTGTTGGATATTTTATTAGAGAATATAAAGAACTGAGAATTTTCACTTTGTAATTTCAGAAAGTAATAAGGTTTTAAACAGCGCACTGAAGGAAAAGGAAAACTGCTTTGGCTTTTCTGTGGATTTTCATACAAAGCTAAGGAATTTGAGTTGGATTTGAGTTCAGCTTTATGCGTTTGAGCCAAAGTTTGACTCCGGTGTCTCCCAATGGGTAGTGCAATACATGGTGAATCTGAAGCGAAATTGTGACGATTAACTGCAAGAAATCAGTTCATGTTGCTTTTTATTCATCTGTTTGGTTTTTGCGCCTTTTTTTCCCCCAGACATAAAATAAGTAAATGTGGTTTTCTGCTGGCATTTCTAAAAGTTTCCATCTGTTTATTCTTCCAACTCAAAAAAGCAGCCCATACAGTATTCTCACATGTGACTCAGATGATTGGCTAAATCTGTATGGAACATAAATACACCTGTTTAAAAGGGCGATTTGATTAAAATATGCAAATAATGAAGAAGGAACTGGAAAAATATTATTCTACATTATTTAAAAAAAATAAATAAATAAATCTACAACAAGTTGCTACTTGCCTTTTGTGACGTCGTTAGAGGCTTATACATGAGGACTATTGTCTTTGGGATTTTGTCTAGACTTAACAATTGACAAAAAAAAAAGTAAACAAGGACATTATCATGACATGTTTGATGGGTGACAAGCTATATATATATATCTGAGCTAAGCTGAATTGATTTTACAGAAAACTCTGGCTAGTTGCTTTAAAAATGAAATGACTTTCAGTAACAAAAATAATCCACAACGACAAAAAAGCAGAGGGTCACACATTCTTTGTGGTGAATTGAAAATATGTTAAATTTTAACAAACACGCACAGTGAAATATTCTCAACCCATCCATATTTAATCAACAAAATACTGGTTCTGCCTAACACAGAGTAAACTGATGCAAAGGTTTCCTCATGTTTCCTGCTGGGACGTCGGCATTTAGTCTCAAATCTCTGAGGGTCAGAAAGAGCCTGGAGATCTGCTAATTGACGGTCCTAGGCATTTATTGTTTCATTTGTTTTGTCACATCTCCACATTGGTGAAATCTCTTTGACACCAGTAGATTTTTTTTGTTCAAATTGCTTGTAGTTTGTCATCATGATTCAGTAAATTGAATCATGTAATTAACTGTAATTTTATTGTTTTTAGAACCGCAGGACATTAATGTAATGAGTTTAAGATAGAAATTTAAAAATGCAAAAATTTACTATAGATTAAATGCCAGCTTTAATTTTAACTTTACTTTGATCAACCCTGAAACCAGCTTCATGTCAACAGCTGTGATTAACCTTTTCCTTATTTCTTTGATTTCTTTGAGGTATTTTCACTTTAGCCCTTGTTCCATCAACTAAGTTGTTCAGTCGCTTTTTTTGAAAAAGCAGCAAAGAGAAAAATTTGTCTTAAAAAGAAAGGAAACAAAGTAAAAGTCTTGCTTAAATTTAGCCCAACCATGTAAGTCATACATCAATCATGTGAACAAAAATGCTATTTTTAGCATGCTTGTAAAATGCTTTGTGTGCAGACTATCCCCACAGTGAAACATGAGTGACAGCATCATGACATGGGGATTAATTTGTTCAGCAGTGTCAAATAGCTGCCGTTGGTAAAATAGATAAATAAATACGCGAAGAAACATGTCGCGCTTTCTGCCTATAGAGAAATGTTTTTGGTTGTAAAGTAACAGAACGTAAGAACAATCAACTGTGCGCTTGGGATGCACGGTGAGTTTGAACAAAGTAGTTTGTTAGGGTTTTTCTTTTTTTTTCAAAACATCCCATTTAAATGTCGAAAAGTTTGAAAGATGTGTAGCTTTCTCAAAATGGGTTTAACATTTCCTTCAAAGATGAAAGGAAATAAGAATCTGTGCTCATGTTCCCTTTTCTCATTAAGAAGTATTGCCTCGAGACTCGGAGCTAGTTTCCTAAAGGGATGGGATAATGGAGGAAAAACAACGTGACACAGATGCCAAGCGTGACTCTGGAATGTGTCATCTTCTCAGTTTTGAATGTCTGACTGCATCTTCGTCTTCATTTCCTACGCTCCATTGGACTGTGGGTAGACAAAGACAAGTCATTTACTGTCCCATGTTGTTTAAAGTAACTACGTAAGTGTGTTGACCAGGGTTTGCTGAAAAGTTTTGCTGCCTTTTGATCTTTTATAAACTTGTATCATTCCTTTCAATAATAACAATTGAAACTCACCAAATGCTGTTCTGATAAACTGTTTGACCATCTGCAATTAGAGTTTTGAGGGAAATGGTTTGTGAGACCCATGACAAAAGGGTCTCTGTTAAGGCATATGTCGATGATCAGTATCAGCATCCCTGACAAAATGAAATACGATGTCTTGTTTTGATGAGCTGTCTGAGACTTTGACACCCAGCAGCCTTTACAGTTGTGTCTTATTTGGAAGGAGCTAAAACGAAATCACTGCATTTTATGGCCACGAAACCAAAGCACTAAGATTAAAAAGCTTATAAGTTTTGTTCATATACAGTTTTGAACTGCACTGAGATATGAAGTTATGTTGTGCGTTGGGGTTAGTCACCTTGGCATTGTGAAAATGCCCCAGGAAAAGATTCTGTTTTGTTGAACACAAGAGGATTTTATTTCAATCAGTACAGATTTGTGCACTGATCTCGAGGGATCTTAGAGTCGAACGTAGAATCCTCACTGATCTCTAAACACAGCATCTTCACCTGATTTGACGAAGGGATGCATCTAAAAGCTCCCAAGGACTGGTTTTGGGTACTCCTGGCTGTTTTAGATGCAAACACTCACCAGATTTAAGTACAGCTTGTACTTAAATGGTGGCACCGACAACCATCACTTTAAAATTATTTATCCGAAAGTGTCAAAATTTGCACAGAAACATATTATTCACATTATTCACCAGATCTCAATTCAATAGAGAACCTTAGAGTCTAGCAGAACAGGAGACCTTCATCAGGGATGTGGCACCTACAAATCCGATGCAACAGTTTAACGCTGTCACATCAATGTGGACCGAAACATCTGAAATGTTTCTGTGGCCTTGTTGAATATACGTCACAAAGATTTAAGGCACTTCTGAATGCAAGAGCGGAACCAAGTATCAAATGGAGCATAAGTATCAAAAACAATACGGCATTGTCCTTAATGTCACTGCATATGAGGTTCTAACCAGCATTGTATACGTCTACATTTTCTGGAAAATGTCTGATATGACTTGAATAAATGATAAACATGGTTCGTCTTATAAAACGCTAACCAGGCATCCATCAGAATCAGCTGATGTTCTTAGACCTAAAACGATGCCCCTGTGATCAACAAGGTTTCAAGTTTGACTATTTTTTTTGACTAGTTTTTGATACACTGTCTGTTTAAAGAGACTGAGCCCAATCTTTCATTTGCCTTAATCCACCCCAGCCCAGACTGTTTGCTGCTGCTATAATAACTTCAGTAAAGGCAAACCCTCCAGAAATGACACAGTAAGCTCATAATATAAGCAGCTCAGTGTGCCTTTCAGCATTTCTTATTTAAGTCAACAGAAACGGGAGGCAGCTCGGCTGATCAGGCTTCCTCTCGACCCCCCTCCCCGTCACCCCCAGTCCCCGGTACCCTCCTACCCCACAACACTTCAGCTACTGTTGCCCACCACATCTGTACTTTACTGCAGCCCATCTCACTTCAGGGCAAATGAAAAAGATTTTCTGTAATATTATCTTCGCAATTTATTTTTAATTGTTAATAAGACAAAGAAAACTATCAGATGAGGCCTTTCTTCATAACAACAGTGAGTGTTTTGTTTTCCTAGGGGGGCCCCACAGTAATTACCAATCAACAGGAACATGGAAAACAACTTCTCTTGTGTGCTTTTAGTGCTAAGAATGAGTACATAAGCGGAAAGATTTAATCCTGCTACATTACCATCCCAGAAAGGAGGAAAGGAAGCATCACTGAGGCTAAGAGAATGCAGCGGGGAATAAACTCGACAAAATAAATGGCAGGAGAGAGTGAAGAAGAAGAGAAGAGAGAGAGAGAGAGAAGGAGACAAAAACAATACACGTTCCCCAGTGAGAGGCAGCTTCTTTAAACATTTTTGGGATCTGACAGCTTGTGCTATACAGCAAATGTTTGGGCATCCCAGGTTAAAATTCTAGCTCGAGTAGCAGAGCAATTCAAAGATGGCCTTGTTTCCAAATGGGATCAACTGAAACATGTTACATAAATTTGTTTTAAAATATGACTGCAAAGACACACAGAAAGGAGAACTACTTATGTTTTCGTCTGTCGGCTTTATGAACACAAATAAATACCATATGCTTGCTAATTCCCTCTTCCACTTTTACTTTATTACTGCTTATTTTATGAAATCATTTTTTGTTTGTTCATATATTTCTTTTGACTTCTTTAAGGATCAAATTAGGAGAGAAAAATCTAAATCTACACACTCTGATGATGTTGGTTGTATTGTCTAACTGTTCTCTGTGAATAAAACATCAAAGTAGCATTGTTGTTCTGAAGCTGCACAATTTCAGACATTTTGCTGTCAAGCTTTTGATAGAAGATTTTGATGAGTTAGGGTAGTTTGAACACAAAATATACCATCTGTAGCTGCATCTCTATTGACTGGAACTTCATCAAAAAGTTTTTTTGTTTTTTTTTGTCTGTAATTCAGTTTAAAAACTGCAAGTCGTATTCTCTGCACACATGACAAGGATAGATTTTAAGTGTTCATTTCTGCTTTTAATTCATTTTGATGACTATCGATTGACAGCCAATCAGGTCCGGCAAGAATCAAGCAAAGTGACACAATGATCACTGAACTAAGTATTAGAAGTTAGAATTCATCAAAGTTTGAAAACAGATGAGCCTTCTGCGCTAAGATTGGACGTCAGAAAAAACACAGCGGACAGACACCAGCAGATGACATTGCTCCCCAAGTCATCACTGACTGCGGAAAACTTTTTGGGATCTCAGACAACTTGGATTCTGTGATTCTCCAGACTCAGAAATCTTCCTTAAAGGTGAATTTTATCTAACCACTGATCAGGAGTCCAGTCATTTTTTTCTCTTTGGCCTCTGCAAGTAGTTTGATGTCTACAGTTCAGGAGTGGCTGAAGAAAAACAGGGTTTCCCATGCCCTGGATGTGTGTTTAGCAGCTATGCAAGCCCTGATCCTGGCTGCAGTCCACACATTCCAAATATCCCCCCCCGGCTCTTTAATGTGCTTTGCTTCACAATCCTCTCAAAGCTTATTTTATTCCTTCTGCTTTTGAGCTAATTTTCTAACACACCTTTTTTTCTTAATATGCTTGTATGCAGCTCTCTGTGAACAGCCAGCTTGTTTGGCAGTGGAGGGTGTTAAACATTGTCTGCTGGACAAGTGTCAGCTCTTCCCAGGGATTGTGTCGGAGATAAAAGAAGCGGTTTTATATAATATTCAGAGAAATTAGCTTTCGATTTTCATATTCTGTAAGCCTTAATCATCAAAAGGGGGCCGAGGGGGGAGTTTCTCTTTTTGAATGGACTTATTGAAGTGAAGTAACTTTTCAATTATATTCCAATTTACTGACATGCATCTTTTGAAAGATCTAATTATGTGCAAGATATGGATTCACTGTGGTGAAACTCCCCAGCAAATTACACAGCTTCACCCTCATGGATAAACAAAAGAGTGGTGTTTTTTTTTTGTTCATTTCTGCATTAGTATGAGAGATTCTCGAACCTTCTAGAATGTACAACTTTTAAGATATTTATCTACTGATGCCAAATCATGTTTTGGTCAGAGGGCCACTGCAAAATCTTCGCCCTGTGCATCTTGATTTCACAAACGTCTTCTCCTGTCAGTCTTCACTGATGATATTTAAATTAGTTTGTATGTATTTGAATGTGTCCTTTGCTCACCAGTAAAATTTGAACAACAAAAGCTCAAAAGCAACTTGAGTTCGACCTTGTTGCAGAAAGTTTGTTTTAACTTTTATTTGGTCCTCAGGACTTGTTAGACTAGTTCAGGTGCGAACTCTCACTGACTATTTCAGTAAAGTTGCAGAAAACGTCAAAATTTGCAAGATTAGCTGGTTTGACAGTGGAGCAGAACAACTCCATTGTGAGCTATACCTCCTAGAGGTGTTTTTGGACTCACTTAAAATTTGTAAGCCATCAACTTTGTTTCTATGCGAGATTTTAATTTTTTTCAAGCTGCAAAATAAATCGTGTTGATCCCACTTGTTATCAGGTAATATTGACCTCAGTAAGACTTCCAAAGTCCTTAAGCCCCTGCATGCCTCATCGTTATGAATTTGAAAACAAACTGTGGTTTCTTCATGCTTGAGGGCCTGGGGTAAAATTTCGTGATGTGTGTTTCATCTCTGCTCAAACCGGGCATACAGCAGGTCTCTGTCATGATGAGTCAACCGTGCAGTCCATTAAGACTGGCTGTTCAGTGATCTGACCTGCGTCGCTGTGTGCTTGAATACCCTCTGGTACTGACTTTAAAAAAAACGGCACACACCTCCGTTTGAAACCGAGATGCTCCCTCGAAGCAATCCTTTGAAAATCAAAAATACCGCATGACGGCTGTCTGAATTATTTTTTGTACTTTTGTGTACACACATTTTCTAGCATGTTTACCTGTTTCACCTGTTTTGTTTTGTTTTTTTTAGCTGTGTGCCGAGAAATATACTGCCTTGAAAAAGCATTTACTTTCACTGTTAACCTTCTCCAATTCCATCACATTACGGACACAAATTTCATTAGATTTATTTTTTGCAGACTGAAATAGAAGGAGAGTGATGGATGGCTTTCAGCTTTTTATAAATAAAAAAATGTACAGGTTTGTTAGGCATTTATCGGCACCCTTTACTCTAAACACTCATGAAAAACAAAAGCTAAAACACTTTTCAAACATCACCTGAAAATGGACTGATGGACTGACACCAGTGCAAACTTTCTTAAGCTGCCAGCCATACAAAAAGAGTATAATTTTATTTCCTGCAAGCTCTGATTTTAACTTTTGCTAGTCTTGCCAGAACTAGTTATAAACTATGACTTTTCTCTACTCACAGCTGAAGAGATAGTATGCATGATGATTTTTAACAAGCCATGGAAATGCCCCACTCTGTTACATTTATGAGTAATAAAATCCTGCAGATTGGAAATGATTTAAAATATCTGTAGGTTGTTTCAGATATTACATTGTCTTTTAAATGTCACATTAAGGTGTTTGTAGAAAGTGTAACATTCCATCTCCATAATTTCAGGAGTACTAGAACATCCTTCACCGCAAGTGATTCCTTGATGTTCTCACAGAATAATGCATAATGAGTGAGTCTTTCAGAAGTTCAGCCATACTAAATCCTGTTAGATAAATTTAAAAAAAAAAAAAAAAACTTTACAAATACTACCATCTCCACTACCATTAAGATAAGAGTTTAGATTAAGAGCAACTGGTCATTTTCCATGTACTGCAAGAGCAGGGGGCAGAGAAGTGCCTCTGAAAAACACACATCCAATAAAAACTCCACCATCTCTCAATCTGTGTCAAGACTTGGAAAGAAAAAATTGATTGATACTCTCCTACCAATGCAAGTTTAATTTTTTAAAATTTGCAGCAAAAAATGGGCCAAAAATGTTGTGGGTCTGTTTTGTCTTTAGCAAAGATGGAAACAGCTGGTCAGAATAAAAGGGAAGATGAATACTGAGCAATTATGGAAGAAAACTTGTTCAAAAAGCTCTAGACCAGGCCTGGGGATCACCTTAAAGTAGGTCAATGGCCCAATAGTTCAATTAAGAATCTGTTGCAATCTTAAAAATACATATTTACCGATTATCTCAATCCAATCTGACTGCAAAGTACCATCAATGCAGGTGGAGACATACCTCAAAAAGACTTGCAGCTTTTCTACAAGTTTTTGCACACTTTCAGAGAGCATCATTAAAATGTTGCATTTCCTTGTGTTGACCTATGAAATAAAACCCCAATAAAATGCATTAAATTTCTGCGGGTGTACAAGAAAAATGAGAAAAGGCCCTAAAAACACACTTTTGCAAGGCAAATCACATGTAAGAAGTTTAAAAATCCAAGGATTGTTTGATCTTTTGAGCACTCTGATCCACTGCCATTTCTTTCATTTTCGATAACACAGCGTCTGCATGCAGTTGTCATGGCGCCAGAGGAGGAACTGTTTCCTGACCAAACTTTGATTCAACCAGTGCGTGGTCCAAATCAGCAAGTGAAAACAGCTTAAGACAATCTGGAGAGAAATAACACCTGTCACATAACAAATAAGACTGCAACATGGGTTAAGTAGCCTGGAACATGTGTAAGCGCTGACAGCTACCCCCTGCACGGATTGTCTTCCTGTCTTTGCAAGGCAGCGATGACACCAGCACACAAAACGCTTGTCGTCATCTATTAGAGCAGAAATCTGTCACTGGAGATTCACACAACGCTCACAAATTCATACATCGAACTCAGACTCTATTGTTGCACGCGCACATTCAATTTGAGCCGGTACGCATATAAAGTAAACGCACACATTCAAAGATAAAACAAGCAAGGAGGGTAACATTATCTGCCATTAAGTGTGACTTTGAAATTAAAATACAGATTTCGGCATCAATATTTCAGGGGGCCTGCGAATTGCCTCCAAGTCATGCGCTGAATTATTGAGAGAGCTGCTTGCGGTTTGAAGCATGTAGTGGGTGATTTTCACTGACAGGAGGGATACGTCCAGAGACGAGAGAGACAATAGACATGTTTTATGTCTGTCTGTCTGTCTGTCTTCAAGTGGAGGGGACTGCCCAACTAAGTGTATGTAAACCAATTAATCCATAAAAAAAAAAAAAAAAACATACTGTCCAAAAAGTTGGATTGGACACTGCTCAATATTCCACCCAACTAAAAAGATGCATTGATTGAAAAAGTGACAAATGTTTCTGAGAGAAAAGGGATCAAACAGCACTTGAGCAATGAGCTGATTTTTTTTTTTTTTTTTTTTGCTATTTTCAGCAACAAAATGAAAAAAAAAGGATTATTGTATGTCCAAGGTCTCTGTTGAACTCTTAGTAATGATGTTTCTTCCAGAAAGTCTGGATGTATTATGCATCACAGAAACTTGGTTTCAGTGTAAAACGAGTGTAAAGCATTTGCTCATATTCACAAATTTAGAGCAAACCCTCACAGTTTAACCATAATTCTTCACATAGGGGTTTGTTCCATCAGTTTTTGTCCAAAGTTGCCATCTAGTGTATGAACAATGAAAAGTCATGAACACAGATTTTGGGAAAAAAAAAAAAAAAAAAAAAAAAAAACCTACTACTAAAACTATTTAGGTTTTTAGATTAGGGAATAAATCATAAGGAAACGGCTATATTTGATGGTGGATCCTTAAGTCTAGCTGTTGACATGATATTTAACTACATTTACATATTAAAAATCATATATTCCTCATTCAATTAAATATATTGTTTTTTTCATCAGTCTGAAAGATCAATCAAGACTTTCTGGAGGGTAAAATTCTCTGAAATACATACGTCATATAAAAGACTGAGAGGAAAATCGTATGAGAATATATTATCAATTGAAATTGAATGACTTGACTGGATATGGTTTTATATAGAATTAATAGATATCTTATTAGATAATCACAATATATTTCAGTTACATAAATAATACACAAACATAAAATCTAACCACTGACAGGAAAATTAATAAGGGAAATGAGATAAAACATTCACAATATTTTTGACTAATTAAAGATTACGAGTCTTTTAATATCTCTTTCGATCTGAAAGCTAGACTCAAGATTCCCAATGCGTAATTTAGATTCTAAATATCTCTCCAAACTGAGAGAAGCTAAGGAAAAAATTTTTTTTGGCAAAATTCAAAAAGAGGAAGCCTTTTGAGTTCAGCAGGACTCGATGTCAGCCAACAGCCTCGGATGAAACGGGACAAGCGGACCTCCGGCTGAGTCAAACGCTGCTTCAGGTTCGTCAGCTCTCGGCCGTTGGGTTTAGCCAACGCGGTTTCTCCAAGTGGGCACAGATTTTGATTCCGTGTTACCCAGTCAGTGCATCATTTTCCGTCATCTCTCTCCTTTTTACCGACGCACGACAGTTAAAGTTTCCGCCCACATGGTGATGTCATCAGGTTACCTTGTGTTTGGACCATTTTCATTATCAACGCCACACTGTTGAATCTGTTGTCCTCCTATCTAAACCGTTTTCTTAGCGTCGCTCAGATAGAAGGTTTCACAAAATTTATAAAACAAAATACTATATATTATGTATTTAAATATCAGGGTGAAGTGTATACAAAGCCTGAGAGCTAAACCAAGATGAACAAGTACATTTAGTTTTACTGAGTTATCGCCCAGAAGTAAAATTTTACTTCAAAGCACAATGTTTGACATTTATCTAAATGGACAGTTTATCATAAAAATTCCTCTGTCCTCATAAAACTTTACTCTGACAATTTCAGGAGCAGTGTTTGGAATACAAAGTTAACTAAACTTAGTGTCATAATAAAGTCTTTTGGAGTGTTTGTTAAGGCTATGTTATGTAGATTTCTTAACACTATGACCTCCTAAAGGTTTTTTCTTAAACGCTTCCTGTCTCTGAAAGCCTAACATTTTCCAGTTTGTATATATTTTTTATTTATTTTCAAAAATAAACCTTAAATCTGATTATGGTTTACCCGAGGAACAACACTGACAGAAGAAACTCAAAATATATGTAGATTTAGAAAAAAATGCTCTTTCACTGAATTGGCCGAGAACTGTGTATTATTGTACAGATCAGATCTGTTATTGGACAATTTCCCTAGTCATCGCACAATACTGTCACTCAAGTCGTAACCACAGGCTCATTTTTCAAGCTTTTCTTATTCAGTTAATTAGGCTGAATTTCCCTGAATTGTCAGCCAGAAAGCCCTCTGTGGCATACGTCAAAAGGAATCCAGTGGCAAGTTTAATAAACACCAGTTTCACTATGAGCTGAAAGCACATCTTCATTTTTAGTGGAATATGTCCAATGCTGTCCTAAATCGTTGTGGTTAAACTTTAACCGATTAAAACTCGGCCTGGAGGCCTTTTCTACAGACACATCGTTTTATCCTGGTCTTTCTGCTGTCTTGATGGTTTTCAGTGATTTGCGTCTTACATCATAAGAAACAGACATCTTTTGTACTTCTTTTAAGAAAATCTTCCTCCTCCCTTGATTCTATCTTAAGAAGGGAAGATTTCTTCATAATCCGCTGTGAACTTGAAGTTGTCAATTTATTATATATTAATAGACAGACTGCTTTACAAGTGTGTTTCTAAATATGACCAAATGACTGGTGTTATGCATTTTTACTTTAGCAGATTTTTTTCTTATCTTCTTACCAGATACATTGTTGTATTTTTTTTTTCGAACACCCAGCCTTACACTGGAACAACACTGGACTGGCACAAGTGATTAAAAGCATAATTTGTAACAATTTACTATGAATGTTTTTATATCAGTGAAACTAAGTAGCTGTGACTGTATATTACATAAATATATTACAGTAGGTCCACAAACTTTTGATAGTTTTAATCTGCAAAACAAATCTTCAGGAATACATTTTTGTAGGATGCATTTTTCAGTAGTACATTCAGTACCTTGTGATTTCAACCAAGACAGAGAACGAACCCCTCGTCCTTTTTGGGAATCTTTAAAACATGATCTCAGTTAGAAAAGAAAAACAGACGCTTAAGGTGAAGGCATAATAAAACTGCTTCGTGGGTCATTTTGGTTTAAGACGGAGCTCTGGAATGCTTACAGAGTTTGTTGGCGTGTGAACGTTAGCTCCGGTCCTGGAGTAGTTCCTGCGCCGAGATTCTAGCAGGAGAAGCTGAAACAAGCGCGACGCAGCTTCAATCACGTCACACAGATTGTGTGAAGGGTGTTGGCAAAAAAAACAACAAAAAAAAAACACAGAAGCCCCTTGCCTTGACCGTGACCTCTCGACCTCCATTCCTCCCCACAAATGTCCAATGTTGAGTAGCTTCCTGCAGCTGCTGCTGCGGCTTGTTGGTGTTATGAGGCGCGGGTGGACCGTCCCTGCGGGCGGACTCTCAGGAACACGAAGCGTCAGCGGTCTAGGGAACGCTTCTGGATCGCCTCGGCCACCGCTGTGCGCAGGAGCGCGATGACAGAGCGAGGGTCGTCGCTGCCTATCACGGCGCTGCCCGACACGATCATGTTGGCTCCAGCCTGAGGCGAAGGTGAACAGGCCCAAATTACGAAAACTACAAAACATTTTCTAAGCTTCTTAATACATTCATAATGTCTGCATTCTTTACCTCTGCACACTTGTGAATAGTGTCGGGGCCGACGCCTCCGTCTACTTCAATGTCTAAGGAGGGAAACTGACTCCGCAGCCAGCTCACCTGGGTGACACACACAGTAGTAAAGCACAGGTCAACTGATTGGATCAACTCCTCGGGAGTCCATCAAGTGCCACAGGAGCATGTTAATCAAATATTTGTTTAAATCAGGTGTGTGGCAGCGAGAGGAACACCTAAAATCATGCAAGACAGAGGGCCCAGTGGAGCAGGGTTAAAAATCAAACAGTTCTGAAGAGTGATGGGAGATTTTAAGCAGCTGTGTGGTTTAATACAATCTAAACCGGTGCAATTAAAACTGCAGCACTTGCATTAAGTGATTCATTTTTAAAATGTTGATTGCAACAGATTTGCCAAAATTATACTACTTTAGTTTTAAGAGGCCTAATAGTTTCTTTCAAAACTTTCAGTCATTTCTGCAACACCATCTGGTCAGTAAGTGCTGGGCATCTGAAGCATCTTCCACTGTTCATGTTTGCAAGTCATAGCAACTCCTGTTCACAGGAGATGATTTCATCTCCTAGCAATCACAATTTACACCACATCATAGCTTATATTCAGCTACAAATGTACAGCTATGAATACGTGTTCACACTTTGTACTAAAATGCATATGCAGAGCTGTGGCAGTGGCTTCTTGTTGATGTATACAAAAAGAAGTGCAACTATTTTTAATCCAAATCATTTTCTAAAGTTAAGGTGATTTAACCTTTGATTTCTGAGTAAATATACTGAAGCTTAAACATAACCAAATCCCATCAGTATCATCAACTTCAATAACATACTGTTGCCTTGATCATCTAAGAGAAATGAATATTTCTTCAGCTGTCAGAGGTTTTTAGCATTCCAACTGTTCAGATTAAGTCTTTATTGATAAAATCTGACTAATCTCTACTATTGTTTTTACAGTGATGATGGTAATCTGGTGATACAGGACCTGCACAGCAGGTCCTACTTATGTGCTTAAGTAATAATGTATATTATATCATTAAAATATCCTTTTCCTCAAGGTCAATTCGCGAATGCAAATTCATCAAACTTTTTTTCTCAGCAAGCTCATCATTAACAGCAGAACTACCCAAGAGTCAATTTGACAACCCCAAAGGTTTTTAACTCCAAGTAACCATCTTAAATTGAATACTAGTTTAATACTTCATGACCTTTCCTAAAATTGCTCTCTTCATAATTTCTACAATTGTGAGATATTGGAGTTTGGACCCTGAAAACCTAAAAACGCCGAGGGGGGGAAACCATTAAAAAAATGCTACCCCCTGAGTGGTCCCGCTGGCTGGTTGAAGGTTGCTATGGTAACCACACTGTAACGCATACGACCCAAGAAACCACAGTAAATGTTTGCTGAGTTGGTTTATGACTGAATAATATATAATTGGAATAATTGACACGTCCTGTAAACCAGCCTGACAGAGAAACGCAGAAGACTGTACAGATATATATATATATATATATATATATATATATATATATATATATATATATATATATATATATATATATATATATATATATATATATATATATATACACACACACACAGGCATGAACAAATTGCAGTAGGTTATTAACTACAGGCTACAATTTGACTAATGCAAAGTCTATTATGAGGCAAAAATGAAAGAAATAACATGAAATAAGTTTTGGCACAACTCCAACACTACGCGCAGGATTCAGATTAGGGGAATTGGGCTGCTCTGCCAGGAGGAATTCAAAGCGAATGAAGTCATTAATCAGTAACTATTGGATAAAAAACAAGACCAAGATAAATATGATGAGAAATATTCCGGTGGGGCAGCGAACAGATGAGTCCCCTCCTGCAACTTCCTGCACCTTTTATGACCCAAAAATAAATTCGTCTCTGAGCTCTGTGGATGATTCCACCCTGAATACGTCTTCAGCTCAACACAGAAAACTCCCAAGATGCGATAAGCAAATAAAAGAGACAAGACTGCGGAGGAAAGCGACAGGAGAAATGAACATAAAAATCACAAAATGTAGAGCAGGGAGAGCTCCCCGCTGCATGCTGTGAGCAGTTGGAATATCCAACAGTAGGTTGGGCAATACTGAATGTTTTGTGGAGGTCATTTTTGTACCTATAAGAAAAGTTTTGTCAAGGAAAAAATACATCTAGCCACCAAATTACAACTACTTAGTTTATTTATTGTAATTTTAGAGTTCTGGTCTAACCTGAATCAAATGAAGCGTTGCATGGAGGCTTCAGACATGGCATTATCACCAATTAATTTTCAAAAACATGCTGGACAAACAACAAAAAAACAACATTCTATACCTTCTAAAAAGTAATTTCAGTGAATGCTGTAAAATGCTAGCATTTTAAGCATATGTCTGCAATCTAAATTCTGAGCCTGAAGTAGTATTAACCTCATGACTCACTTTTTTTGTTGATGAACTTTTATTCTATTCAGAATTAATAAAGCTAAACATAAAAACAACAACAAAAAAATCCTTTTTAAATATCACGTTTGTAATACGTAAAGCACCTCTGACAGTTAAAATATCTCCCCTGGTGGTTAGAGTGGTATTGAAATTTTCTAGAGTTAAATCACTGAATTATCCATTTAAACAAACTGATTGTTACTGGGTTTCACTGCCAGAGTTAATTTACTGATGACCAGCCATTTTCAAGATCATTTGCCATGTATACAGTTAAATATCGGATCACCTACCAACCATAATAGTTGGCAATATTTTACAAAATATTAATTTCTCTCTCCTTTACCTTGGGCATCATGTCCTCCATGAACTTCTGTCCTCCAAATCCAGGCTCCACTGTCATGACCAGAGCCATGTCGACCTGATTGGCCCAAGGTGCCAGTTCTTCCACTGTAGTACCAGGCTTTATGGCCAATCCCACCTATGACAACATCAAGCAAAACAATATAGATATTTTGTTTTATTGTGAGAGGTGAAAAAGCCTTTATGATACATAATTTAATTAATAAGTGATGTCTGCTAAAACGGGATATATAAGAACTTGAACTGAGACCAGAGAGAGACTAAATATATATTTTTTCCTTTTCTTTTCTCATCATATTTCTTCCACAAAAATATTAAACCACTTTAGGGTCAAAACACTGCTAACAAAACTGACGACAATTGCACAGTTGGGTAATAAAGTGTACATTTCTACTGCAAGATTTCCCAAAATATAAAGATTTGAAAAAATGATAATTCATTATGAATGAATAATCTTGTGACTGCTACAACAGACACATGTTGAGCCTCGGTCTCATCAGCTAGCATTAGCCAGCACTATGGTAGATGAATTAGTTTAGACAGATTTCAGATTTTGCCATTCAGATGGAGGGATCCAGTTTGGATTTTAAAAGAATTTAACTTAAAATTATCACGGAAGATCTTTTAATAATTGGGGCCTGCATAGCAATGCATAGGAGAGCATTTAAATGCATTGTGAGGCAGTCTAATAACAGAGGCTATTGGACTACCATAAAAGCGGGGAGGGAGAGAAGGTAAATTGAACGTGGGGGGTGACGCAACTTAACAGTTGAGGGTTGGGGGGGCGGCACAATAAGGGATATTTACGGGAAAATACTAATACGGGAGCACGGCAGTTTCCCGGAAAGAACGGGAGACTTTACAGGTACGATTCCACCTCTGTGTCTCACTCACACATGACAGTTTTCAGAAAGGATTAACTACCATAGCAATAGAACACTGAGGAGGGCAGAGATGTAGAGAACAACAGAGATGGCAAAACACTCAGTTCCTACAGAGGAGGCCAGAGCTTCCAGTTAGAACTACAGAGACGCCACCTTGGCGGACACTTAGTACGGACAAGTATATGTTTGTATTTATTATGTCTATGGGTATAACACAGTTCTTCAGACTTTTTTCAATGTACCCAACTGTATTTTTTCCATGCTCATTTGCATGTTATAAGTCAAATTACTCCTTCAAAAAAAAAAAGAAAAAGAAAAACAAAACATTTGACCTGCATGTGACAAGACTAAAAATTTCTGGAGAATTTGGCCATGATAAAACACACAGATGAGGTTGCTGAAGAGGAATAGTGTCAACAGTGTTATATTATGTCTATGGTTATACCTACTGTGATGTCATCTATGCCAGTGTAAAGTTCTGTTTTTGAATTGAATCACTGATTTTAATGAAACTAGTTTAAAGCCAATGTGGGCAGTTAAGGACAATAAAATGTTACAAAACACAACTGAGGATATGATTCATGCAACAAAGCTGTAGTGTCTGTTTTTTTAGTATAATATTCACTTTCATGCCGCTCTCCCTTATCTCCTTGATGAGGTTTCCAGGGTTGGTGGTGGCCTCCAAATGGAAGGTGTACTGGCTGGCTCCAGCTGCAGCCATGGGCTTCACCCATTGCTCCGGCCGGGACACCATCATGTGCATGTCTGCAAACGTCAATAGAGTAATGAGCAAAGAGGCCATAGCAGACTTAATTCAGCTGATAACTTAGAGCATGTGTTGTCGCATATTTTGGAATGAATCCTTTCTCACCGAAAAAAGGATCCTGGCCTACAGTCTTCCTCAGACACTCCACCATGGGATGGCCGAATGTGATGTTGGGGACAAAGTGCCTTTAAAGGTAAGCAATAACAGCTTGTTGAGCAATCTCCCAATGGTGTAAAGTTAAGCAGTTCCTGTAAACTAAGGGAGATTTAACTCCTTAAGTCAGTATTTAAGACTTAAAGCTTAAAAAACAACAACAAGATATTCTAAATGTTTTCAGTTAAATAATGAAAACTGAGTTTTCAGGACATGACATTTGTTATTCTAACTTAGCTTCCTGATATTAGCCAACTTGTGCTCTCAGAGTTTGTGTTTAGCCTGTTAGCCGTTAGCACGCTGGCTAATGCAGCCAGGGGCAAACTGACCCGTCCATGACGTCCAGGTGCAGATAGTCCGCCCCGCACTCCATCATCCGGACACACTCGCTGCCCAAACAGGACAGGTCGCTGCTCAGGATGGACGGACCTATCTTTGCACTGTATGCCATGCTGTGCCTGCTGTTGGTGGGACGTGCCTGCAGCCGGGGCACGCTAGCTGCGAGTCTAGCTAAGCGTAACATGGTAGAGTTTCCGGTTGGGACCTTTAAAATAAAAGCAATTAATTAACGTGTCTAAAACGGGGAAATGTCTTTTTCTTTTTTTTTTTTTTTTTTTTAATCTAATTAGCACTTAAATCAGGTTATTTGAGGTGGAAACTTGAAAAAAATACAGAGACATTATATCTTCAACTTTCAGATGTTACTGTAGTTCACTATAAAGTTTTTTTTCAACATAAGTCCTGTAGAATTAGCCAATAAAAACCATGTTTATTCATTTTTAATTTGAGATTTTAAGTGCATACAGAAAGTTTGTAATTACATATTAAAAGACAAAGGACTTTTTTTTTCATTTGTCTATTCAGACGCTTTTACACTGGTCAATTATTTAAAAACACTTGTCTTGATAAATGTAACTATATGAAACAAAACATTATTGAGTGAGAACTCCAAACAAGTTAGGCTTAGATGCAGTTACAACAAAGATAGAAAGAAAGTTCTGATGTGTTATATAGGACTTAATAAGGATGAATCTGTTCAGTATGATGCCTACCGGCGATATTTTGATCTGTAGTGGGAGAAGGTGAAAGCGAACCTGATGTGAAGGTATCCTGTAGGGAGAAGAGCACAGTCTGTGTGGAGCAGACAGACACAAAGGCCCACTGTGGATTTGTGATGGAAAATAGGGGCGAGTGGTAGACACACCTGCTATGATGTATGGTCTGAAGACAGTGGTACAAACTAAGTAATGAGCATATTAGAGAGACAGCTCAGATTTTAAGGCAAAGTTAGAGAGGTAATACTGAAATAATTTGGATTTGGGGGAGAGATATAGTGAATACGCTGAAGATGGAGTTGCCTGGGAGGATAAAGACAAGGCTTCAGAGAAAGTTTAACATGTGAGCATGCAAAGAATATGATGAGATGAAGGCAGATAAACTGCTCTGGTGGTGGATTAATACTTTTATTTTTGAAACATCAGTCATAATAGATTTTTCAGATGCTTTATTAACATTGTTCTACCCCAAACAAATACAACTGACATATAGTTCTTCAACATGTTTTACTTGTCTATAGGAGATCTAATAATTAACAAACTATCCATTTCCTCCAGCCCATTTATTTCTTAAGACTTTTAATTTTCAGGTAAAACGACAACTTCCGGTTGTACTTTGACCGTTAATGACTATTTGTTAAATTTATATATTCCCTCTGCGCCACACTTCTGCTTTAAAAATTAGATAATACTATTCTTTTAACACTAGATGGCGCCTAAATAATGCACAAACAACTCGTGCCTCTTTCAATTTTATTTAGGCGTGAATGGGCCTGGCAGAAACAACTCCATTAAAACGACAGCTACTGGTGAAAAAAAATAATCTGGAATAAAGAATAAAATACAATGACAACATCTGCATACTATTTCTAGCTGATGTAACAATCAGAAAACTGCCAAACTTCTCAGTTTTGTCTCGGCCTCCGTTTTCTCTCTGCTTTGGTTTGTTTTGTAATGCTTCTATGCACTGCTAGAGTTTCCTCTTGTCTACAGCTGTTTATGTTGTTCTGTGAATGCCTCAGTGGTTTGTTAGAGAACATCAGTGAAGAAATAGTAACACGAAGACCAACAAACACTGTAGACAGGCCATTTGTGTCAAACGCAATATCTCAGCTTCAAAATCCGGGTTCAGCGTTCTTTAAATGTGAGAATGGAAAGAATATGGCACAACTGTCACCCGATCAAAACATCTCTTGGCCGTCAACCTGTACCGAAAGGCCGGGCAAGGAGAGCATTAATCAGAAAGGCAGCCAAGAGCATGTCGACTCTGGAAAAAGCTGATCCACAGCTCTAGTGAGAGAATGACATGACAGCTATTAGTCATGGGCTTCACTGTTGTGGCCCTTGTGGAGCAGCAGTAAAAAGAAAGTCATTGCAGAAAGAACATCATAACAGATCATCAGAGCAGAGGTGAAACTTCCAGCAGGACGAAACCATTAAACCTACAGATACAAGGGAAAATGTGACAAGACTTGATAGCTGACATTCAAAGCTGCTCTATTTCCAATCTAACTGAACCTATGCTGATTTTTACACAGAACACCATTAAACACTGTGACGACTCAACTCAAGACTGAACCTGACATGGAACACTAGCAGTGAAAAACAAATGCCAAGGCTTACAAATCAAGACGCTAACATCTTGATTGCAAAAAAAGTCAAGAAGCATGAAAGCTTTTTTGAGAGTGTGCATATTTCAAATAATTACTGCCAATTAACTGCATTCAGAGACACACATGATAAATCATCAGCAACACTTTTGGACCTCAGTATATGCAAGAATAAACAGCTCTGAGTTAATAAAATATGGGAAAGCTTTAATTAACTCCAGTCTTATAAATGATGGTGTTTTAAGTTCTATAATTTCTTCATTCCTCCTCTTCACAGGGTTTTCTTCTGTCCCCTTCCCCAGTCTCAGCTGCACCCCACTGGAATAGTTTGAATGTTTCTCAGAGGGGTGTGGAAGTCGCACTGATTTAAGGAGCAGGGAGGTTAAGGTGTTAATAAACTTCTCTGCTGGGAGTCAATCCACAAAGAACACCACTGATTTACTCAGGCAGCCTTAGCGGATTTGGACATTTATGGGTTTTTGCCTGCTTCTTGCATTACTACCGGGATGATGGAAGCACTGGTAGCCTGGAGTGCGTTACCTCGAGGGCAGACATGATGTATGTCGTCTTTAAGCGGAGCTGAGACAGAGTAGGACGGCGCCACAGAGAATCTGGGCCTCATGGGATTCTAAGAAAGATAGTAAAACACTCTTTGGGCTTTGACAGACATATTGTGGTGTGTTGCTGTAGCTGCAGTTTTATAGAGCTGTGCTTACCTTCAAAGTGGCTTTGATTGTGCAGAGACAAGGTCGAGGAGAGACGATTCGCTTCGGCTCATTAAGTGAATTTTAGCAAAATGAAAATTAAGGAGTGTTTGAATGATCTGGGTCGAGCTCAAAGCTTTTGCTCTCCCCATTCTGACCGATTAGATTGCAGCTCACATTTGCTTCAAAACACTTTTAGCGCTTTGTGCTTGATTCAGTCAATGATAAGCTTCTGTTTACTTCAGGTCACTATTAACAGCACCTTACTTCCCCTCTTTGGTTTATCGGGTGGAGGCGGAGCCTGACAGGAATGCAACTCGTACTCATTTTTTCGGATGTTTTGTTGATCTCTGTTGACACGGACTAAAAACAAAACACTTTCCTATCCGAATCAGTCGAAGTGATGTCATGTTTGAAGCATTTCCTTTTACTGATGGCACACGGGAAGACATTTTCCACGAAGCACAAGGAAAAAAAGAATGTCAATGAGAAAACCCTCAAACATTTTCAGTTTAAAAAGGGTTTATTTAAGACTAAGCAAGAGATGTGGAGATATTTTATCATTAATAATGGAAAGATTTTTACATAAAAGTATAAAAGAGGCCATTAGCAGTGCAAAGCTAATCCAGCATTTAATTATTCATTGTCGCCGCTACAGAGGGTGGTTTATTTAGCTAAAAGCTGATTTGGGATGTTTGTGCATGATGAAAAGCCTGAAAATATGCACTTTTTTTTCCATTGGAAATAAATCTGTTGCAGCCCTAATGAGCTTGTGGATCAAGAGTTTCACACTGCATGCATTCCGGAATCTCAGTCGTCTGTGCTGACAGTTAAAAATGTGTCTTTAGCAGCACATCAGGACAAGTATGTGCTTATGGTGACAAAAGCTGAAGTGCAATCAATCCCACCCTCCTACTTAAACTGAATTATCGTGTGTCTACTATTTGCATCCATTTCAAGGGATTTCCAGATATTGAACAGCTGTAGAAAGTAACAGGCCTGTTTATTTTCCTAACACTTGTCTTTTTTTTTTTTTTTTTTTTTTTAATTAATACCCGTTTTTATTTCCTCCATTAAGATTTCTGCTCCTGCTTGTTGAGTTCAGTTTAATCCCGGGAGGTTTAGATTTGTTTGTGTTTTACATGTGAATAATGGCACTGGAGGAGATTTTCAGGGCCTTATTAACCATTTATAGCACCTTTGACACTTATTGGCACCACTGGTATGAAAGTGCAAAATGCCTTGAAACAGGTTTCTTTTTTGTTAAAGCTGCCCAATCTCTGTTAATTTTATTCAAGAAAAGCACAGTATTTGATTTCAGTACTAAATTATTCTTTTTCTTTTTCTTTTTTTTTACTAAATCTTTGACGCTCCAAAGATTGTTACTCCTGTTGTTTTAACCCTGTTTTGTCAATAGGTCAGTTTAACCTGGTCCTGACCGATTTTATCGTGTTTGCAGAGATATTTGTTGGCTATTCTTTCTATTGTTCTCTTTTCTTCAACTCACACCGCAGCTTTGTGATAGCTTTCCATTCTGGGAACTGAGATAGTAAAGTAAGAATGTGACCTTGCTTGTGGTGAGCAATTTCTTTCATTATTTGTACTGTTTTGTGATTACGAACTTGTTGAAAGATCCAGTGATAACACATTTTCAGTTTTGTGGCAGAGACCACGAGATTATAATCTAAAATTTCCTAGTAAGTGAAAGATTCAAAGGGCCTTTGGAGGAAAAACCGGCCCACAGCATTCTACAACAGCCACCATGCTTGCAGCTGATTTGAAAAATTCAGACTTAAGACTATCCACGTAGTGTGATGGATAGAATCTTGCTGGTAGCTCAGTTTACACTCCACAATGGAAGATTACACTCTTGCACGACTTATGGAAATCAGCCCAGTTATGAATTGTACAACAAGTTTCTTTTCCTACAGATGACTGAAGAGGCATAGGGGAGGAAAAGGGGAAGGAGATAGAGGTAGAAGAGGTCAAAAAGCATCTGTCTGTTGCAGCAGCAGTTTGCACGCAGCTGATTTAAACTCACAACCACAATAAAAAAAAAAATTGGTCTAAAATGACAGGTAAATTTAAACCTGGATTAAACCCTTCCAACACCTCTAACCTTTATTTTTCACCAGCCGCTCCAAGAGCATTTATGTTTCACGTTTCACCAGTGGTTATCTACATAAAAGTATGCCTCAAAGCATTTAAGAGGAAATGCCTTCAACTTTTGGCTAGTAGCCTTTATTTAACCTTTAACCAGCACTTAAAAACACAGGAACAATAAAGACATGCACGCTGTTCTTTAACGTTTTCCTGCTTAGAGGCGGATAATTAAGATCTCAACGCAAACCAGTCAATGTGTTTTCTTAATTAAAAACCTTCCCCTCTCTGAAGTGCATTCTGCAGGCCTGAGAAAACAAATAGAGGCCCTCGTGATGGTCAGATGGAAAGCATGTCTTTGTTGCCTCGCCCTGCCAAGATCTGACGTCACTTAGGTCAGGGTCCACGGCTGGGAAGGAAAGGGAGGAGTGGGAGATGCCTCCTTGCCTTAGGTTAATTAGCAAGATCTTTTTTTTTTGTTTGTCACATGCTTTGTGTTGAACCTTTGGTATGAAGACACCTACAGGAACCCTGGTGGGTCACTTCTTAATGGAGGATATCCGTGATTAGAAGAAAGATTAGCGTGATTTTCTTTGCTTCCTTTAACTGCTAATTTTCCGGTGAAATAAAGGTAGATCCAATTATCATGTGGAAATGAACCAAGAAAAGAAGGAACTATATTATAAGCGTAAACATGCACAGTTGTTTGTATTCCGATGGTTTCATTGGTTTAAAAATGTAAATGTTTCCCCACATATCATTGCTGATGCAATTTGGGAATGCAGCAGCTGTAAAAAGTCCTTAGGGTTTCCTAGCGTGTAATCATTAACTACAGAACCCTTTGTCTCAGAACTGATGAGGTTGTCATTTTGTGCTCATGTCAGGTTAAGTTTATTTGCCCATTCAGCAAAAGTATCCCTCGTAAGAGGACTTTCAGTAAATATTTGTAAAGTTGATAAAAATTAAGCAAAAGAGTAATGATGAGAAGTCTGGGCTTTGTAGCCTATAGACCAAAAAGTACAAAAAAAACCCCCAAAAAAACATAAAATTTCATCTAAACAGCACAACTTTAAACATCATATATTTTTTATAGTTTCTTTATAAGCAAGCTTGTTTTTTTAAAGGCTAAGCTCCCGCAGTTTCAAATCTAGCCCAAGGCAAATATTTGGGCACGCTGCAAGATCACGCAATTTGCCAAGACTCACATCCTTAAATATTAGATGTTTGCTCAGGTTATTTCAGTTCAGACTCTGAACTCTGGTACCAAAGCAACTGTCTTCTTATCCTGTGATTTTCCTGGACCATCTTTTATGTACGGCTCCTTTCAGGTTTGTCTACATGTAGAAAAAAAATAGTACATGATTGTTTTGAAGTCGCAGAATTACTTGATGGACTCTTTTTCTAATTTAATGTCAGTTTACTTACAGCTAGGTTTTGTACACCTTCTTAGAGGTTTAAGGACAATAAATATATAACTAGAACTATAGTTATTTACAGTTGTTGCTACAGAAATATATTGTTTTACTACCCCAGTGTGCTGAATGCACCTGGAGCAAAGTCATTTTTCAAACAGGAAATTAATTCTATTTGCTATCATTGCAGTGGGGAGTATCTATATATTTCTTGGACTTTTAGACCATAAGTTTAAAAAAAAAATGATAGATAAAAAAAGAAGAATGAATTCCTGCAGAGGTAAAACATGGGAAGGTGAGTTCTTACAGTCTGTCACCCAACCATCCAACAAACCCCCCATTTGTTGATTTAAACTCCAAATGTTCGCCTGCAGATCTTGCTCGAAATAAACTTGACCATGTTTTTATATGTGTATTCCACATAAAATGAGGGCAAAGCATGATGGATAGTTGCAGATATTTATTTGTTTTCCATGCAATAAAATTAAAGAAGAAGGCAAAAGCAATATGCTGTGACCATCCATGAGAAACAAGGGTAAATGCTTTTATGGTGATGTAATCTGGAAGTTTTTTATTTTCTTTTAATGCTTCTTAGCTAATTCAATAACAAGACAAAGTGTATGTTCTTCGTAAAGTTTGCTGTCTGCTGTTGTCATTTGCGTAAATCTTGTGAATCTGTCAGTTATTTCAACAGCAATAATGATATTTTATGTCATGCTGCTTCCTCCTTGACTTGACCTTAACTTTTAAACCTTAACAGGAGCAACTCCTTTGACCATGAGTGGCCAGTGTGCAGCAGCCTTTGAAACTTTCCTCTGGGGAGAAACGAACCACTTTGCCCGTCGTTATTTACGACTGCACAGGGGACGGTTTTTCACTTCAAAGGGCCAGAAACGGGAGTACAAGGTGAGAAATGTAATGGCATTCTGAATAATAAAAGAGAACTATAAAAGAAGAAAGACCGATTTATTGGTACAGCTACCGTGTGCCCTACAAATTTATAAAACAGCCTACTCTTTCAAATTTGAACTTTAGCATAGAGGAAGAAGTGAAAAAACAAAGGAAAAAGTGTGCTGGCAGGTTTTTCATTTCTTCAATATGAGTTCACAGTGGGTAGAAGTTTGGTTTATGAAACCTCGAAATCCAATTTTGATAAGAGTTCTCTGAGATCAAATAGAGTTTTCTTTTCCAAACAGTTTTTTTATGTGGTGCCTTGAAAATATGAGCTTTAAATTAACATGTAATCTTTCTTATATTCCAACTCACAAACTCTAGCTAGCCTTTATTAAAAATAGGCCTTATTAAAGATAAAGGCTAGAGTAAATCTGATAAATCTGGGAGCAGAGAAGCTTTTGATTCTCTCTGAACATTGTTATAGTAATTTATAGAAGTATTCACACAACATAAGCTCTCTCTTTTTTTTGCATTTCTTCACATTACAACTAAAGTCTTCAATGGATTTTTGGGGAGGGATTTTATTTGAAAGGTAACACAAAGGTGTGCATAATTGTAAATTAATTGGAAAATAATAAATGGTTTTCAAAACTGCACTTAAAACTGGTTTGTATTGAGCCTCCCTGACTCTATTCTTTGTAGAATCCCATTTAGAAGAAATTCACCCTTAGGAGTCTGGGGTCTAATTGACTCCTAAGGATTAAAAAAAGCTAATCCGCGCAACTTTATTCCTGACATTTGGTATGTTTTCCTTGGTCTTTATGATGCTGTTTGTTCTTAAACATCTGAGGCCTTCACAGAACTGTTCTTTTATTTTATTTCTTTGAGTAAGAGGGTCTGAGCTGTAAAATGCACATTTCATTTTATTACTTGTGAAAGACTTTTTAAAATTCTGTATCCTTTTCTTTTCCCAAACATGCAAATGATTTTATGATGTATTTTTTTAAACAATCTTTTTTTTTTTAGCTCTAGTGAGCTTTATTTGGTAGTGAAGCAACAGAAAAGCAGGGAAGACATGCGACAAATGTCAACGGACCGGGACTCAAACCTGTGACCACCGCACTGATGATTGAGGCCTCTGTACATGAGTTGCGCGCTTTACCCAGGTACCACCGCCGAGCCATTTCTTCATGTCGTCTTAAAATAAATAAAATGTCAATAAAGGACAGGCAAGACTGTGGCTCCTTTATGACAGCATGTGAAAAACTTTGAGGCAGTGCTAGGCTCTTTATGTCAAGGTTTGTTTTTTTTTTCTCTGTCTGCTGAAAGAAATTAAATTCTTGAAGTGCCAAGAATAAAACAACTTCATCAACTGCTGAAAGTTTCCCAGCAATAATGAGGGAAACTTGTTGGCACTGAGTGTGCATCTCCTTTGGAGAAGATAAATTTGTTGTGAATAAAAGCTATAAACTATCACTATCACTTGATCCCAGTGGGAGTACGGAGCTCGACCTCATCTGGCGTCTCCAACAGCTGCCGGGCCCACTGTGGAGAGTGCTAAAGAGTCAGAGACAGTTTCAACAAATACTTCAAAATCCTCAGCATGAAGCCTTTCTGGGGCTTCAGCTGCACCAACATAAAAGGTGAGTAAGTGGGAAATCGATGGATACAGTTACATGCATATAAACTGATACATATGTACTTCTTGAACGTGCACAAGCTGGCTCTCTGTTACACAAGTATTCACTAGTGGAAATACAACACGGTGAATGCCGGTGATGCATCTGTCAGCTTTACAAAAGCGTCAAAGTGACATAGATGTATTTATGTTTATCAACAAAAAAAGTTGCATTTCTTAATCACTTAATTGCTGTGATAATGTTTATTATTAATCCTTAATATTATATGTATTTTATGCACAAATTAATTTTGATGCATAGAGAAAAAATAGAGTGATAAAGTCCAGCTTCTGACATGAATTTGGTTCAGTTGAAGATATATTTTAAATAAGTTTTAAATATGAATCCACTTTAAATGTTGAGATTAAATTTGAATTTACTTGAAATGCTAGGTATCCTACCAGAGGCGTATTTAAAAGACACCTTAGGTTGAGTAAATACATTTAATAAACATACTTATGAAAACATATTTGAAATCTTTGTGTGGAAATAGGTTCACCTTAAAAGGGCTCGTATATTCTATGCCTTCTTCATAAAAGTATTTGTTTTTCCACACAGTCAGTTTTGTCTTTTAACAATGAGGGATAAACGTAATTGTACTTCTGTCCCTTCAGTTATCCTACGCAGCTGACTGGCAGCTTGCAGCAAACGGTGAGGAACGCGGGGAGCACTGTTGTCTGTTCTAGAGAAAACATTCTGACAAAACTGCCATTCAATTCTACTTAGGAGGAATTTAAGCCTAAAGGCGTTGAAATTAACTGTAGCAGTTTGAAAAACCAGGTCCTGTCTGCTTCAGATAACACAACATTTCAGAAAGCAAAGAAACAGATGAGGAAAGAAAAATAGTCGAAAGCTACAACAGGAAAGCATTGAGGGAAAACATAAAGCAACATTTTAAAAAGCAAGAAATGATTGTTTTATATCTGAGCCTTCAAAAATGTTTTAGTGAAATTTGTCCTGCTACAAAGTGTTGTGTAATTTGTTTTCCTGTTGTTTAAAGCTTGTGCTTTATAGGATATTGATCATGTGTGCATTGCTCGGTATGTTCCATTTTACTATCAAACAATGTAATGTTTACCGATTTATTTTCTGATTTTGGATTAGTTACTACATAGTATCACTATGGCTTTTGTTTATTATTCAATCATAGAACCACAGATAAAAATGAGCGGACTAATATCAAAATCTATTAATATTATTTGCAAATCCTTATTCCATTGTGCAAACAGCAATTTGTAAAGAAAACAGCCCCCTAATTGCTTAAGTCGATTAAATAAAATAAAATAACATTCCCTTAAAAAAATTGAGGTAAAGTAAGTATGATAGGGCATGGCCTGGAAATTGCCACTAATCTACCAGTGCTGCCAATGTGGATTCCAGCTGAAAATTACTATCATTAATATCTTATACAAGCAGACCATATCATTATAAGAAAAATATTAAATATCCATATACAAGAAAGTTTGGCTCGTGGAGAGCAGATGCATTGGCAGTGCAACAAATAAAGAGAACTAGTGGGAAAGTCCCAACAACTCATAAGAATATGACATCGCATTTCACTCATTATCTGAGCGCATTTTTAACAAAACCACAGATAATACCATTTCCAAGCAATCTAAAGCTGTTGAGTTTGAGTCATCATTAGCAAATGTCTGGTTTTCATAATAAAAGAGTGGTGACGTTCTCCTCGCATGACGTTCTGTTGAATAAAATCTTTATTTGGCCACATAATCGTTTTGACTTTAAGATGTATTTTGCACTAGAGTGCGTGGCTTAGCAGTCATACAGGATGAATTTGAGCAAAGATCAGGCACATGCCTCTTCAAATCCCCAAGTATTTATATTTCACGGCACAACCGAAGCATGAGACGTCATGACAGACCAAGACTTGCAGTGTTTAAAGTAAAAAATGATACTTCCAGACACACAAATCTCCACACTGGAGGGGAAGAGTCCAAATTGTATGTAGGAGCAGGGAGGCTTGGGTTTCAGTTCAACTCTACATGGCAGTGAACCATGTGAGCACCGTTATCAGGGGAAATCTCTTGTTTTATTTGGAAAAGGGCTCTGTGTGTGAGTGACAATAAAGAATTTTGCACACATCCTGACAACGTGCTGTCCTGCTGTCCAATTAAGCTCATACAGAGAACGGATGGAAGTGAGCAAAGGAGTGTGCTGGGTTACAGCCCCCTAAGGATTTATACAGTTGTGCGAAGCCTTTAGGAATATATCTACAGCCCCAGTGTTTTCATTCAGTCTGTAGACATTCTCTCAGGTATTTTTTTATTTTTTTTTTAATTTGTATTCTCTTGCTTCATTTTGTCAGCATGAAAGGATAATATTGACTTTACTGATATGTTTTTGTTAAGCATAGGAATGCTAAGGGAGTGACTGATTTTAATCTGGTACAATGGTTAACCAGGAAGGCAGGTAATAACGAACTGTACTGTACTGCTCTTCCTCATGAGACATATATATATATATATATATATATATATATATATATATATATATATATATATATATATATATATATATATATATATATATATATATATATATATATATATATATATATATGTTGAATATGTTTTGAGAAATTATATCAGATTTACATGAAACTATTTTAAAGGACAAAAAGTTCCACAAATATGAAAAATTAAGAACTAATACATGTGATAGTGTAATTTAGAATGGAAATACTGTAGAGTCATTGAACTAATGTAAATTATATTGAGATACACCACTCCCAAAATCAGTCAGAAAATCAGTTACTTTCCGTTGCTCGGCTCTCACTTTCAGTGGCTCCGCCCTCCTCACAGCTGAGTTTTATCTTCACTGGCCAACGTTCACAACGGCTTTATGGCCAACATATGGCTGTAACATGTGAGGATGTGGAATTAATTCTACAGAGATTTCATATCTCGATGGGAAATTAAAGGAACGCTTTCTTCATGCATTGTACTTCATCACTTTAGTCAAATTAAATGTCTAATGATTAAGGCTGTTTTTACATTCAAAAATGCAAAAAAAAAAAAAAGTTTGCATGGGAATGCTAAGGCAGTGGCTGATTTTAATCCACTATACCAGTGAAAATCACTGGTATAGTGGAAGGCTGTTTTTACATTCAAAAATGCAACAAAAAAAAAAAAAAAAAAAGTTTTCAGCCCATTACATAAAATGTCAATTTCAAGGTTTGACATTAACATAAATAAATACTAGAGTTTAGATTAGCTGAGTCATTTCAAATCTCTGAAATACTAAGTGAATTCAAATCAAATTGTAAGCATCAATGAAATTTCCTTTCAGTCCGATTTATGACAAACCTTAATTTTTTCTGATTTACAGCACATAATGACTTTACTTTAACTGTCAGTCTCAACTCTAAAAGCTGGAGGGTGGGATTAATATGACTACAAACAAAGGGACTGATGTGCAGCTCAGTTGCTGTCAGATATTGAGCTCTTTTGAAGTGGCTTTTAGTGATGATGTAAATACCTCATGATGGACTGCAGCGGATATAAAATTATATGATTGCTTCACAATTCACTTTTATTTAAATTCTAGGGTTTTTTAACTTTAAAAAAAAACATTATTCATTTACTAGATGTGGTATTTTAGCCTCAAAGCTTCTAAAAGTGCTTAATAGCATAATAGAGCTTCCAACTTGGGCCCTGCCTTGTTTCCCTAAAGTCTGCTCTAAGAGGAAAAATCTCATGAGAATAGCTGTACAGAGGAATAGACTTCTATTTTCCTTTGGAAAACAGACAGGAAAAACAGTGTGGCACTAAGAGAGGAAAAATAGCTCTAAGAAAAACAAATCACCACTGAGGATGAAGGATCAGTGGGCACTTTGCCAGAACATGAGCTTATCCGTCGAAAGAAACATGAAGTCAAGCAAGGGTGTTCCGCAGATCAACCAAAGCTTTCACAAACATTTTCCTCATGTAGATTAAATAGAAACATTAGTAGTTAAGGAGGAGATCAACCCAGCGGTGAACTTAAGCACAAGAACAAAATAAATGTTGTTTTTCGTTGCCGATGAAAGGGTGTTCCTCCTTCGGGTTACATAACCCTTACTAATAGAAAATGAAAGCTGTTCATTAGTTGTTTCTGGGTGGATTTTCCTATTGGTATTAACAGCTCATCCTGTGATAAGTGAGTAAGTAACAATGTCCCTGTCACGTTTACATTTTTGACAATGTTCCCAAGCGTTGCAAAAGCATAGTAAAACACTTAAACTTATGCTACAACAGACGAAAATCCAGTTTTCCTGGACAAATGTCCTGTCCTCAAATCCACATCCCCTCTTTCTAGTTTCTTATTCAACCTTTGTCAATCGTTGGTAATGCATAACATTTTGCACAATCATCAATTCTTCACACAATTTTTATGCAATGTAAAGAAAGTCTTGCGGTCTGGGAATGGGACCGTCCATATGAGAGACTTGGCTTAATGAGAGGAAACAGCTTTCCTGGTGTTAAAGAAAAACACCACTGTGACCAAGAGCTTGGCTACTAATTAGAGGTACTGGGACATTTTATACAGTGCATGCAACATTTATTGACACCCTGGGTAAGGATATGTAAAAAAAAAAAAAAAAAAAAAAAAAAGCATGTAAAAAGCCTACATCTTAGTCTTTTTACAACAAAAGCATATTGCAGTGGCATAATCTCACACTGAACAGAAACAATACAATATGTGTCTGATGAGACACAAGTTTTAATTGCTGATCCATATCTTCCTGTCTAGCCAGAATGAAATGGGTTGATACAGAGGCTCATATTACAAAGCCACTGGAAACGTTGAAACCAGCTGAAACTGTGAGCTGCAACTCTGGACAAGGGCCCAGGTTTATGTTGTCACGATTTACTTTGAGGAGGGCTGTTATAGCGAGAAAGAGCGACACGTATGTAACAAGTAACTAGGTGTTTGGGAGCCTTTTGTCTTCCAGTATCATAAATGTGCTAAGTGCTAAACTCTAGCTGGACTTTAACCACTTGGTTTTGATCCAGAGGGTTGGCTGGCTCAGTTGGTAGAGCATGCTCACTATGTGCAGACCTCAATGCTCTTGTCCTGGGTTTGACTCCCAGTCTTGGGTCATTTCCTTTCTCCTCCCCGTTTTCTGCCCATGTAAATCAACTAGAAGTTGAAAAAAAAAAAAAAAAACTGTCCATACAGTCAGTCCATGAGGCTAAGATTGAGTATTTTTTTTTTTTTTTTAAGTCAGTCTGGTCAAAAAAATAAGATGAATATGTGTAAAAGCACACTGTGCTGCTTCTGTGACGCCACAGGCAAGTAGTTTCTCAGAAGGCTCTTCCTTGTGATATTATGCTTCTGCAAAAGAGCTCCATTTATTTTGTTGATTTTAAATGCTTATGCTTATTTTAGTTTCTGAAATGGAATAAATTACTAAAATATATAGATCGCCCGCAGTTATTGTCTTTTTTTTCCACTTCCTCCTGGGGCTTCTCCCAGCAGACAACTTTTATCCTGCATAAGGGCTTATATGTACAATTTATACAACGTAGTATAAGGGGACCATTCTCAATTTACTCTGCAGTTTGAGAACTGACTGTTTTTCCCACCTCCATATAAACATCAAATGCAGGAATCTTTTTAGCTATTCTATACCAGCACAGCAGATATGTTTCAAATAACACCTGAGACTGACTAGCTCTCCCAGCATAAGTTCCACTATTTTGTAGCCTGAACACAGAACCAGGAAGACATGATGAGGTTTAATGTTCATTGAAACCACTGGAACTGATTGATTAGATTTTTGTTAAATGGAACAAATATTACACTCCACTCCAGCTTTGGCCTGTTAAAAATACAAAATGGATTTTGCATGACAGAAAGAAGCCAAATAATAGCACTTTTTTTTTTATTTTACATATGAGGAAGCGTAAGGATGGTTGTTAACTCCAGACATGCCCTTGGGCAGATTTTTAAAGCACGGTAAATCTTTAGTGGCAGATCTGCCCTTTAATTAGATGAAATAGGGCAAAAATGTTGTAAAATTTTGAGCATTCCACTAGTCTAATAAAAAAAAGTTCTTTAAGTTATGCTAATAACAAGCCCACAGCATGTTACTTTAACTTGTTAAACTCAATATAGAATTAGGGAATATTTTCTTTGTAAATCACTTGTGGAAAAACTCACAAGCTTCATGACTGTTTGTGGACAGTGACAATTATTCTATTTGTCGAGAACAAACAGTAACAAAACATACAGTTGCATAACTTTCAGGGACAACTTGTGTTGTTCTCGCTCTCTGTGAATCCATAGCTGTCATGACAGTTAAGTAAATTCCAGTTGTGCATTCCTGTGGTATTAAGACACTCACGGATTCCTGGCAGGAATTCCCCCCCTCCCCCCCTCAATCCTCTGTTTTGTTTTTTCTGCTGTGTCCCTGCCCTGCGCCTAGAGGTGATGGAAAGTTCAGCTGTTGAAAATGTGGGGTCTGAGAGCATTGTTATATTTCACTCTCATCGTGTTCCTCTGCACCTTTGTGGTTGAATAAAATACTGAAAACAACTCAAGTATTGTCACGTCCATCTCATACATTCCTCAGTTTGTGCACTGAGAGGATGGATGTGTGTGTTTTTCACTATAACAGCATGTTGAAGCTTAGTAAATAACTATGCAGTGATGATTACAAAATTATTTGACACAAATCATAAGAAACCTGATAAGTTAGCAAAAGAAAAATGTTACATATATAACAAACAATGTTTTTTTTTTGTTGTTTTTTTTTGCCAGCAGGTCTGTAAATCATCACTCTGCACAAAACTATCATTCTTTCTCAGGGCTACCGGGTAATTTATGACAAAACGTGAACTTTAATCCATATTAGCTCAGCTCTGCAAATTAATGTAAAGTTTTTTTTACAGCTTTTGGCATTTTCACTGATAGTAGAGATAAGGGGGATAAAGACAGGATGAAAGGGTGGAACCTGGTTTTCTTTCTGCGTCATTCCAGAGATAGAGCGGTGGATATCAGATCCAGATGTTGGACACTACAGTCTACCACACCTTTCCTGGTATTTGACCTGTACGTGATATCACAGTTTGATAAATGTTTTACAAATAATTTATAAAAGTACATATAAGCCATAGTTTTAAATTGTGATCCAATTAAAAATCATTGACCCATAACACAGTTTTATTCCAGCTAGAAAAGTGGTCAGTCTTTCTGATCCTGAACCCAATATGAAAGACAAAGCTTTAAAATGATTATTAGCACCAACTGCATAGTACCAACATAAATTAGACACAGTTTGAATAATTTGCAGACCTAAAGAACTTATACAATTTTTACAACTTTCTTTTCCAACAATGTTTAGGCTTGTATCTCACAATTGTTTGATTCATTTTCTGATTTTATGTTGAGAAATGTGTGAAAAAGATAGAAAAACTGGCACTCAGGCCAAGGCAGAAGGTTGTTGAAGTCTGATGGCATTATGAACTGAATAATGTCATCATGAGTGCAATTATATTTTGATAAACAAGCTCAGTTTCGGTTATCAAAACACAATTGGTGACCAAGGCTAAGGAGGTGATAATCATTTTTATGGTGAGTTATGCAGTCAGTCTGTGCACTTTAATCTGGACATCCAACAAACCGGCATCCTGCAAGAAAATTCAAAAGCACTACGTTTCAAACACAAATGACCTAAATTTTCCATAAGTAATCTGTCATGAGGGGCTTGGCTGCAAACAGTGAGATGACACAATCTTCCACACAGTTTAATTTTCTTACAATAATGAGGTCTTTCGATCCTAAAATGTTTATCCAGGCTGTTACTGCTCATGTAATGTTTGAAAGGTGCAAATATATAATTTGTCACTGCTGCTAGCAACTATTGTGACCGATGTATTAGAAAAATTTAGATGGGTGGTAATGCAATTTAAAGATGTAAACAAATATTTTGTACTGACCTAAAATCTATGGCAAAAAAGCACATTGTGTTCTAAAGGGTCATTCTGTTTCAGAAAATGCATTTTAAGATGACTTATCTGCTTTTAGAGCTGATTGTTGCTCTAAAATATGATATACACACATTAAAGAGATAATTTTGGTATTTTTACAGTAGGAATCTGTGGAGTTGTTATCAGCATGTAATATTTACCTGCTCTGGAACTGACAGGTCATTAGGCCAACCCTCAGGTCTTCAGGAATATTTGTTTCTCCAAACTAAAGTTGTTCAGGGAGTTGTCTGCTGCTCGTAACACACTGACTGATGTCCTTGAGCAACAACAACTCTACAGAGCAACACTTGGGGGAGGAAACCCACCCTATCCCTTTATGAGCCAAACATGAAGAAGTATCTCTCACAAGGTGGTGAAAACAAAAAGCACTTGCTGGGCGTTTTTCTTAGGCACCAGAGGCATCTCCAGTTTTCGACAGAACATAAATTGAGGGAAGCTGCACAAAGCCGCAGAATCTGTTGAAGATGAAGACGTAGTCAAGTTTTCTTGACTTTTTCAAGGCAAACCCAAACTTTTGAAAAAATGTGTGAACAACTGATGCATGCAAGTTGTCTTCTCTCTCCGCTAAACTTGCTTGTCCCTAATTTATTGCCGTAGGATCATAACACTCTGAGGAATGTTCTGAAGTAATTACTCAATCAGAAAAAAGCACACCCATGACAATTCCAGCACAGTAAAAAGCAAGGAACGACACAGTCAGCTGTGATCATATTTATCTAAAATGTGTTTGTTTGTGTTTTCAAAGTTTTCAAAGTTTGACAAAAGCAGAGGTATCTTCATTTAAAAACAACACAATTCCCAAGATATTGGAGATTTTTTTACATCAGTCCCCAGACACCCTGGCGAGTGTTTCTACACAGCATACCAGAGATTTCAAGCAAACTCAGAAATGGTTTGGAAACCAAATTTCCTCCTATTGAGAAATTCCACCCAGTCAGATCCAAATCAAAATCCCAAAAAATATTACTGTCAGCGTGGCCAGCTGCTGATGTGGAGAGTGAAAGTCACAGATGGGAACTGAACTGGTAAAAAAACAAATGTTTCATCCAAAACTGACAGCTCACGAGAAAAAACAGTCATCAACCTCTGAGTCAAATCAATACAAAAAAAATCAGGATTATTTAGAGGATATTAGAAGGTTTATGATATTCACATGAATAGTAGTCTTTCTTTTTTCTTCTATTCACAAATATAGTGTCAGCTCAAGCTCATTCACAGTCTGTCACAATAAAGCATGATTATGAAGTGGAAAGAAAGTGACGCAGAATTTTATTTTATTTTTTCCGTGCATGGCAATCTGAAAAGTGCGGCAGGCATTCACATTCTGCTTCCTTTACTTTCATAAACCTAAATAAAATCCAGCACAACCTTCAATAGCCTCCAGAAATCACCCCAATATGAAACAATATGTGAAATTTGTCCTCAGTATAAATTCAGCTTCTTAGCTGCAGATTTAAGTCAGCCAGGATTACAAAATATATTTTGCGAGATGTCAGAATAAATAAAACTTGATTTTTCTCTTTGGAATTTTCAAATTTACGCATATTTATTTAGCATTTGTTGACATTGCCCTTTAACCTGTAGAAACTGTGCTTTCTCACAATAATTTGCTCCATTTGTCATGACAGAATTAGCCTAGCCTAGTTTAGCGGCCATACCTCTTTAGGTGTGGCCGCTAATCTTCTGTCAGACTGAGATTAAGCAATATGGTCAGCTGCGATCATATTTATGGTCACGCCAAAATATTTAACTGAAATAGTTTATTCTCCTATCAGAAACTGGCAAATTCCTCGCATCATCTGGTGTTTAAAGTCACATCAATATTGGTGTTTGCCAACTTTTGAGTTTAAAGAAAGTAATAGAAATGCTCTGGAAAAAAAGTTGGCATTTATCCATTATTCCGGTAATCCTAAGTGACTTAAAACCTGAACTGTTTAGTCTGATTTAATGCCACTAAGCAGGGAAAAGGTTAAATGTATTCTTGTACATCTGGTTTTAACTTTACATTTGTAGTCCATGACTTCAAACAAGAGATTTTTCTGATTGTAGTTGATCTGTTTGTGTTTGTTTATGTCGCCTCAGCATCTAAAATCTGCACACAACATCCGCTCAGCTTGAAGAAGGTGAAGTCCACCAAACTGAGCTCATGTGTCAAAATGCAGAAGAATTTCAATAATTAATTTGAATAAGTAATTTGAGTCTAAGCAGAATAAGAACTTTCTTATTTTCCTTTCATTCCTCTACAATACAGCGGATTAATTGGTATATCAGCATTATTTTAAGCAAAGTGTAATAAATATTTTGGGCGATATTTTGAACATTTGTTTCTAAGTTTGTAATTCTGCAGTCTTCTACTTCTAGCAAGCCACGTTTCCCATCTGGAATAATGATATAACTAAACTGAGCAGAATCTAGTGGTTATCTCAGGAGTGTTCTGCGGTAACATCTTGCTTAGATTCTCACCATGTCGACTGAATCGCTGCCCCCAAGTGGCTAAGAAAAACCCACACGCGAAATTTTCTGTGGGGGCTGCGTGTGGAAGCGATGTTATGACTTTCTGTGAACTACAGTGGTGTATTTTAAATGTTGACATTATCCTTCTCCACGGCCTGGTCTGGGTCATTTGAGCACTTCTGCTTTCAGTTTACGGCCCAGTTGTGTATTCCGGCAGACCCACCACAATGTCCCAACACCCTCACCACCGCAGCACTCAAATCTCTGATTCTTAATCCCTGGCCTAATTTCTGGGCCTTTCTGTAAGCAGACCAGCTAAATCACCTGCAAAAAATAAATAAATAATTAAAAATGATCAGGTAAAAGACACTGCAAATGATGGCATTTATAGTTCCTTGTTTTCAGACATTCTAAGCTTTTTCCCATTTTGTGTTGTTACAATTGCCAAACTTCTGTTTTATTTGGTTTTTATGTCATGTACCAACACAAAACAGTGCATAAAAGTGAGGCAGGAGGAAAATCCTGCTGTTTTGTTTGTTTGTTTTTCAAATTTATTTAAAAATTAAAATCTAAATTTACATTTAGCCTTAATCCATTGTATCTTTGGTTGTTTGTATCACAAGCAACACAGTATCACAGTGGGGATGCTGTACTAAAAGTCATGTGGACTGTTTGTTTTCCTCTACATTTAGCATTTTGATTGTGGGATAGAAGGTTACATTTTGGTCTCCTGTGACAAAAACACATTTTCCACATATTTGCTATGCTTCCTTCAGGGCCAGAAGGAAAATGCGAAAAGGACGCATTGTTGCCTTCTCTCAACAATGGCTTAGTTCTTGCTGTTCTTCCATAAAAGAGAGATTTCTTGAGTGTCTTCTTGGTGAGTTTTCCCATAAGAACAATCTCTGCAGTTCCTCCAGAGTCACTTCAGGCCTCCTGGCTTCTTCTTTGATTAACAATCTCAAAAACCAGCCTGTCAATGTCATGGGATGTCTGTAGTTGTGCCATTCTTTTTCTATTTTGAGATGATTTATTGAACTGTCCTTTGAAAGATGTTCAGAGCGTTGGAGGTTGTTTTACAATCAGCCCTTTAAAAATCACCACAGCTTTACTGCTGAGCTGTCTGGCGTGCTCATTTGGCTTTCATTAATCTAACAAAGCCCTGAGGTCTTCAAACAACAGTTTTATGTTGACTGGCATTAAACTACACATATTATTTACCAACAAGTTGACTTCTGATGGCAAATGGCTGCACTGCATTTTACCTCAGGGTAAAACAACAAAGGGAGTTGGGTATAAATGCATGCCGCACTTTTCAGATTTTGTTTGTAAAACAATAAAAAGTACATATATATATATATATATATATATATATATATATATATATATATATATATATATATATATATATATATATATATATATATATTTTTTTTTTTTTTTTTCTTTTTTTCTTTTTTTTTTTTTTTCTTTTTTCATGTCCATTTTCCAAATTTGAATAATTTTGGAAAATGGAGGTAAACTTTATTCATAAATGTAATTATAAAACAACAAAAGTTGATTAAATTGCTACACAAAGAAGTAGAGCAAAATAAGATGGTGGTAAAAAGACAATCTAAGTATTTATATTCTGACAAAATCCAATGAATCTATGAAGGCTTTTATGATGTATTTGGATTAAAAGTTTAAGAACGTTGAATCTGAAGCCACAAGTAATTCTTGTCAGCATCTCTGGAGTCTTGAGAGTTGTCAGTGTCGGAGCTTCTGATTTGTTGCATTTTCTTAAGCCAAACATCCAAATCTTTCATCACACTAATATCTCAAGAGAGACACCAATCATTTTCTACCAAATATTAGTCTTTCACCATCCTTGAAAGTAAGATATTGGAGAGAACTGTAGCAAAATCTGGCTTTCATATTGCCAGACCGCACCCCTGCCTTGGGAAAACGTAAAACCTAAGGAAAAATATATAAGTATTTTGGGAAAACATACCTCAGCTTAGTAGCCACCCTAGACTACAATCTAGGATTGTCTAAAGAAGAGTGACAAGTTCAAAATATTGTTCTAGAAAAGCACTGAAAGTTAAACACATATAATATTTCGCCAGATTTCTTTTTCAGAAAAACGATGAAAAAAGACTGCTTTTTCAGGAGAGACATCTCAGGACTGGGATCTGCAAAGAGGAAAATATAAAGGAAAAGTCTTAAATAGATATTGTTTCATTAGCAAGCCTATTCTCAATTTTTTTGTAGGTTTGTAAAATAACAGACAGAATGTTGAAGTTTAAATTGCGTGTGCTTTTCATATAAACGTCTTTAATCCAACTTACAACTTTTACTGTGACATTTTTCTCCTGTGAAAAAATGTAAACCGATCTGCCATATGTTCTCACCTGCTGCATGACACGCACACACGTCTCCAGACAGACACGCATGGGTGCCCCCACCGCACATTTACCACCTCAGAAATGCAGACGCGCATGTGCTCAGACACACATCTGTGAAGCAGACAAGTCCTGATTAATGTGCAGAGCAACTGAAAGTAGAAGGCTGAGCCTTTGATTTTCATATATGTGTGCGTTTCCATTACAAGGCCACCTACTCAGAGCTATTTATACAGTGTACTGCAAACATAATCCGCATAGCAGGAGAGGTAAGAGGTGGGACACGATTCTGGTAAGAATGGGTGGAAAAATGTGCAAGGTTTTAATTAAGAATGGGGATTAAAGCCTGAAAATAATTACACAGTGTGAGAACCCAAAGGAGAAGTAAGCGGCTTTTGGCGTTCGAGCATAAGGGGGCACCTGTGTGTTCCCTGTAAGTGACCTGTGTTTTACACGTGTTTGTGTTTGTCCAGCCCCAGATGTGTTTGTGTGTCCAGTCTGTGACCTGGTGCCGATCACGTCAGTTGCTTGCGTGTCTCATTCACAGAAGAAAAAGAAAAATTCCCACTGGTGGGCTGAGGTGATGGATGATGCCTGGAAGTTCTACAACTGCGTGTGTTTTCTGAATAGCTACCAGATAGTTTAGAAAACGATGGGTTATTTGAGTTTCACTGCACAAGTATAAAAGTTTGGGCAATAAGGAGAAGGCAACAGGTTACCCACGGCATTTCAGGTGCTGTTCTAACACTACTGGTTACAAGGTGACAGGCATGTGAAGGGGAGTTATTTAATACTGTAGCAGAATGTGGTAAACCGCAGCCTTGCCCATCCTCCTCCCTGAAAGCCATGTTTGTTCAAACCCCCTCTGCTCCTATAGAATTACAAACCATATACCCATTGTAAGACCAGAGTGGAAAGGCCAGTTTAGGTTGCAGTCTTTAGCTCAGGCATTTCTGCCCCAATGAAAATATTCATCCGTCAAGATTACAGTCTGACAGGACTGAGCTAAACAACCTGACAAAAACATTCTTTAGAATCGGTACTTTAGGCGAAAAGCAAAAAAAAAGTTGGGGGTCCAAGATGTGAGTTCTGTCAACCCTCGTCCATTCAGAAGAAATGTGCATCAAGCTACAATGTGCAAGTCCTGCCCTCATCATTTTTACTGACAGGCCTGAGTAGCTCACTTTGTGTTTCCTTAGTCATTGTAGAGGGTAATCAGATCAACCTTCAAGTGTTAACGCAGTTTTAAAGCTACGCTGCTCGTTTGCTCAGTTGGGTCCTAAATTTAAATGATCTAACACTTCGAGCACTTTATAGCACTGTTGTTGTACTTCTATATTTCAAGCCCCCCGGTAGACACAATACTCGTACATCTCTTTTGTGTCCAGGTGGGCTTACATCAACATTGCTGAAAGAAACAGTTGAGTATGCAGTCTTTGTATGTAATGTGGTTCTCAAACTGTGGTACAGCTTCTGCTGGTGATACATGAGCTGCCTTCGGTGGTAATCAGCAGAAATGTCAGTGCTAGTTACTTGAATTTTCAAAATTAATGAATTACCCAGTGCAAAAAAACATGTCTATTTTGGCCTGAAAAACAATTGAAAGTCCTTTAGAATGAGCGGAGGAGTATTCCTGAGGGAAGAGACACATACTTTTTTAGAAATCCTTTAGTGTTTAAAATCAAAATGCAGTATAAGGTTCTTAAAACACTGCAAGTTGCATTGCAGCCATGCACATGAACTGCATGAACCAACAAGAGTTGCATTTGTAACTGAGGTAGTGAACCAGTTTTAGAGCTAAATTTCCAGGCTGAGCAGACATGTAAAGAGCCAGAAACAAATCAAAGAACCTTGAACTTTAACGTGACTCAAATTAATTGCCGTAATTTTCTTCCTTTTATGTTTTTCAATATTGTACTTTAAATGGACTCAATTTTTATCAAGGGGTTTTCCAATACAATCAGACAAAAAAGGCTTTGTGTCGCTCATTCTCTATCTGTCCTGTCATCATTCTGACATATTTCGCTCAAATGCTCAAATTACATCCGTTTGATGCTTTATGTTACTACAGTGACTTGGCAGGAAAATATCAAGATCACGTACGCTGAGTCAGACATGAAATGCTAACATCTGAATGTCTTTTCATCAAGTAGATCAGTACGGTACAATTCTGAAAATAACTTGCACAATACATTTGTTTCAGCAAACTATTTTAATGATGATGCATAACTTTGTGTGTTCTAGTAAGTGAGACTTACTAGAACAAAAGTAAGTTTTTATTTCATTGCATCTTTTTATACAAATCAATGCACATTCAAGTGCTTCACAAAGGAATCACATTTAATAAAAACCATCTTGAACAATACAATCAGTAAGAAAATGCCCAGAAACTCAAATGTACAGAGAAATAACAGTTTACAATATGATTATTGTAATAAACAGAATAAAAAACAATTTTTCAGGCATAAAAGTGTTGCATTTCAAGCTTGTCATCCAAAGTCCGAAGGAATAATGAAGAGGCACAGAATCTAACTCACATGTGATCCGGTGTAAAGATGATATGATCACCTGCTATTGGTCCACTGTAATTTAACAAGTTTAAAGTCAGAGTTGTACAGAGTCCGTCTGGTGACGTGGGAGGAAAAAAAAAAAAACATGGCCACGACTTAATAACTCATGGAAACGACTTGTTTATTTAGACACGGCTCAATATGTTGTGGGAACGATGTATTTATTTTGTGGGAAAAACTTAATTATAACAAGTCGTTGCCATGATTTTTTTAATTTTTTTTATCCCAAGCCACCAGATGGGCTCCATAGCATTGGCACATTAGCATTGGCAGATTCAGAGGATGACCAGGACCTGACAGCTGCCTACAATAACAAAATTATATTTCGAAAAATCAAAAGCATTAAACATACTTTTCATTAAGCCCACATATCTGTATCCAAAAATACTCAATTTTTATTTGTCTGAAGGAATATGCTGATTCAAATGTCATGTTTGAATTAACTGCAGGTGAAAAATCATCATAAAAATGAGAAATAAAGGCCTGAACACATCTATAAACTACAGGTCATACATAGATGTGTTTGTTCACTTAGTGAACTGAGTAACTAACAGATTTTTTTCTGTAATATTTTAATTTATTGAATACAAGTGCGTGTATTATGCAAAATTTGAGAGAACCTACAATTTGGGTTTTTATTATCTGTAACCTAAAATAATTGGAATACAACAGCAAGAAACACATGTAATAGATCACTCTATGCATATGTTTACATTATTTCATTGAATTATTTAATCAATCTGTTGTCATTTAATTGTACACTAGCTTTCATTATTTTAATTATTGTAGTATTTATTCCAAAATCATGTTTAAAGAACTCTTTGTCTCTCTTTAAGCAAACAACGGTGGCAAAAGAAAGAGGAGAAATCCTCTGTTAGGACTCTGAAAACATGGTCTTTACAACAGAATGCCAAGGAGGGAAACACAATCCATTTCATATTTTCATTCAGTCAGTTGTAAGACTTGGTGTCAGACTGGGTGTGGAAACTGTGACTTGACACGCCCTTAACTGGCCTGACACCCACCGGATACAACCACTTCCTCCCCTATCCATCTCACTCCTCCTGTTTTATTTCTCATGAGTTCTCTCACAAATTCATTTGTGAAGCCAAGTAAAAGTTTATCAAGGCTTTTGAAACTAATCCAAGGAAAGCAAATATAATTCCTCTTTTCATACATATTTAAAATTACAGAGAAAGCAATCTGTTGAAAGTGGGAAATTTCAGTCTTTGAGACTTTTTTTTTGTTGCTTACAGAAGTCTGGTTTCTGTTTTTGTGGGTGTGTATACGGTTGCTCATTTTTTCTTTTTTTCTTTTTTCGCAGGAACATGCATGGCATAAATCACAGTTTCTTTTAAGCCGGAGGGAGCCTCTAACTAAAAACAACGTTTTGCAGGCTGGGTAGAGTGAGTCAGGAGCAACGCTGTGGAAGCTCGTCTCCGACAGCAGCCAGTAACTGCAGTGTGATGGAAGATGACGAGCAGCCAAGTCTCCCTCGAAGGTGGTGGTTGAATGACGTGGAGACATTCGTTTTTACCTCAGGGTGTGAATTTTCTTTGTGTGTCAGTGATGACTTGAGAAACTCCCCGTAAAGTGATATCACACATAGTGTTTCTGCGTGATACTCAAACAATAAACCTGGAGGAGGAATAGATGAAAAGACTAAAATATTTTGATTATTTTCCCCTGTTGGTCCTAGACAGATCTAACCATGTAATCAGAGCTAATCACTGTTGAGTTGGTGTGCGTTTTCAACAAGTGTAATGAATTTCTGTAGAACATGAACCAGCCAGCAATTAGGTTTTGCTATGAATAACATGACTAATCAATCTAATTGGCGCATACATTTCTGAACCGCAGTTGGCAAGAGGCATGATTCTCCGACATAGTTTTTTTTTTTATTTATTTATTTTTTTATGTCAGCTGAATCACGGTCAAAGCATTTTACAGGTCTTGGATTTTCTCTCAAAACGTCCACGTGATTGAAAAAGCAGGTATTGAATATACTTTTCATTCACAGCCAATTACAGTCAATAATTTCTGCCATCATCTTCTTTTTTTTCACTCTAATTAAGCAGCATGGGGATATTGCTTTACATTTGAAGTGCACAAGCCTTCAGGTGTAATCGTTCCCAGACACAAGTTAAAATAAGCTCAACAACGTCTTTGACAATGCGCACAACACACGTTGAGTGGGTTTTGTGGTACGTGACAGGGCATTGACACATGTTTAAACAATACATATCTTCAGTGGTTGGAATGTTATAATGAGAATATCAGAATGCAGACAAATTGCTGCACTGTGTGGAGGGAAAAGCTGGAAAGAATAGCGTCGGGGGAATTTCCATGTTTTTGTCCTTTTGATCTGAAACATTATGTTCAGACAGCTCTATATATTGTGGCCCAAGGGAGCACATATACACACATGCAAAAGTTCATATTTAAACAATGAAAAAAAAAAAAAACGTGTTTATGAAAACTTAGCAACATGTCAGGAATCATAGCTCCAATTTATACAGGGATGTCTATAAAAGCTGTGAGAGAAAAAACAAGTTGATGTTTTCTGCTTTGTTGAAAGATTACTCATTAATTGTTACAAGATCCAAAACAAAAGTCTAATGTCACGAAGCGAGACAAAAAAAAAAAATGAAAAAAACATTCTGTAATTCTTGTCCACACACTAACTGCACTAAAATATGTAATGGACCAACTTATATCTAAACAGTGAGGAAACATGCTAGCATTTGTCTGGCACTTCAGGAAACTGCTCTTAATAAAACAATAACAAAAGAATCATCAGGAGCCAGAACAAAATGTAACTTATGCTACGGCTTCCTACTCAGAAATATAAAATAATTTTGTTTGAGGAAGATGCTCTGGGAGCAAAACATGTTTAGGTGTTTAGAGCCAGAACAAAATCTATGAAATATCATCATCAGCTTGAATTGCTACAAGTAGGTGACACCAGAACAATTATTGAGTGCATTTTCAAGGTACAAATAAAAAACTAATTCCAATTTGTTTCTTTTTGTGCCTTGATACTTTGCTATTTATCATTAGCAATACAACCAAATAAAAAAAAAACAACAACTGCACAATTCTGTTTTACACACCAACACAAAAAAAAATCCCTTTTAATAACGAGGGATATTTTGTGCTAAATAAGGGGTAAAAAACCGCCCTTTGTATAGCTTAAAGAAATATAAACTGTCATACAAACAGACATGTATTTTTCAACTTTTAATAAGTTTTAAATGTGCATCCAGGTTGAGTCCGTCTGGCTCGTGGTTGGCCAGACGGACTCCAGCTTTTCAAAACTTGGAAATCAGTGCGAGAGCAATTAAATTTTTCAAACTTCAATAGATTTTGAGTTTCTTTTATGAATAGAATTTATTATTGATTTGAATTCAGTTTATTATTGAAGGCTGATTTCCAATATAAGGCCACCCTTTAGATACTCCTGCTGAGGAAAATGATTTATCTTTGTCAAAAAGAGAAAAAAAAAAAAACACGGATATGAGTTGTCACTCTGAGTGAGTTATATGGGACGCAATCACAACACAAAGGTAGTACTGTGTTTTAATTTGTGAACGTACAGAAATTGAGCCTCTACTGCAACTGTTTTTCCCATGGGTATTTTATGAAGGCAAGTATTATTTCAACCTCGACAATCAAACAACATCACAGCTGTAGCAAAAAGATGTAGTCTGTCATTATGAAGGACCACCGCAAAGTAGCTATGTGAGCTTCTTTCCCTACATAAAATGGCAAAATCTTACATCAGAGGACAGTTTATGTCTTACAAATTCGATGTTTCACAAACTATCCACTGGCTGTGCCATGACTTATTAAGAACAAGGAGGCAGCTGCATGTTTATGAGCCTTATTAAAATTGCTCAGGGGCTGTAATGTCATGTTGACTTCACTGTGAAGCACGGTCTAGTCTGAAAAAACAAGGCGTGTTTATGTAGCAGAATGCCACAGTCTGACCCCAGACAGGAACCAAAGGAGGACATTTGGCTGCTCAAACATCACCACAGACAAAACATCTCCTGCAGCAAAAGGCTTGCTGTGTTTTTTTGTCACTTCACATAAATCCTGCTTTCAAACATGACCGTGTCTGTTAACACACAGTGACAGCTGTGATAAAGGTAGGTCAGCACCTTTATTCATTCCCAGGAATCAAAATAAGCTCATTATCTGGACTTGGTCTCAAAGGGCTGTTGGGAAGTCGTTTATTATCCATATAGGAAAAATGGGAGGTTGTAACAGGAAACTGTAGTAAACATGACCAAACTGTGTTCTTGAAGTAAATTTCTAACCATAATGCCACTTTCTACAAATGATATACTGATAGAAAAAAAAGATGTGTTAATTAGACATGGGTTGATAGTAACTTAATATTTTAGATATCGCCTCATAATCAGTCTGATTCCTTATAAAACGCCTGACTGATATGACTTTAATAACTCAGCCAAGTGGTTTGCTTGGACTTGTATGTGTCCAAAAGCTGTTTTGCAATTGACTTATTTTCCTCAGAATGTCTGTGAAGATTTGATATTGGTTCTGACACGCGTGTCCAGTTTGAATGACTGAACCTGAGGCTGAGCATCGGGCTGAACTCTTGAAACCGTCAGGACGGTGAATGAATTAGGTGACTTCTAAACACTGGAAACAAAGTTTGGGCACGGCTTGTGGAATAAATCAACCCCCAATGTGGGGCCTGAGCAGCAATGTGTCCATCATTGAGCCATTACATTTGTGGATCTTGCAACGATTAGAGGTTTTCAAAAGAAATGGTTGAAAAACCACCGTGGAGCAGTAAGTGATGAAGAGGACTTCCCATAATTCAGAGTGCATGCAAAACTTATTTTAAAGACAGTGTCTAAACACGGCTTTATCTGTAAATCATGTTCAGAAGTTTAGTCAAGCATTCTCTCCAAGTAGAGCTACAGCAACCACTGAGCTACTGGAGTCCTTTGTTTCTTTTAGTCTGCACATTTATACATTTATTGGGGTAAAATGCAGGCAGCTCAGTGGTGTGGTTATTGCTGAAACCTCATGGCAACAACGCCTAAGGATTAAATATCAGTTTGGCAGGCTTCTGCAGGGTTTCTATGTCCCCCCTGCTTGGTTTTACTTGGGCTACTTAGGTTTCCTCCCACAATCCAGAAACATGCATGTTGGGTGAATTAGGGGTTCTCAGTTGACTTTGTGAGTGTGTGGATGCATGGATGTTTGTCTTTGTGTTACCCTGCTGATGGATTGGTAAGGTGTCCAGGGTGAAGCCTGCCTCTAACCCAATGTCATCCCTCAACAATGAACCGGACAGACTAAGGTTTGTGGAAAGAAAAAAAATAAATAAAAGCAGAGCATTAGTATTTATTTTTTGATCATTGAGTAAAATGAATTGATTATTCAAGCCATTTGTTGACATTTATTTATTGTAGTCCCTTTTTATTTATTTGTTTCTTGTAATAATATTGCTTATTATGTGTGGTTGTACTTTTATAATTTTCATAAACAGATACACATAATGAATGAACAACATTAAGTTTGTTCACAGTTGTAGTTTTTTAAAGCAGCACAGCTGAAAAAACAGGTGACCATTTAAAAATAGTAGTTTTAGCAGAAGTACACAATGAATCCAAATTATTACGCAATGAGGATGCTGAGAAATTTTTAAGCAGAATGTGAATTCTGTGATTCTGGATTTGCTCTGAAAAGTAGTTTGAGGTGTAATTAATTGAAGTTATTTGCATATGTTAGCTGTTTGACCTTAAGATATTGCTTTTACTCTTTATTTCCTTAAAGTCTGTCTTATGATATACAAGTGAAGTGAATACAATTTTACAAAATGTTAGGAATCACTTCGTGCTTGACTGAATCACATAGAAATACTGATGTTTTTAGTTTCCTTTTTTTGTATTTTAGGACAAAAACTGTACAAACAAAGCAGTTTTTGAGTCAGGAAATATGACTTGTGCTGAAATAAAAAAAATAGTCCAACACTTGAAAGTAATATCTAAATTTTTTCAACATGTTTCTTCTGAATTTGAATAATAGTTCTGGAGTGATGCATCCAGAGTCCTGACATTAATCTGACAGAAAATCTATGCAGAAAGCTAAAGATTAGGGTGATGTCAAGGAGGCCTTCCAATGTCAAGGACTTGATAAGTAAAAACAAATACCAGTGAAAACATTCAAGTGTGCAGTCATAAGAAGGGTTTGTGATGCCCATAGAGACTTTTACAGTGATTATTTTGAAGGATATGAATAATTTTTGACAAGCCGTTTTATAAAACTTAAATAAAAACAAAAATATTTCTTAATGCCATTAAGAGATCAGTAGAGTTCACACTTTAAACACATTGAACCTTGATACATTGAGCTACAGCGGTGCTCTAATCGTCCCTCCTGTCAGCTGAAAACAGGAAAACGAGACTGCTATTCACACACGCTAAGTAAATGAACAACACCAGCTTGAAAGTGTCGCCTGGTGTGATGAGACTTGATTCGACCCAGATGGCAGTGCTAGAATTTGACATTAAAGTGATTCATAAAGGCATGGAAAGTTCAGGTCGAGTGGCAGTGTAATGATGTGGGAATATCTGGTGCACTTTGGGCCTATTAGTACAAACTTAAATAATTGAATGCTTCTGCTGTTTACTTTCTGGAGGATGCCAGAAAGCTGAAATCATCTCAAACTTTGTGTTTGCAGTACTGCAGCAGCCTCCATGTTGACCCGATGTCAATCCAAATGGGATGTGATGGAGCAGGAAATTTGCATCTTGGATGTGCAGCTAACAAATCAGAGCCGTAATTATATCAATTATAATTCCATCATTTAAATATGAACCAAAACATTTCCAACACCTTGTTGAATCTACGCCATGTTAAACAGTTCTAAAGGTAAAAGAGGCTAAAATGGAGCAGAGTGTTTCAATCATTCAGCAAAAAGGACATATCCAGCCATACTTTCTGTTCTTAATGTTTTCAAACATTATCAGTTAAACTTTATTGTTTTCTCAGGATAATGGTATAATTAATACACAGTGACTGACAGCCTTTGGTCACAACAAAGCCAGATGAAATATGTTATGTCATATTTTTAAGAGAGAACCAAGAGATATGATAGCAAACTACTAGACTCATTTGCTAACTTCTGTGCTTCTTTTTGTTTGCTCTGAATTGATGCTTAATTCCAGATAGTTTTTTTGTTTATTTGACTGTGATTCCAGGCCAACATCATCATGCCTGTTTATAGCCACGCATAACAAACAAATAAAAGTAATCGTCTTAGCAGACTCATCCACTGGGTTCGCTGCGTACACACTCAACTTTAATTATCTATCACTGATTGTTTAGCTGTTAGTTGCAGCTGGATGAGATATCCTAAACCTTGGAAAAATAAATCCTTTGGTGTTGTTTATGAAGCGACCAAAGCTCAGTCTTCCAGAGAGTTCTTTTGAGAGTTGTAGTCCTGTTGCATGAAGCGGAAATTTGTTTTAAAGACATATCATCAAACTGGTGATAGTTCCCAGCTCACTTAAAGACTCTGCCTTCATCACAATTAAATCAGGGTACATTAAATGAGGCATGTATTTGTAAATTTCTTCATCGCTTCATCAAAAATCCAGTTCAGTTGTCTCCAAACCTTTTTTTCTTCTTCTCCTTTCCTTTTAGACTAAACATCTGACCTACATCTGGCCACAGGGGTTGTCCTTTCCTGCTGACAGTAGTGGATCGGTAAACTAACCCAGACCATGAGGTTTTCTTCATATGACCACTAAAAACTCCCTCTGACAACAAGCAGCTGCTGATTTCTTACTCTACTTCATTAAATATTTAAAGCCTTTTATGTCACCCTGTTCAGTCCTTTACTACATGGAGCAAATCAAGCGCAAACTATATTAGGAATCAACATTCATGCTTGGAAACAGTCCAGAAACAATATTATAGTTTCTTTGACCACACAGGGATGTTTGCCTTAGGATCATCGGATAACTCTGCGTAAAATTTCAAAGTGCGCACCTCCTGGGGAAGACAGGAAAGAATCCATGTGCCATAAATTACTCTGTGCCGCTGCACCTCGTTTCTATTTCATTATTCATTCATGTTATCTTGTCTCAGTGAAAGATAGAGGCCATTATTGTGAAATGAGAAGCAAAAGAACCTCACTCCATTAACAGAATTTATGCTCCATTACGTCCGCTTATTAAATCAAACCAAAGCAGATAGTCGGCCATTAAGTAACTGCTGTTAAATCAGAGAAAATCTGATTTAAGGAAAATGAGAGCTGAGCATTTTGGTATTCTCAGTTCCCAGACTTGATGCTTGAGGCAGTTTAGATTCTGATATTCTTCACTCAACGTGTTTCCTTTGTTTTGGCGAGGAGCTCGCACGCTGTCTACGCTCCAGGAAAACATAGAGCTACAATTAAAGGCAAGGTGATAAAAGAGCCTCAGCTTGCTCCTCTGAGGCTGGTTCAGCATTTTAACTGCACCGCGTTAGAGTTTGGTCACGAAAAGGTTCTCAGTGATAGGTTTGATACTTCTGCATGTGAAACATCTTAAAGCAGAATAATCTAATTAGAGCTGGCAAACTGTGACAAAACACAGCAGTTCATAACATAAATGCATTCCTGGGGAAATGTAGGCCATTTAACTGGAGTGCAGCCTCACTTTTCACCCTGAGAAACCCCGTCTCCCAGGAATTGGCTATTTAAAAAATGCAGCATCGGCACATTTACAGAAATGAAGTTTTTTTTTTGTCAGATTACTTTCATCATAATTCAAATAGTGGTTCCAAATGCAGCAGTAAAAGTTAAATAAAAAAACAAAACAAAAAAAACAACCATAGCTTACATGTTCCACTTCAAGCATTTTGGTCAATTTTGATGGTTTACTGAAGCCTGAGAACACTGTTTCCTGGAATATTATGTGAGACCAATGAAAATATTTTTTTAAGTAAAAAAGACGCCATGTTTTTTCCTACACATTGTTGCACCTAAGCATAAGAATTAGGTGTACAAGATAACTTGTATTTTGAAGCAAAGCTCATGCAAGTAACTTAAAAAGATTCAGAAGTTGTTGACAGCGGCTGGCAGCACATAAACGTATCCAGGACACTGGATACACTCCATTCCCTGTGTTGAGCCACTCCTAGGCCAGAAACATAAATGTCTTACCTGGGCCGAAATGGAATTTGGGAAAATGTTGCTCACTGCTCTAAAGTTTTCTTTTCAGGTAAAAGTAATTTAGCATCCTGTTTTAAGTCCCAGAGTTTAGGAAGTTTGAGGTGCAGAGGGAAGTTTTCCACAGTCAGTGATTGTTTGAGGAGCAATGTTATCTGCTGCTGCTGGTCCACTGCGATTTATCAAGATTAGAGCATGTCATGTTTCCATCGGCTGACAAACTTTATGGAAGTGATGATTTCCTTTTCTAACACGAGTTAGCCCCTTTTCACACTGCCAATAGTACCAATATCTGATTTAACAACCACAGTAAATCAGATATTGATAGACCAGCAAACTGGCCTGACATCATTTATTAAATAATCTTTGAAGTATTGTCATGACAAACCAGAGTCACGGGCCGATCATTTTCTGTCATGATCAGTGTTTCTGTGTATTTATTTTTAAGGGTTTTCTGTGTTCAGTGTTTCAGTTTTTAGCTGTGTGCTAACTCTCTGCTGTACTGCCTGTTCTGGACTGCTGAGTTTTCTTCATTAAATCGATCATCTTTATCACAACCTGGGCCTCTGCGTCTCTCTTCACCACCTCGCAACCGCCACACATGACATTTTCATGCCAGCAATGATGCAGCAATTCATTCCAAAGGAAATCCATCCGTGTATTGAGTTTTATATGCTGCACAGTATGTGGACAAGCTTTTCAGTAGGTTGACATTTCTGTGTAAAATGCACTTTTAATTGGTGTAATGTAAGTCACAAATTTATTTTTCTGATCCAATAATCAAAGTTAACAGAAAATCAGCTTTTTGTTTAATTACACTTTTTAATTTTCAACAACATTGTCATTACTGGGATCTAAGTGTGCTCTAGACTTATTTTTCAGTTTTTGCTAACAAACATTAAAAAAAATAACATTGCATACAAACGTCTCCTTGTTTCTCATGCATTTATGAACATATGTTATCATGTAATATTTTCAAGTAACTTGCTACAGTCGACGGTTCTCACAGGGACATCCTCATTTTGTAGTTGAAACTTTTATCCTCTGTCTCTTGCACCTATAAACCAATGAGCCTTTAGACTTACACATTCTAGATACGCATAATTGTTCACTGAATCTATGTGTGGGCCGCTGAGATAATAACGTTGCTCATCATCACGCCTCTAGAAAGTGATATCTTAATATGTCTCTGGCTCCAACACAGAGGATTTTTAGCTTCAATGATAAAAGGGAAAACACTGTTTAGATCAGCGCTGTAGAGGAGCTCTGTCTCTACTTTCGTAGCATTTTAATTACACTTCAGATAGTCTTTGTATATTCCAAGCACACACCAGATGGGTTTAATTAGGACCTATCACTCTTTCTTTAAAATCCACTTGCATGGTGATCACTTTCAAGAGCAAAGCCTTTCATACCTTATTACAAAGCATTGTGTGTTTGTTGTAGATGAGTTAGTAAGTGGAGGATCGCTGACCTGTAAAAAGCCTCTGGAAGGTATTGACGGGGTCAGATGAGAAGGTCTCACATAGGGAAAATAATTCAGAACAAGAAAGGAGAGGGAGGCCTGTGCACACTAGGAGTGCTGCAAGATCAAGGCTGTGTCTGGAAAAGAAAGGAAACTGGAGGGGTATCATTAGCAGGTCACTCGCTTAGTTTAACCTTCAAAATTCCCCGCACAGCTTCCTTATCAGCCTGACCTGAAACAGAGTGGCAGGACTGCGCCAGCAGCTCCGCAAACAACACGTGCTTCCTTGGTTTCACCAGTGCAAACCTTTAGCACAGCTTTCAAACGAAATACACTGTCTCAAGGGTATCCGAAATGGGACTAAAAGCTTTGGAAAAGAATGAAAATATGTTGCTAAAGACAAGCAATAAAAAAAGGATTTCAGTTTTTATTGCTTATGCTTTTTAAAATAATTTTCCTGAGATTTCACACCACATCCATTCTCTGCCACATTTTCTTTATAGAAAGGCGCGATTCAATAAGAACTCGTGTGAGACAGGATCTTCATGAAACATGAAAATGATTTGTTGCATGAAAACAAATGCAACAAATGGAAATCATTTGTTGGTTTGAGTAAGTTAATGGTTTTCTCTTTATTAAACATATTTTCATTCCCTACACACACTCATATCCATTAGATTAAGTACAATCTAATGAGATTTGATTAGTCTCTAGTGAGACTTGTCAAACATATTTTTGGAACTGTGGGAAAAAGGCAGAGTACCCAGAGAAAACCTGCACAAGCTGGGGCTGAGCCCAGGAACTTCTTGTTTCAAGGCAGCAGAACCAGCAGCAGCTTGGACATGACAAATCACAAACTAAAGTGCTCCAAACCAACAAAGTCTTTCTTTGTAAGTGGAAACTCAAAATAAATTTGCGCTGTTGTTTTGGAAAGAGGAGAGCAACATTTTTCTGCTCTTTTGCTGTAGTGTGCGTCAGTAACTGGATAATGTGTTTTTTCCTCTAAGTTTCAGCAACTGAACCGTGACCAGACTAAAGTTCAGTGTGCGTTTTCCGGGACAGCTGGAATAAACCTCAGAAAGTGATACTTATTTACTTTTTTTTTTTTTTCCTGAAGAGGCTTGATGCCTTTTGTGTTTATTTTGAACTTAATAACTCAGACTCAGTGGAAAATGTTTTTTCAAAACCACATTCCATCAACATTAATCCCTTAACATGTTACATGACTCATAATGAGTAAACACAATATTAGCCATACTAAAATTAGAAGTGCACTTTTTGACCAAAAAAGCACTGAAGCAAAATGTTTTTTTTTCCTGTTTTTATTATATAACAAAACACATGCTATACAATACAATGCAAAGGGAATGCTTGTTGTCTTACAAAAAACATGTTTGTGTCTCTGCTCTTTTCTTATCCTACATAAAATATTTGCAAAAGGCATACAAGTGTAACACAAAACCCACTACGACATCATATCAAAATAACACGGTGAATAAAATGTATCTCTCTATACTCTCAATGTTTAACACATAAACATTATCCCTTGGTGTCAAGCTTTTGGTTCATGTACAGATAAACAATCAAATCTGAATTAGTACGTTGATATTTACGCAATTTGATCTCAGACAGGCATATTGTAAAGCTGTTCACCGCAGCTGCAGACTCCATTACAGGACGCAAGCCGCTTATTAATGTCATTAGGTCATAAACTGTGAGCTGTCTGTGGCCTGTGTGCAGACAGAGAAGGATTATTTACACACGGACATGTGTAACTGCCACAACTTTCAATAATATAATTTACTGACATAACAAAGCATACTATATTATGTAATAAAGGAGTATTCAGTGACATCTGGAGCTTTTTATTCTTGCTTTATAAGATCAGTAGTCTCAGCAGAAGCCTACAGATAAAAGTGGAGAACGTTTATGTCCAAAAAAGCAGGAGAAAATAAAAAGAAATTTCAACATTTTTGAACAGAGGTTTTGTTAAGGGCTTATAAGGAGTTAATATATGAACTGGTGTTTTCATTTAGTATAAATCCAGACTGATGAGTTTCAGAAAATGGATCTAGAATGGGAGAGACTGAAACCAACGAGCACTTTCACCATCTTAAAATATCTTCAATATAAAAATGTCATTGTTGTTTATAAGTAGAAAATGCTATTTTAGAAACATTTGAACTATTTTTATGTCAATGTTGAGCTTTATGTGCAAAGACAGAGAGTAACAACCAAAAGGAAAAAAAAAAAATACCACACCTTCAAGCTAGGTTGATAGGCCAAGGTATGGTATGCTAACTTTAGCTAAGCTAGTAAGCTTAGCTAAAGCTTGCCTGCTTAGGAAGCTTTAGCTAATGCTTCATAGCCTCTGATGCTTCAGAAATGACGGTTCATAATCAAATTGCAGACAAGAGTGCTATAAATACTTAAGCAACAGCTACAAAAAAAATTGAAAAAAGTGAAAACGTTTTGGATTTGAAAAAGAAAATCCTGTTTCTGAAGGCTTCAGCTGACTAAAATGAGGTTGTAATTCACAATGTGGCAGCAGGACAAAAGCAATGGAGCCAGATAGCGGCTCAGCTGCAAATGATGAGGAAATGTTGTACAATATGAGAAATTGTGCGAAGAGTTTGCATTACGACAGAAAAGAGACAAACAATGTAAATGTACATAAATACACAAAAGTAGACTACAAAGATATTATTCTGCTGATAATATACATCACTCATTACACGCACACTAATTCACAGAGCATACACACATAATAAAAAAAATAATTTCAAACAATTTACACTCAATTTTGGTTTTTCATCTACAATGATTTGTAAATCAGCTGCTAGTATAAACTGCTTTAAGTGCTTTTTGATCAGTCTTCAAGTCTTTCAAGGTCTAAAGCAGATGTCTGTGAAAAGGATGCTCGATTGGTTTAGAGCAGATAAATCAAGCGGAGCACAAGTTCATATGTTGCTAGACTCACTGAGATCAGATCAGTGGCGGGTTTTCTACAGCTGAGTATTCAGTCTCCGACATGTTATTAGTCTCAATAAGACGTGCCAAGCCCGTTCGAGTTGAGTATTTGAAAATGAAGGCCTTCATGAGGTCGTAGCGGTAGTTTCGATTGATGAAGTTGTAGAGAATGGGGTTGAAACAGCAGTGGAGCAGGGACAGGCACTGAGTGAGGTGCAAGGCCACGAAGAGCACGTTCTCCAGGCCACAAGTCAGTGGCACCAGGCCCAGTTGTGACAGTGCGTCAACCAGCAGAGCAGCATGATAAGGCCCCCAGCAGGCCAGGAAAATCACAATGTAGGCCAGAATTACCCTGCGGCTCACACGGCGCTCCTGCTCCAAATGGGAAGACGATGATGATGACGATGAGGAGGAAGAAGAGCGGCTGAAAGCTCTGGCCAGCAGGGCGTAAAACACTGCAATGACTGGAAAGGGAAGAACAAAGCCCAGCAGGATGAAGCTGAGCTGCACTCCCACCATCCACTCCCTGTGGCTTTCCTCTGGATACTCCGGCCTGCACACCATGGTGTCGCTGTGCACCGACTTCACAGCACGCAGGAAGTAGGTTTCAGGAGAAGACGCCACCAAAGCCAGAAGCCACACCCCAAAACACGCAGCTCGACGGATCAACTTCCTGCGAGCGCCTCCTTCTTCTCTGGGCTGCGTCACGGTCAGGTAGCGGTCCACGCTCATGCAGGCCAGGAAGAAGATGCTGCCAAAGAGGTTCACAGAGAAGAGCAGGTGCGTCAGCTTGCATGCCACTTCGCCAAATGGCCAGTGGCCATGTTGGGCCAGGGAGCTCACCCACACAGGCAGAGTGATGCACACGCATAAATCTGCAACTGCTAGGTGAGCAATGTACATATGCGTCTCATGACGAGGCGTGGAGTCTCTTTGGGCACGGATGTTCACCCAGAGGACCAGACTGTTGGCAGCCAGTCCGATGACGAAGATAAAAGTGTAGAGGACGCACATGGAGTACAGCAGAGCAGTGCGGTTAAAAGCTGTGGTGCACACCATCACATCCACTCTTGATATGTTGCTGAAGCTGTCGGACACGTTCAGCTCTCCGAGGTTCTCCCAAAGCTCCTCCAGCTCAGTGGCGCTAAGGCTCATTTTGTGACACTGGGGTGGAAGACCACAGACTACTGGGAGGTAATGCACACCAGAAGTCCTACAGGGATGGGTTCTGTGAAGACATAAAAATAACTTAAGTTTTTACAAGCAGTTAGATGTCAGGAGAAACATCAAAGCATTGTCTGGTGACTGAGATCTGCAAGCTAAAATTGATCAGCCAGTTTGCCAGTCAAGTGAATGCTCCACCCAGGTCAGTCTTTGGTGTGAACACTGTTACTGAGGAACAAAGACTGAAAGATATACATTCAAAGAATGTATATTCTATGTATTCGCTCATGTGTCTGCAGTTCATTTAGGTTGCAGAAGTGTTAGAGAACAACACTTTTGTCAGATAACAGGAATGCGGTTATGTAGTACAGCAAAGTTGCACATTTTTTCCTTTTGAGCTTTCGACTTCTGCCTATTTTGGAACATGATGAAGTTGGAAACATTGCTTTTTGAAAATGTCAGTGTTAAGGCAAGCACAGGCAATACACACAAAATGTAAACCTTCTATGTGTTTTCTTTAAGTACAATTATTTAACGAGAAATATTACAAAACCTTGACCTGACAAAATTCCGATTGGTGCATTTGTACTTGGAGAGTTATTCAGCTGCAGAAACCATGTTTTGTTTAACAAGAGGTCTCACTGAGCTAGTAAAATATAAGATCGCAAAGAATCAAACCCTAATGTGGTTAAGTTGTTAAAACAGTGCTTTCATGAGTTCCTAACACCTTTCTGTTATCCTCTCATAAATGGTGGGGTGTTTCAATGATGGATGTGCACTCTGGGGGCAGCACAATAAATGTTTACATTAGCTCCACTGGCAGAGGGAGCCGAGTGGACATAAGGAAGCGGGACCGAGAAATCCAAACACGGTGTATTTCCGGAGCATTCTGGGCATTCCAAGATAAAGCACTGGTGAGGGTGGGAAATCCGATGCCTCTTTAAAAGAGGTTTTTAGCTTTGTTTTTTTTTTCCTTAGCATGCTTGTTTTTGTAAAACACATTGTATCCCATGTCTTTTCTCCGCTCATGAGGCAGGAAAAGAGAGGGCGAGAGATCAGCTGTCACCACCCAGTTGATCAAAGAAAAAGTTGCACATGGCTCCGAATACGTCATCTTGCAACATCTGAATCTAATAAAGCAGGAACGCAACATAAGATTTCAAACCTGGAGTAAATGTAAGCAAACGAAGCAGTCGGGCGGATAAAAGAAGTCGGCGTCTCCAGCCCTTTGGACACTGAGAGCCTCACCCCTGCCTGGCCCGCATTGGCAGCTTTTTTTCCCTGCAATGTCTCTCTCTGCTAACTGTCAGCCCACCACAGTGTGAGAGATCAGAGGTGAGGGGTGATGGATCAAAACCAGAACACGAGTGGCTTAACCCTGCCGTTTGCCCCTCGCTGACTCGTACGCCCACAGAGTGAATTGTGTGCAAAGATCAGCAGGGGGGTGCCTGACGGCTGCAAAATGCTTTGGCCGAGGTTAAAAAGAGGGTCACCGACCACTGGTTTGGGCACAGCACGCTACAGAGCAGTGAAATGTGACCGTGTCAGACATCTGTCTGTGGGGAGAGGCTAATGCTGCACACGTGATAATTGGCACAGAGTCACACAGGATGAGGAATGACGAAGTGTATGAAAAGAAGTTGAAAAAGGACACCTGGAACCTATAGAAAGAGCAGTTATTTGGGGATGGTCTGCCAACTTGTATTCACTCACTTTAGAAAACATGTGCCTTTTCAGTATTTATCAGATTACATACACGTGAAGCAAATCAGAAGAAACACATTTAGTTTTAACAGAGACGAGTTTGAAATCATCAGGGGGTGTTAATACCAAACATAGGGTTGTATTAACTGACTTCTGCTACCTTCCTTCTTCCTCCCAGTCTTCAGTGTCTGACATTTTTCATCTTTTCAATTGTACAATAGATTGTTACGAATTCATGTAAAAGTTGTTGTTTTTTTTTTTTACATGCTTGAAAAGGAATTCATGTCCAGTCGTTTCTGTTTCGAATTTTGTCATATACTGTATTTCGTCAACTATCTGATAGACCTACTCAAAGTACTCCATAAGTGTGAAAAAAAAAACTTACATGGCTTAAACAGTTTTATATGAATAAAAATCTGAAAAGTGTGGCACGCACTTATATTCAGCAGCCCTGAGGTAAAATAGTCACTCCTCTTTTGGAATGGGTTTCTACCATTCCTGCACATTTTTTTTTTTTTTTTTTTTTTTTTTTGTAGAATAGCACTTGCTTAGTTACATCCATGTCTCGTGTGTTTTCGGGCGATGAACACTGCTGCACGATATGATAAAAGCTTGAGTTATTGTTTCGCTATCAAAACCTGCTTTATACATTTCCACAACTTCACCCCTGGCCTGTCAGCTCTGTTACTCGGTCTTTATGATAGAGTTGTTCACTAAAGCTCTCTAACAAACCTCTGAGGCCTTTGCAGATTAACCGTATTTACACTGAGAGTGATTTACACACAGGATGACTCTATTTACTAAGTAGCTGGCTGCTGAAAGCAATTGACTGCACAGGATTTCCTTTAGGGGAATCAGAGAAAATAGGTGCTGAATACAAATGCATACCACATTTTTTTTTCTTTTTTTAGATTTGTTTGAAAAAAGAAAGGAAATAAAGAAAAAGAAAATCATGTGCCATTTGGCTACTACTTCATAATTCATAGGTCTATTAAACAAAATCTTAATAAAATACACTGAAGACAATATTTATAAAAAATCCAAGCTTTTAACTCTGCAATTGTGTTATTATGGCAGTTGTCTGGGTACATTTCTGTATTTCACGCATAACCCCTCGCATAAATATGCCCGTATCAACAGAAGTTCTTACTGATTGCAAGACTTTTAACTTATTCCTTTGAGATAACTCTGATTGAACGCATATCTGATGCCCTTCTCTTAAATCATCTCGATAAGATAGGAGATATTCGCTTAAATTGTGAGCGGTAGAGCCGCGACAATCCCACGCAACTCGAACTCCTGTAATTATATGGAAAATACCTTTAAGGTGCCAGGTCGCCCCACGGGCTTCAAGCGAATTAACCTCCTGACACCCGCAACATCAGATAACAAACAGACTGCACACAAAGTCTCCCTCTTCCCCACTGTATGTTTACCTCTCCTTTTCTCCACGTTTTTAACCCGCTCTGCGGTCACAAAGAAGGGCCGAACGTCATTTGTTTCACAATACGCCAAATCGTTTCATGTGCAAATGCTGGTAGAGGTGAATAGCGCAGGTGCAGCGTTTTCGTCAGACGCCGCTCCTGTCAGTCCCGATCGACAGGCTCCCGGATAAAATCTCTGGCCTCTTTGCACGGGACCCGGTGTTTCCGCGTAGATAACCGGTGAGGTGTCACTGGGTGCGTTATTACGCATGAACTCCTAATGGAACGAGCGATCCCAGCCTGCTGGTGCTCACAGCGGATGCATACAGTGTCACTGTAGTCATTGTTGATTTGGATCAGGCTGTCAACAAACCTTTATCAGATTTGAAGCCAAAGTCTCACTCAAGACCCGAGGCAAACAAATGGCGCAAACACGCAAACGAGCGACAGAAATTGCAACCGACACTTTTTTTTTTTTTTTGTTCAGCAGAAAGGTGTTAGAAAAGTTGCCGTGATTCCTTGAATGAGCGAAGTATTTATAGAAAAGCAAGCAGAGGAAAGTCGCAGCATCTCCGTTAAAAAGTTTCGCTTCTTCTTCCCCGAACGCTTACCTGATTTTCTTTTTTTGTTGTTTTTTCAGTCTTCTCCTTTCTTAATCGCAGTCTTTCGTCTGTGGATCAGATTTGTTTGAGATTACTTCGGGTGTTTCAAAGAAACCTCCACTCTGCAGCGAGAGAGAGAGAAAGAAAAAAAAACTTCGCGTGTGCCTCACTCCTTCTGCAGCAAATGTGATCCACTCCCTCGACCTGCACTTGCTGATAAAAAAAAAAAAGCTACGCCTCCTAAGGCTGGTCCCAGCAGTGCTGCGTACTGATATGGCATCACCTCCGGCATTCAAAACATCACGCAGGCCAGCCAGTGTCGGCCAACTGAGAGAGAAAAAGAAAAAGAAGGCAAAAAAACAGAAACGAGCATTTCTGCCTGTTTTTTCCCCAGAGCCTTCCAGTGAAACAGTAAAGAGTGTAAAAGCGTCTGTGCGCTATTTCAGCGTTATCAGCTTATTACAATGTAATCGAAAGTAAATTTATTTCAGTCATTCAAATCAAAAAGTGAAACTTGTTTGAATTCATTGCATGCAGAGAGTTATATTTAACATTTTATTGGTGTCATTTTGTTATTACAGTAGCTTAGAACTTACAAAAACACTCACACTTTTAGAAAACTAGAATACTACATATCAATTTTAAAAAAAATGTTGATAGTTGTCCAGATGCTGGTTTAATTTTCCAGCTGGACTTGGCACATGCACTGCCAAAAGAACCGTAACTCTGTGAGTCACCATGACAAAGATAAATGTGAGACAGCAGAGCTAACACTGCAGATGAGCTGGAGAACTCAATTAAACAACTTAAAGCTGCTTAGACGGTGCATCTAAGCTGAGTCACAGTCTGATCTTCACGTTGGTGCAGTTCATTTCAATTCACAGGACCTCTGCCTGTTTTCTGCCGTGCTAAGAAAGCTCACATTGCTGTAAATACAGCCTTCAGCTCGCCTGTATTGCATAGTCAGGGTAAGAAGCTTCAAAGGTCCCCGGTTCAGGAATGGCTTAACACAAGGAATGCGACAGTTGTAGCCCATATCCTGGACAAGTAGCCCAAGTCAATGTGTGGTGGTTCTTGAAACACTGCAACCCATGTTTTCACTAAACTTTTGAATGGGGTTTAATCTTCCTTGTGCATCTTACTCTACTCCAGTTTGTTCATCCACTTAACTTTCCCGTAAACAGTTTGGACAAAGCACTCTGCAACAGCCAGCTCTTTTTGGAACAATCCGTTTATTGCTCACCCTCCTTGTGGAAGGAGTCAACGTCGACAACAAGTTTTATCAACTGAAAAAAAAGCCCGCAAACAACAACGGGGGCAAATACATGCGATACACTTTTCCACAATGACTAGTCAGGGGCAGTGATTTCTGCCCCGCCCCAATTTGCCTAGATATGAAACCGAAGTTTCAGTGAACCACAACGATCGCCTTCTGCATCCACCCAAAACCAACAAATGGGTTTAACCCGACACCCACTTCCACAGAGGTAACTGACAACACAGAGAGAGAATATTAACCTGCCATGGTAGAAAACATTACTCTGCCATGGTGGTTTGGTGTAACATGTTAAATATGTTTTCAGAAAAAGACATTAAACATCAGTCTTTGACTGTACAATGTTTTTCACTTAGCGATGGACTGACTGAAATAAATGACATTTCTAATAATATTGAATGAGTCTGTAGTTACTGCAGAACCACTGAACTTAACCACACTAGTGCTGCGTTGCTGTGAGTCAACATAAAGCCAGTGACACCAAAGAGTAATGTGTTTGTATTTGTGAATGAATTTATCTTTTAAATATTTCAGTGGTGATTATGTATTCTGTAGCTAAAGGAGTTTTCCAGCACAGTGCAATACTGTGCATTGGGTGAGAAGCGTTGTAGCAACAATGTGTTGCATTCAAATATCAACTGAGCTACGTTTAGGCCCAGCTAGTCTGACCCATTGCAGATTTAAATTTGACATTTTAATTCAATCAAGAAGTTAGTTTCTGATCATAAAAAATTGTTAGAGGGGTGACTGCATGATTAAAAACATTTAGCTGTTCTTATCTGTTTCAACTTATATTAAAAATGATATCTAAACCTTTCTTATAGTTGCTGACCACCTTCTTTACATGTTTCCATGGGAAGTTTTATTATTTTGGGTGGTTAGCTCCAAGTCTTTGAGGTTAGAATGGTCCCCTGCCATCATCGTAATCTAATCAAGTATAATTTTGGACTTAACTAAAAGTTCCTGTGAAAAGGAAGGAGGGTTGCTGCTGAAGTGTCTAAAAGAAGCATTTTGTGATTTAGTGTCAAACTTCCTTCTTTTCTCCTGCTCACAGCTATTTTTCAGAATACACAGGAGTGTTGAAAAGAAAAGCCATTACACTTGATAGACACTCTATTAAGGTGGGCAGGACGCAATAATAGACTATTCATCTGTTCAGGTACTGATTGTCAACCTGAATGCTCAAGAGACAATAGAGGATTCCATTGAAAATCATGTCATTCTCCACATTACTCTCTGCTGAACCACTTCTCCAGACCAATTACTAAACCTTTGTGAAGCTTTGTGGAATGAAATGAGAACTAGCCTTCAGAGCTTCACTGACTCCAACAACATTAGATACATTCGAGCAGATGAAAGCTGCGATCAAGCTGGGTTTTCACGGCTTTATGCATGTGACAACAGGGTGTGGGGAAAAGAGGAACATCTGTCCCCAGCTTTTCCCTCCAAATTGCATGTCCTTAAAATCAGACATCTAAAAATCTCTTGTTTGTCCAAAAGCCTCTTTTAGCATTGAAAGTAGAAATATTTTGATGTGAATAAAAATGTAGGTCCCTGGAAGGTGTAGTGATCGCCCTGCATAACTGTGTCTTTCAATATCACAGCACAACAGGCTCAACAGATAGAATATAACAACAAAGCGTGTGTATAAAAAAAAGTCTCACTTAAAAATAGGCCTTGTGTCTGGCTCATTTTTGCTTAAAACGTGTTTGTTTTTCACTCACTAAAGTGACACAGTGGGTAGAGTAACCCAATATTGTCTTGTTGGTTTCACACAGGTTTTCCTATTTTCTCACTCCACAGTCAAATGGTAATGACATCTATCGACTTCCAGTCGATAGGTGGTCAGCTCCATATATATGTATAAAATGATATCTAAATCTTTGTAGGTGGTCAGCACCTATATATATATATATATATATATATATATATATATATATATATATATATATATATATATATATATATATATATATATATATCTATGTATCTATCTATCTATCTATCTTCATTTTAGTTCATTGAAAATGAACTAAAATGATATATATATATATATATATATATATATATGTATATATATATAGTTTTTAGTTCAATGAACTAAAATGAAGATAGATAGATAGATAGATAGATAGATAGATAGATAGATAGATAGATAGATAGATAGATAGATAGATAGATAGATAGATAGATAGATAGATAGATAGATAGATAGATAGATAGATAGATAGATAGATAGATAGATAGATAGATAGATAGATAGATAGATAGATAGATAGATAGATAGATAGATAGATAGATAGATAGATAGATAGATAGATAGATAGATAGATAGATAGATAGATAGATAGATAGATAGATAGATAGATAGATAGATGGAAAAATCTGTTTTGTCATGTGATTGCGACTAGTGGACTAGCCCAGAAAAAAATCATTGCAGAGAAAAGAATCGACTAGTCGATTAATTGATGCAACCCCTATTTCAGATTGTGGCAGGAAGCCGGAGTGCCCGGAGAGAAACCTGCAAACAGGAAACCTGTCAAAACATTTTACGTTTTGCCCCATAAATTTAAATCAGACACATGTTTGGTCCCAGTCAGATTTCTCCAGCCTCAAAATGGTTACTAGGTCTTCCAGGATTCTTTTCTTCTTCCAATGTTAATATTTTTAGCTCCTCTCCAAAGGGCCCTTTGCCATCTTCCAGAGGAGGCGCTGGAGAAATTAACCTCTGGTGTTCTCAGTTCTTTTCATATATATAAATGAAGCCGTTGTTGGACATGTCTTCACTGCAGTCGCTGTCTGCAGTGAAGACATGCTCGTTTTCTGCCTTGACGGTTCGTTCTCCCTTATTTAAATAGCAGTAGAACTCTGTCAGCTTCGGATCCCCACAGATGACGGAGGACAGGTGGTACGTCTCCGTCCCACATTCTGCAGGGACCTCAATGGTCTGAGTGGCTTTCGTTTGGTACCTCCTGGTCAACCTGTGCAGAAAAAACACCAGGACCTTGTTATTGGCCAGACAGTGTTTTTTCTGCCAGGGTGACCCGCAGCCTGAACAACGGCGTTTGCATGCCAAATCCAACCAGTACTCCAGCAGTATAGATATACTGGTTGAAAATAGTATCGGTGGAAGGGTAATCATGGCGCCGTTGTTCAGGAGCCTGAGGGAAGTGGCTCCACAGTTAGAGCAGGAGTCGTTGTCATACAACTCTCTATCTGTGTCGCCGCCAAACGAGTCCAACCAGACCAGAACAGACTCCAGCAAACTTTTCATGTCATAGTCCTTTCCCACACCTGACGGTAGCTTCTTCTCCGTCAGCTCCATCAGAACAGGGGAAAGGTCTTGTTGACAAAAATGTTTGCCGGGCTGACGGACAGCTGAGAGTAAGAGCCTCCCACAGCAGGGGATGGACGATGCCTCCAGAAAAATCCTTTCCTGAGCGAGACACCGCTTGGTGACGCTCAGGTTCAGGATGCTCTGGAAAGCAGAGTTCACCCAGCTGTTCTGGAGCTCATCGGAGAACTTGAAAAAGTTCTCCTCAGCTTGTCCGGGTCCTGCAGATGCTGTCCTCCCTACAACTGGGAGATCCGAGCCAATGCCATCTACTGAATTAGGGGAACAGAAAACCTCGACTCCAACGGAAATCTTTAAATTTAGAGGTGGATAAAAGGGCAAAGGAGCAGGTCTGTTGTTATCAGAAATACAAAGTTCCCCATCCGGGGAACTTTGTATTTCAAAAGTCCCTGTGAACGTCCCCTTCAGAGGACTCTTCTTTAAGGATGGGACCAGGGAAACCAAAGCTTTGGCTGTCTCTTTACCCAGAGCTTTGGCTGCGAGATCAGCCGCAGACAAATCTTCCCCAGCCGGGTCAGATTTTTCTGCGACTGTTGTCTCACCCCCATGGTGTACCATCGTCTCTGGACAAACCTCCCCAGCCGGGTCAGTTTGTCCAGAGACAGTACAGTCGTCCTCTGTACTGTCTCGTACAGAGGATGAGATGGAGTCCGCGGTCCCAACGTCCAAAGCCTTTTCAGGACAAACCTCCCCAGCCGGGTCAGTTTGTTTTTTGGAAGTGGATGGAAATCCTGTCCAAAACAGATCGTCTTCTTCAGTCTTATCATTTTCTTTGTTGCCATCCTTCCCAGGAAAGAAACGATCGCATACTTTCTTCATCCCGGTGGTCATGGCATATCCAATACCCCAACCAACCGGGAATATCAAGGGAACAATCGCCGTCGCAAAACTGAACATTGTTGCTTTATACAAATCTGAAACACCAAGAAATGTCCGGATTCCTGACTGATGCTTAGAGATTCCAGCATTCAAGCATTAGAACTTCTTTCATCTACTGTGATGTACGTCTATGACCTCATCAGTGAGCTCACTGGACTTCTGGAGCAACGTCTTGCTTCTGATCATTGCCATGGAAATGATCAGCTCAGCTGTGCATGACTCAAGCTGACATAAAGATTTAAATAAAACGTTATATTTTTTATTTATTTAACATGGAGAGATTAATAGATTTGTATATGATTTAATTTTTGCTTTTGTGGTTTTCCACACCTGCTGTGGTATAAATGTTCTGAAGCCTTTTATCCACTATTATTTTTAATTACAATTAATTCATTAGGATTATTAATGTATTAATCATTGCACAGTGCTAGGAACAGTCTGTGACCTATTATATTTATTTTTATTAATTTTCGCAGACAATTTAATGCTGACTATTTTACCAAACATAAGAAACAAAAGCGAGCGACCCAGGCATGCACTAATACATCATTTTATTGAGGTCCAGAACCCAGAAGTTCTTGTCTTGTGTCATTCAGGAGCATTGGGGATAAAAGGGCTTCATGATTGTATTTCAAAGGCAGATTTCAAGAACAACTCGGGCAAGAGTTTAGGTCAGGTGCTATTCCAGGATGTAGACGCGTGAAGGAATCTCCACGATGTCAGTAACACAGAGTAAGGATGCCTTAGTAGGTGTGTGTGTGCAAGTAAAATGCTCGCTACATTTCAGTGCGAGCATTATATATATATATATATATATATATATATATATATATATATATATATATATATATATATATATATATATATATATATATATATATTGTATTTCATTTCTTCATTTAAAACTACCAGCCATAATCCTGGTTGCAGGCTTGTTTGGTCTCATTTTAGAGAATTTCCTTGGACGCTGCTCAAAGCCGTGCAGGAGGCTCATGTGTGCACAAAGAACCTCTGAGAACTCACCTGCAGCTCCAGAGGCCTCGCAGCTGCTTCCGGCCGGGCAATTAACCCCAAGTTCAATACAAAGAGCGGATCACAAAAGGAAGCGGAGCTGTGGTATTCCAGTTCACAGTGCGGCAAGAGACGGTGTTTGTTTGGCCTCATAATGACAACACACTTTGATCAAGCTCTGAAAAATAAATGATATCACGCTCAAAGGGCGAATTATTGGAATAACAAAGGCTCAGCGTGTCCAGATTTTTATTCTTGTAAAAACACAAGCGGCTTGGCCAAGTCAGACAGCTTATAAAGTTTATTATGACTGTCGGTCTTGCATTCAGTGATTCAAAATGCACCCAGTAGGCTACTCTGACCTCATTAAAAGAGCAAAGCAGTGAAGTCAGTTTCAATGAGGCTTTAAAGAAAGCTCCCACTGCACACGCATATCCATTGTCTTCCATATCAGAAGCATCGGGGGGATTTGTAAGCCCCTCTGATAAGCATCCGTAGTCCCGCAGACTTCTGCCAACCTCTGTTCTGCAGTCCTCATTCGCAGGGAGGCCGGAGTGGGAACAGCAGCGGTGTGTATGCGTGTGTGTATTTGTGTTTTGAGAAAAGACAGCACTGGCGCCCAGGAAAAAGTCACTGAATTGGTTTTGAAACAATCTGAATTATATGTCAGAGACTCAAAAGCAAGGATTTGTTTTTCTAAAGGCTAACCTAGAAATGACTAAATCAGTTGTTTGCTTAGTAAAACATGTCCTTTATTCATAGATTTTTCATGATAATGTGTGCCTGTCCATACTCTGAAAACGCAGTCAGTGAAAAATGAAGAACAAAATATTTATTTTGTTCATGATCATCTGCGCCACCTACAAATTTCTTCATATCATTTCCCCTGTGTAACATAGATAGGACACACCTGAAGCCTCGGCCTCTGCGTTGTTACATGAAAACTTGAGCTCCACCCATCAAAACTATCAGATTAAAACTGATAGAAATATGACCAGAGAAGATCCTGCAATGAGCATCAGACAGACAGGCAGAATATTGAGTTGATAAACTATGAGCATGAATTAATTAATTTTTGCTGGAGTGAACTGAATTTCAAACTAATTCTTCTTAAGCAGGAACTAGCACAATATCTTTAGTGAGAGATGAATGCCAGTGTAACTGAAATGCAAAAAACATTGTTTTTTTTTATACAAATTCATATAAAGTTTGGAGTAAATGCACTTCTTATGCTGTTGCTCTTCTTGTTTTATATTTTTTTAAATATATACAAGACATCAGCTCTACTTCCAGTGATCTCTTTACCACCAAAAAAAATAAGCTTTCCATTTTCAGTAATACAAATGAAGAATAACAATGTGTTGGGGGTTACTGATGAAATGGTCACAGCGTTGCACTTATATATCGTTTTTCTGTTAACCTCAGCTGGTAAAGTATCTATTACCTCCAGCTTGACAATGGCTATCCCATATTTCAATGCGGTACTACTCCCACTGGAACAAACCATTTTACGACCTGGAAGTCTGCCAGGTCTTGAAGGTGCACGACTGATCTGGTTGCTTAACTTTCATTCCTTATCTAATGTTTTATCGTTCTGTAGAACAACTTATTCAGCCAAAAATGCGATCAATGTTTGTACGGGCTGACAAAATAATATTTTCTACAAGGTAGTAGATGATTCACAAATATGCAACACTACTATTTTCTTTTCAAAGGGGTCAGGTAGATTAGAACCGGGCCCAAAATAAGCAGACAGGGAAACTGAAAAGAGTTGGCATAAACAACGAGCGAGAAAGAAGGCCGTGTGCAAGAAAAAAAAAAAGGGGAGAAAAATAAGGAAGTAAAATTAAGAAAGTTTATTTAAATAGCTCCAGTTTCCATTGTGATCTAGCTCCACACGTCATGCTGGTGGGTCTGACAGACATGTTCCATTTTCGTGCAAATGTCCATTCAGAGGTTCCCTCTCAAACTCTTCCTCCACCACATTGTTACAGATCAGCCTCCCCTTCTGCCTTGAGGCCCCCTCCGGCATTTTTCTACTCCCTCGCATTCCTCTGTGCCCCCCTCTCTCAAAAATCACTCATTTTTTTCACTTAATTACTTATTCATTTATGATCTGTCAAACAGAGTGGGTGAAGCTGAACCTTTTGTGTTCAGAGTGGATGAAGCTTCTTAAAGAGTCTGTGAACATAAAGAAAACTACTGGACCTTTAAAACAGTCTGAGGAACAAAACATTGGCGGCAATTGGGATCATTGTAGATATTTTTAGTGCTCGGATGAAGGATTTTTTTTTCTTCTTTTTTTTTTTTTTTTTGTGCAGGTGCACGGTCAGCAGAGAGCGTGTCCCTGTTGAGAAATATAACAAAGGAAGGCAATTCTCACAGACATAGCATCCCTTACACCAAACTGTGAATGTGTGGGAAACCTGAGAACTTCTCAGATTTCCAAAGTAACAAAAGTAACAAAAGGCTTTGTGTCGAGCTGCTCTGTGAAAAGATTTTTGAGTTCATACGAGGCATTTTATGACTACGTTGGCTCACAGACAAGAAGCTTTTTTTTAAAACAAAAAACTCTTAATTTTAAAATGAAATCGATAACTTAGTATATATCTCGGTTTTTATAGTTTGTCATATTTTGCATCGCTGACCACCGGGTGAGTATTTTCCCTCATTAATTTGCTGAATGAGGAATCCCTGAAAAAAACATGTCAACCCCCACTGAGCGTCCTACTGTTCAGCTCAGCTGTATCTGTTTTCTAATGCAAAAAAGTACTTGTTAAAGAAAACTCTGGGTTTCTATGTCATTGCTAGCTGGAATTATTCAGGGATTTTATTTAGCAGCCTGATCCTATCCTAAGGTCTATTGGGTTGGACAAGAGAAAGAGTTGCTTGGTGAAAATCTCCAGTTTGGTCCACATTTAAAAGATGCAGAACTAGATAGAAACTGGAATAAATAACTTCATTTCCTGAATGTCTTTGGACAGGTTTTAAAGAATGAATATGCAGTTCCAACACGCCCCGAGGAGGGAACAATGCTAAAATCAGTTCAGTGCTCACCAGGCTCTTGCCAAAATAAACAGGTATGCAAAGAGAGTTCACAAACTCTGACCAAGCATGTGCCAAATACAACCTCATCGGTCGGCAATTTGAAAAAAATAAATATTTTGGTTCCTTGTCATGTTTCCTAGACGATTGATGTGCGTTGATTTACAGTAAAACTGCTAAACTACCTGCCTCAGTCTATTTTTATGCAATGACACAAGAATGCAAGGAAATACTTTCATGTGGAGATACCACACAATGTGAATTGCAACATAAGGGCATTTCAATCATCAGTCTAGTAGAAATACTTTTGCAGTGTATTTTTATTCTATCATGTGAAAATCCCAAATGCAAAGTAATCAAATGATCAGGATTCTGCAGGACCTAAAAAGTATTAAATGTAATGGAAAAATCTTAAGCACACCTAGGACTGTCTTTCAAATGACAACCGTAGTTTATCCTAAATTCATATGTTTAATTATTCAATAGTTATTCAGGTAACAAATTTTTCCATATTCATGCTTTTGTTTGGTGTTTATATGTTTGTTTGTTTTTTTGGGGGTTTTTTTTAAGAAATGCTGCACTTCTGCTTTTTGCATGTTGTGGTTCTGACTGTGGAAAATTGTGTTTTTACACTTCTCAAAACAAACTAAATCAATGAAAGTGACAGCAAACGGCCATTAGAAGTAATTTAAAGTCAGACCCTTAAGGGCCCTGAAAAGCTTTTACTATTAAAATGGTCCAGTTTTGAGGACCTTAAAATCAAAACATTCTTGATGGTTATCCTCTTCAAGGTTCTTTGTCATGGAAAAGTGTAGATGTGGACAGATTTGGCTTGAAAATAAGATTGCAGTAGTTGTTGAGACCTGTTGTTGAGAACTATTATGATCCTTACAGTATACTCTGTTTGAAGGCAGGTAACTTAGGTAATTCAAAGGTACAAAGGGAGTGAAGTTAGAGATCAGATCTGAAACACAGCAGCCTATAAAGTTATCTTTAATTGTCTTATTTTATGAAGTCAGCTAAAATATTATAATAAATATGTTATACATTTAAATAACAATGTCTTTAAGTCTTCAATAAAACTTCCTGAAACTTGCCAACGCCACAATACAAATGACTTTGTGTCAACTTTTTATGTTTTTCCTTTTTTCAGCAGAACTTGACAATTGTTTTTTTTGTTTGTTTGTTTGTTTGTTTGTTTGTTTGTTTGTTTGTTTGTTTGTTTGTTTGTCCAAATACTTAATAAATCATCAAAATAATTGATAGAATAGTCAATTACTTCTTAAATAATCATAAGCTGCAACCCTTCCACATACTTCATTCTGACTTTCTAAACATCTTCCCTTTGGAAGGAGCTGCTCTCAGTGAGGTGGACAATTGTTTGCACATGGACCAAAAGTACATTTCTCTGAGAGGGCTGCATAAAAAGATCAACAATTTAAGTGTTGAAAAACCCAGTGAGTAATACCTTGAGGTGTTTACAAAAGTTTACTCTTGGCTCTCCATTTCGACTTTCTCTTACGTCCGTGAATCTGTCAATGCTTAGCTTTTGGCCAAAACTTCTGTTGCTCATACAGTCCATTGACTTTGTCTGTCCTCTCTGCACATCATGGTAACTCAAACAAAAAGTTATGCTCTCCTCAAGCCCCACTACTCACCCCCTCAAACATGCAACCATTTTCTCCAGCCTCGTGGACAGACACGGAGGAACAGGAAGGTCACTGAAAACGTACAGAAGACTTGTGATATCTGAAAAAAAAAAAGTCTCGCCCAAGGGGACGCTGCGGCTATCCTGTATGGATTAGTGAATGAGAGAATCTTTCAGCAAGCTCACAAGAAAATGTCAATCTCCTTGCAGATTCTGCAGGATGTGGGTGTAATCTCCTACCCTGACAAACCCAGTGTGAGCTTTACAAAGAACCTGTCCTCGCTAAATGCATGACAGTGAGTTCACAAATATGCTAGGTAACTTTCACCCCTATTGTCCTGTCAGCTCAGTGAATAATGGAGCCCTCTGAGCTGCAGGAATGCCGTTGTGCTTTTGAGAGGCCTGCAGCAAAACAGAAGCTTAACCAGTAGCATTACCTGTCAAAGTTTTTCTATCCTGCGGCTGGAAATGACAGTCTGTGTGTCAAAGTGTCACTGGGCATCAAGTCTACAGTTTGGGTTAAATGGCCAGAGTTATTTTTAGAGCCATGAAACATAAATGTATTACAATCAAACCTTATGCTTTTTTTTCTCTCTCTCAAGGTAGACAAAAGAGCCAGCAGGAGGGAAAAGCCATCTAGGAATGATGACGTAGCATCACTTACATTTTAATTAATGACAATCAGGCTTACTGGCAACTTATTTCCCTCTGATTCTGAGCCAGATATGGAAGAGAGCATCTAACAGCAGATGGGAAGTATTTTAAGTTCCTTACACCAACTATATTGCATTAGTTTGAAGTGACCTTTCAGGGGGGAAATAACTAAATTAACTGTGAAGAATTCAACTGTAGACAGAGGTCAAAAGTGGTCTGGTAATAGTTGTTTCACATTAAAACGTGTGCAACACTGGGTACACAGAATCCACTCCGACATTCCAGTTGAATTGTTTCTGTACCAACCAGCAATGTTCAGTTTTACATGCTGCTCAACTTCAGACTTGGAAAATAATACCGCTATCGCGCGCCGCAAGCCCAAACATGACAACATATGTCCTGTAAATTTTAAAGGATGTCATCAAATCAGCTTTCACCTTCTGACATTTCGCTGGCTTTTAAAGAGCGTGGGCTTCAAGAGGAAACTAAACACTGTAAACTTTACTTGGTAAACACAACGCCAAACCACTCAAACAAGATGGCTGGATAAATATTGTGGATAAACAGGACAGAGAAATGAAGTCCAACTCAGTTCTAAGTGAGAATACATTGTAAATACGATGTTATTTTTAAACTTCCCCTGCTAAATATTAATTCAAATAAATAAGGGAACATGAAATGGAAAATGACCTCAAGCTCTTTTTCTTTAACCCAGGTGGTTCTTATTCAACTTTTCTGCAAACTCATAAGCGAATGCAGTACTGCAGGGGGGGTTTAAAGTCAGGATGTAGCATCCCAGGCAGCATCTGGAGTTGGGTTCTGAACGCCTGGAGCTTAGAGTAAGGGGTTTCTGCCACTCCTATTCTTTTTTTTTTTTTAAAACCTTCTTCGTACCTCATCTGTACTCCTGATTTTAGTTGGAGCCACTGTGCCGGGAAAAGCACATGAGACCATTTGTTGTCTTTGATTGTTTATGCTGATGTGTGACAGTTGGTGGACGCATGAAACGAGAGACAGACGGTAAACAGAAACAGAAAACTCAACGTCAGGGGGGAATCTGCTGTGTTCTTGTCCATGCCTTTTATTCCTGTTGCGTCCTGTGGCGGAGATAGCAAAGGTCTGTTTTTCATTACAGTATGCAAAAAAGATTTAAAGAGGAGGGTAATGGCTGACTGGAGTCTTAACCCCGTCACTTTGACACCCCAAACCACCAGAAACCTCCCAACCACACTCAACCTTGTAAATAGGAAACAGCTTTGGTGCCTCACGTCAGGCTCTCAGTACCAGGCTGCTCCATACATCAGAGCCTTAGCTGGAATCCAATAGCGTGATCTCCTTCTATTCATCAAAGCAGTGACGGCAGGCCTTACGTGCAAGAGCCACAGACTTTGTAAATTGCAGGCTCGCTGCTGCCCAATCACTGCCAGCTTCGCTGAGTGAAGCGTCTGTCAGGAGTAATTTGGGAACGTGTACATGCGCGGTTGAGCTAAAGTCCAATCCCATGAGGCACGCATCTTCAATGAGCATTCAAATCCCCGCGGCGCAAAAAAACGTGTGAAACGTCTCATTGTGGTAAAAGTTTCCTGTGAATTTTCACATCGGCGAGCGCAGATGACAAACACAAAAGAAGGACGGAGATGAGGATAGATTGAACAAGAGATGAAGGACATGTCCTGGAGAAGTGCATAAAAAGAGGAAGGAGGTGGTCTTTGTTATTATTTGTTCACCCGTGTTTCTCCCCCCTCTCCCCCCCCCTTTTCTGGACCTCACTCAGGCCTCTTTGGCTCTGTTTGTGGTCTTGTTCCTCCACAGCTGTCGTAGTCAACAACTTTTTTATCATTCTTCTAAACAGCTGTTCAAGCTGCGACCTTAAGCAGAAGGTTGTGAGGGCTGAGAGGGCACATAAACATCCATGCAAGGGATATAAACCGCAGAGTTGTGCGGTGCCTTGCAAATGGTTTCGCACATTTTCAGATTTTGCCACATTACGACCACAAACTTTTACAAAGTATATAAGGGGGTACATGATTTAAAGGGAGATACACGAACAATGTTTCATGGCTTTAAAAAAATAGCAATTAAACATTTGAAAAAGTGTGTTTGGAGCCGGTATTCAGCAACATAGATATGCCTTAATGACTTTCGGTGCAATTAAATTGGAGTTCGTCTGTCTTTTTGGTGCTGTTGGGGGTTTTTTTTGTGTTTGTTTTTTCAGAAAATACCAGTGAAAAAACTAAATTAAAAAGACAAAGAACAAACATATGGGGTAGATCTATGGACAGGTCAAATGCAGAATTAGACTACATATCAAGATGCTAAACTCTTGAATTTCCAGTAAGTGTCATTCAATCCATCATCCACCATTAGACAGCGAACGGGACGGCTGCAAACCTACCAACAGATGTCAGTCCTGAATATCTGATAGGCCGATCCGTCAGAGTTTTAATCAGAGGAGCAGTAACGAGCCTCGTGGTAACTCTGGAGGAGCTGCACAGATTCACAGTTCAGATGGGAGAATCTGTTGACAGGACAACTATTAGGTGTCTGTCAGTATGGAATAGTGAGGAGTTATGGAATAACGTCAAGAAAAAAGCAATTTAAAAAAGAATAAAAACTATTGTTTGCCACAAGTGATTTGGAAGATATTATAAATATGTCCAAGAGTTTGCTTTGGTCAGATGAGACTAAGATGTAACTACATGCAAAACACTTAATATGGTTGAAAACTAATGTTGTGCTTAGTGGTGGCAGCATCATGCTGTGTGGAAGTTTTTCTTTAGTAGTGACAGGGAAGCTAGTCATAGTTATTGGGAAGATGAATGGAGTTAATTACAGGGGAAACCTGGGGGGAAAAAAAACTTTGTTAATCTGTAATTTCTTCAAAATTTGGTTTTGAAAAATGTTGAATTAGAAAGAATAGAATAGAATAGAACCGAAAACCCAAATTTACATACTCTATTAAATCTAGCAGTTGAATAAATAAATGTAACTAAATGTTGTTCCCCCAAACATTCTGAAAAATCACCGTCTTGCAAGTACAAAGTTAATTTTAAGAGGCTCCTGTGAGAGGTGAGAATAGTCATGCTCAAATGTCAGAGTGAATTCCCTTTGCGTCGTGATGATGGGGGAACACACAATGGACGCTCTGTGATGCAAAGGTAAAGGACGCAGTTGGAAACCATGAAAGCTAACGCTGGCAGTTCCTCATTACAAGCCTTTCCTGCTGCCAATCTTAATATACCTTAGAGCCGGCCTCACGCTAACACAAACATGCATTCACTCATTCATGGACTAAGGCAAAGTTCAACAGGCTGCATTTGTTCTGAAGGTAGGATTGATTGGATTTTAATGTAACCTTTGAAAGAGCGAGAGGATGAATCATATAAATAATTCACCTCATTTCTCAGGTTGACCTCTTTCCCTCCCCAGCTGCCTGCTGGGGGTCATTGTGGTAAATAACCCACATGGTATTAACCCGATGACATCTGCCGCAAACACAGGCACCAATTTATTGCTGGCGTAAAAACACCCATAAGTCAATTATGAATAATGTTTTACAGAGTTTAAAATTAAATAGGTGAGATTTGATATTTTTCTTTAATTCTTGAAGGGTCTTTATGTTTGACAATTTGTTGTATAACCTGGACAAGTCCTCACAGTACATATGGGGTTCCATCTACAACAACCCAATAAATGTCTAGTTTTCAATCAGAATAAATATATGCATTTGAGCTTCCAATGAACCAAATATCCTTTTCCAGAGACGTTTTCACCATGCAAAATGGTACCCACTTCCTTCCACAGAGCCAGACAAAAATGGCCTTCCATGCAGTCACTGTGGGAAAACTTTGATGGACAATGGGAGAACAGGAAGAACTCCAGATCTGAGTCCATGGTGTAAACCTTACACCCAAGCTCTATTCTAGTACCCTGCAATACATATATATAAAAAAAAAATCCCCTTTGTGTAGATTTATTGCATATTTTACATTTTCTAGTAGTTACTTTATCTTCCAGGTAAATACTAAATTGAAGGGCAGGATCTGAAAAGGTTTTGACTACAAAGGAGATTGATCTACCTAGACCGGATTTAAAAAAAAAAAAAAAAAAAAAAAAAAGTGGGGACTTTGTGCAACCTTTAGAGCAGCACGCGATCCAGTTCCTATTTGTCACAAGCTGTAGTCTGGACACAAGTGCGCAAGGCCACTTCCTTAAGTGTGCCTCGCCCCCTCCCCTCGCTCATTTCCTGCTTACCCAAACAAAAGCTGCTTCTATGGGAAAAGTTTTCAGCCACTTCTTTGCAAACCCCTAGTAAGCAACACTTTTGATTTTGCTCAACTGAAGGAGTGATAATCAGAAACCACCAAGAAGGCCTACAGTCTGGGTATAGTGGTCGAGTCAGATTTGCATCATAAAAATTCAACCAGCAGTGCACATTATGTGAAAACAATTATACCATTTTCAGCTTTATGGGCCAAACAACCACAGAGCTTTAACACAATTCAGAATAAACCAGCTTTTATTGATTATACAATGGCAACATCAATCCTTCATCTAGCTCTGAGATGGCAGTGGATTGCTCAGGTGGATGCCCACAGACAGACCAAACTCTTCGCTGATATGTTCATCTTTCAACTGGAAAGTCTCCTTATCAAAACGGTCCAAGGGAGTGAAGGACAGGGGCTCCTCTTTCAGCAGGTCTTGTAGTCGTGTGCGCCACCTCGCCAGCATCTTCTTACGATCTGCAGCAGCAGCAAGAGCAGGAGCCCAGAAGACCTCAGGGGGCAGAACCTGGAAGCCACAGTAATGCAGGATGCCGTTCTGCAGAGAAAGAATTGCAATGAGGTTTCCACTTTGTATAGTTTAATCACACCCATTTACAGCAAAGTACCTGTAGTGGCCACAGTGTGACATTTATGTCTCCATTAATACCAATTGTACAGAACATGGATTCTGGAGACCCAGTGGTGAAGGACAGCATGGCTTTCTTGTCCTAGAAGGAAACAGGTTGAACACAGCACGTTTGGATTTCTGCAAACCCTTCATTGAACTCTTACCTTGAAGGTTTGCAGGATGTAGGGTTTCTCTTGTGAAAAGGCAAAGCCATTGGTGAGCACCCGATCAAACCAGCCCTTCAGGATGCCAGGAACACTGAACCAATACATGGGGAACTGAAAGAGGGACTACAGTAAGTATGTTCTGACGACTTGCCACAATGTACTGCTGTTAGGACTGCTTTACCTGAAAGATGACCAAGTCTGCCTCAGTGAGCTTAGACTGCTCTTTCGTGATGTCATCTGAAAGTCTTCCCTGCTCCCATGCAAGTTTGGATTCTTCAAGATAACAGAAGTTCTCAGCATCCTTCAAGTCTCCTGTGCATGAAAGGTTCATCAGGCATTAATAAATCCCAACGTTTGAGAAATCTGCATTGATTCATACCTTTGATGTCCTCGGCTGTAGCAGTAGCTTTAAAATCCATGGCATACAGGTCAGAGACTTCCACTGTGCAGCCCTGAGCAGTCAGAACCTCCACAGCAATATTTTTAGCTGCAGCATTGAATGATCTAGAGCTCTGGTGAGCATACACAATCAGCACTTTCTTTGCTGCAATATAGAGAAAAGAACAACTGGATTTAATTCTTTCCATAACTGAAATATAATAGAAGCCAGCAACTTTCTTAACATTAACAGAGCAGACACAAGAAATAAAAGTTTTCAAATGCAAGTGCTCAAAAATAAGCTTACCCATTGTAAAGCTGGTTTCCAAATAAACAGCCAATCAACAAAAGAAAAAGAGGTGCTTGATATTCACAGCTTAAAATGCAGGTTTTATACATCTTTTCCACATTAGGCTCTCTCAGATGCCGTCAATTAGCAATCAGGGTCACCAATCAGTCAGGTGGGAGGATCATTTCCCCCTACCTCCAGATTTGTTTCCAGTTTAAAGAAAAAAACAAACAAAAAAAAAACATTTTTCTTGATTTACTACTGAATTTCAGCAATGATTCATCTATATTCTCACCAGGTGCAATCTTACATCAACCCCTTTACTCATTTTCTCCATTTTACAGTGTTTGTTTTTCTTCTTCTTTGGACCTATCAGTAAAGCAGCAGAGCCAGACATGTGTACATGTGGATCCAGGATATTTGATATCATGCAGGTCTGTATTTGTCCCTCTGTCTACAAAATGTTTAAAATCTACATGCCAGTCTCGCTGTCTTTCACCCACATGAAGCCAGAGTGGCCTGGTAATTCTCTCACTGTACAGCTTTTGGTTTTCTTTTACACTACTTTCCTTTGCAGAAACAGTTGCCTGTGGTCAAGCCCACTCATGGACGTTGCCCCGTTACAGAAAAACAGATTCAGCATCATGGCTTCAAAGGCAAAGAGCTGGGACGCATGTCGCATCAAACGCACCGATGTCCGTTTCTGTCTGTTCAGAGGAAGGGTTCAGTTAACAACAACAAACTGAAGTGTTACAATTTCTTGGCTCTGTAGAAAGATTTAAGTGTTTAAGTGAGACAGAAACGGTGCGTCGCCTCCTCAACGTGATTTTTATCCCATTACATCAGAAGTATGTTGGTTTATGTTATGTTATATTTAGGCTGTGTTTGTACTCACTTTGTTTTGACACGAAAGGATGACGTGAAATGACTCGGGGGAAGGGAGGGCTTGTTTTTTATGCTCTACACACACTAAGCTGCAGATCCTCAAATATTTTGGCACAGCATTGTGTGTTGTTCTCCTACATTTCACATGATAATTTCCTTTTAAATAAAATAAAGACAAACATAACACTAACATCTGCGCTCCAACTTTGCTTTGTCTGTGTTCTCACGGTGTGCGTCAGAAGCAAAAAGAGTTGCACACGCTTTTCATGCTGGTCTTTGTTGTGGGATGCTTGTTGTAAATCGTGGCTTACAGTGCCATTGTGTGGCCAAACTGAGAGTGTAGCTTTAAGGCATGGACATTAAACTCAAACCTGTGCACGCGTTTAGCTGAAAAAACTATTTTCACATAATCTTCTGTTTTGCAGAATGTTGACAATACAATAACTGTTCAGGCTCAGGTTGTTATTTCACAAGGATGGAGAGTTTTGAGGAGTTAACTTAAAATTCACCACACATTTGCCTTCATTCAGCTCAGATATTTTGTTGGTTCACTGAATCCATCATTTGGGCTTTCAAAAATGGCTCAAATGTTTGTATTTGTACTGTATGAAAACTTCTACATTTAAGAAAAGGAAATGATAAAACAGAATCTTAAAGTTCTCTCATTTCTCTGGTATTTCAGATAAGTTTGGTTATCCAAATGCACCTAAAACGGAAAGTATTTACGATAGTCTGATTTAATGTCAAAATGTGATTAAAAATATGTATGTGTGTGTGTGTGTGTGTGTGTGCGTGTAGGGGTGTGTGTGTGTGCGTGTGTATCTATCTGGGTTCAACCTTCACAATAAAACTCAACATCATTCTGGTTTATGTTCATTTGGTGAAATGCTTTAACTGTTTGTTTTGTTTAGATTTTTTTTCCAAAGAGTGTTTTTCTTGATTTAAAACGGTACCAGCTTCCTCCAATTGAACCAACAAAAATGGCTTTTTTGTGCAGAACGTGTGGGAGGACTACAACGAAAGGCATGAGAGCAGTATAAATACAGATAAGAAACTTGGTTTAGCACTCTGATAAACAATTTGTGTTTACTGACATATCTCACAGAGCCAGAAGCAATTTTTAGGAATCAAATGACATCATTGATTGTTTTTATGCTAACGTTGATAAAAACGATGTAAACTTTACAGTGCAGGCACTGAAGAAATGTCCCTTAGCTTATTTTGATGTCTGTGCAAGAATTTGGCCCATTTCTCAATATTCCTTCTATCACACTTCAGTATTTTATATTATGCTGAATATAATTTGATTTGTTTCAAGTTGACTTTGTTTTGGTATGAAGTAAAATGTCTTGTTTATTTTATCTGACTTTGCGTGTTTGAATTCTGATGCAAATGTAAATTCAGATTTGGCTGTGAGGTAGGGTGGGACAGGAAGATTGTTTTTTTTAATCGGTTGCTTTCTTTAGTTTGTCTCGCCTCTACTTTCCATTGCGCACAATGTAAATAGCATTGGTACATTGTTCACTGTTATATAAAATTTGTATACAAATGAAGTCTGACTGATTTCTTCACTGATAATAGTTTCTAAAGGAAAGCCCGACTGCACAGGAAGTCCTTCACTGGTGCTTGTGAGGTGGGCAAGTTTAAGACTGTCTTTATTTAGCAAGGAATGTTCTATTGAAATCGTTTCTTCCAGGAAGGACTAAACAAAACAGCAGCATAAACAAACTCAAAACATATTCAAGTAAAAAAGAATTGTCAAGCAATATAAAAAGACAGTACAAAAAAGACAAAAGAAATACACAAATATAAAAGAATTTGCATAAAAGCCAATGGAAAATTTGGGAGAAAAAATTCCTTTCAGCCCAATTTAAAGGCCTTTCAAAATATGGACCCAAATATAATTCTTAGTCTTTCAACTGGTGCCTTACTTGCTGAATTCTTGTGTGAGAGAGATTGTCGTGGAAGTCTGTAATCATCTCAATACAAGAACACCACAAAAAGATTGAATATTGAGAAAAATGTCAACATTTTTTGAACAGTTTGTCTCTGGCTCTCAAACTCATTACACATGGTAAATATTTCTTGCAATTTGGATGATTATGACTTACAGATAAACCCAAAGTGTGGTGTCTCAGAAAAATAGAGTATTACATATCGATTTAAAAAATGGTTTTACACAAGGATTTCTATACATCTAATATGTCAGGTCTCCTTTTGCGTGCTTTGTTGCACCAATATCTGTGGCATTGCTGAGATGTAATGGAAGCCCAGGTTGCACTCTGCAGCCATAGACCATTTGTGTTGATCAATCCAGCACTGACACCATGGTCATTGGACCAACTTTGGCAGTGTGAAAAGGAGAAGTGTCTTACTGGAAAATACAATCAGCATCTCCATATAACTTGTTATGGAAATAAATTATGATTGCTGTATGACTTCCTGGTAGATGGCTGTAGTGACTGGACTTCAGTAACCCAATGCCAAGGCTCTCATAACTGAAAGTTTCACTCTGGACTGTAAGCAATGTGGGTTCTCCTCCAGACCCTGGAACCTCAAGTTTCATCTAAAATACAAACTGCTCTCGTGCAAAAAGAGAACTCTGGCTGGATCATTGAGCTAGAGTCCAGGAGTCATCTGTGCATAGTGGCTCATGATCCAGCAACTGACTCAGGTGAAATCCTTGTGATGCTCCCAGAAATATTTGGCTCTGGTGTTCACAGTAGATTGGCAGGAAAGGGGAAAAGATGTGGCAAAGGTTCAACAGACCAGGACTTGAACTCGTGACTGCCACATTGAGGACTGGAGGCCTCCATGCACGGGTTGTGGGACCTGTCCCCTGTGCCACCTCTAATCCCAGAAATTCATGAGTGGGTTTTCCTTGGCAGTCCTCTGAAGACTGCTGTTAATGCCTTTTATCAGGTTACTTTAAATGAAACCAGCACTCTGAACCTCCAATTTGTTTTGCCAACAGTTGGGGGTTTAGACCCAACCATTTTGTTTTCAACCAGAATATTTTGAGACATTTTACAGCCATAGACATTGCAAAATCTCCCCCCGCCCCCAATCATCTACATTCAAATCCAAATTTTGCCATCTGAGAAAAAGAAAAAATCCACACACACACCATTTCTGAATAAACAGCTCTAAATAATCATGAGAATCAGATCTAATCTAAACTTCTATGTATGTGTTCATTCTTTCTTTAAATACATTTTCTAAGAAGTTGCCTATTCCAGTCAGAAAACTTTTCATAAGTAGACCTGGAACCTGGAGTTTAAGCATAACTAAATCAGATATAATAGTGGAGTGCTGTGGTGATGCAGGGGAAAACACAACCCACACATAGAGGCCTTACTCTCTGGCTGTCACAGGCTCAAGTCCAAGCCAGATAACCCACATTCCCTTCTGATCACCCTCAAACAAAAACCACTGGAGCCAATAAAACATTTTCAATAAGAAAACAGTTATAGTTTAACTTTGAGACCCGTTTGCTTTTGGGAATGGATGCGAGTGTCAGAAAACAGGGCAGCATTCGCACAATTGTTTTATGCTTGCAAAAATGACATTTCATTTAACGGTTTGAAAATTGAGCTTTCAAGACAGTTAAGCACATCAATTGCTAAAAAATTAAACTTTTTCAAAGGTTTATGATAAATGACAGGCATCTCAAGTGTTAAACTTGCATGCTTTAATTAACAGAAAAGTCTATTTATAGCCTTCCCAATAATCACCGAGTGATAAACCCGTCAGAGATAAGCAGAATCAAGACATTACCAATCAAGTTCCAGCCATAAACATGTAGAAATTTACTCCAAGTTTACCTAGGTTATGAAGGAGTTTGGGGATCATCACGAAACCTCATGTCAATTTCATTAAGGGGCTGAACCGCTTACAAAACATAATAGCCCTAATGATATTCAAAGTTTTGAACCAGCAACAGTAATGTCAGGGAAAAAGAAAATTTCAAGTGCTATAACGTAGATTTCATGTTGTTCATAGCACAGCTAGGACAATCTTGAGCTAGAATATTTTAGAAATACCCAAGTGTTCAGTGATTAATTCAGTGCCTCCAATTTTGGGGGCAGAGAAATGAAAATAAACTCAGGCCAAGCAAAAAAAAAAAAAAAAAAAAAAAAAAAAAAAAAATCTGATTAAAGCAGCTTTAATTCCACACACTGATCATTCAAGACAAGAGTAACATCTTAGCATCCAGCCTTCAACTGGCTGTGACTTGTTCAGGTGGATTCCCACTGTCAGACCAGACTATTTTCTGGCACGTTTCTCATGGACATCAGGCTTCAACTGGGAAGTCTTATCAAAACGGTCCAAAGGAGTGAAGGACAGGGGCTCCTCCTCCAGCAGGCCTTGCAGTCGTGTGCGCCAGCCCGCCAGCATGTTCCAACGATCTTCCTCAGAAGCAAAATCCGGAGCCCAGAAGACCTGAGGGGCCAGAACCTGGAAGCCACAGTAGTGCAGCACACCATTCTGCAGAGAAAGAATGGCTATGAGGTTTCTACTTTGTATAGTTTAATCACACCCAGTTAAGATAAATTACCTGTAGTGGCCACAATGTGACAGTCATGTCGCCGTCAATACAGAACATGGCTGTTCGACATCCAGTCGTCAAGGACAGCATGGCTTTCTTGTCCTAGAAGGAAACTGGTTGAACACAGCACGTTCGGATTTCTGCAAACCCTTCATTGAACTCTTACCTTTAAGGTTTCCAGGCAGTAGGGTTCGTCTTGTGAAAAGTCAAAGCCATTGGTGACCACCCGATCAAACCAGCCCTTCAGGATGCCAGGAACACCGAACCAATACATGGGGAACTGAAAGAGGGACTACAGTTGGTACAACATTGTGCATTTATAGATCACCGATGTATAGAAATACCTGAAAGATGACCAAGTCTGCCTCAGCTAGCTTAGATTGCTCCTTTGTGATTTCATCTGAAAGATTTCCCTGCTCCCATGAAAGTTTGGATTCATCAAGATAACAGAAGTTCTCAGCACTCTTCAAGTTTCCTGTGCAAAAAAAATAAATAGATTTGTCAGACATGAACCACTGACAATATTTCATCACCTAAAGTTATGTTATACCTTTGACGTCCTTGGCTGTGGCAGCGGCTTTAAAAGCCATGGCATACAGGTCAGAGACTTCCACTGTGCAGCCCTGAGCAGTCAGAATGTCCACAACAGCATCTTTAGCTGCAGTATCAAATGATCCAGAGCTCTGGTGAGCATATACAATCAGCACTTTCTTTGCTGCAAAAACATCAAAGAATGTATTGAGCACCAATCAGATCATAAATGTTTCTAATATTTAACCAATCTACACAATTGAACTTAAACAGATTTTAAAATTAACTACCCAAAAGGGAACATGTGAAAGAAAGGAAAAAAAAAAACTGTTACCCATTTCAGAGCCAATGTCTCAGCTGTCTATGATCAATTCAACAAAAAAAAAAATAATAATAAAAAATTAATAAAAAATAAAAACCTGCGTCAACAATGCTCACTATACAGAAAAGCCTTCCTACTGCTTTTATACACTGAACTATTTGGGTTCTTGTTGACTCAGGTGTTGTCAATCAGCGTTCATCAAGCCCACATCAAACAGAACTGAATGGTTGCGAGTTAATGCTGCTACACACTCGCATCCAGTAGGTGGCAGCAGACACCTAGAAGTTGCTTGTGAGCCTCCATAATAGAAAAGAAGAAGAGTAAGAAAGCAGGGGGGAGAAGCATGTGAATCAGGTTACCTGCTGTTATTTTCACAAAGAAAAGTGTTTCGCCTGAAGTTAACCATATTGGGAGCTGTAGATAATGTGAGAATATAGCATAAATTGATTTTTCTTAATGCAAGTTTTGATTGCCAGCTACCTTGTAGTTCAGAGAATCCAAGCACCAGCTCTAAATATATGTTAGTGTCGATATATATATTTACAATTTTCAGGTATACATTTAAAAAAAATCCTCTAGGAGTACTTAGAGCTCTGGGATATACCAAGGAAAACAAACAGTGGAATGTTTTATCTTCAGATTTGTAGATCCTTTCAGAGCAGCTAACAAGACGCTCTGAAAGATATTCCTTATGTTCTGCATGTGCACTCTAACCTCAAGACGTTTTTAATTGCGTCGTATGGGTAACGGGACATTTTGTTGAGAGGGGAACAAGACCAGTCGGCAAAGTAAGCATCTAGGAGGTATACTGTCCATCCAGACAGTCAGCTGGTGTCTGGATAGACAAACTCTTGCATGGTTGTTGGGAATCTGGTGCCGATTTTCAGTCAAAGGTGGCAACGGCAATTGCAGACTGAAACCAGGGGAAACTGTCTAAAATGTGATAAAAGGTCAATGAACTTAAAATACTGGATGATCTCAAAGTGATCTGGACAAAACTTTACATTCATAAAGTAAAAATCCAAACAGAGGCACCATGCTTATGTTTTAAGAAAATTGACTGTGGGAAAAAAAAAAAAAAAAAAAAAAGTTCAGCACCAAGGACATTTCTCAAACCATTAAATAAAATTATAATTCTGGCTTGATGTTCTCCCAGTCTCAACAGGTGGGGATGTTTCTCATCCTCGCCACATTAAATTCTAGTAGAGAATCCATTGGCTTTGCTCAGAAGTCCAAGAATACAAGTCCTTAAATTGCTTGAAGGAGAAAGTTTAAATATTCACTTATCCTACACAAGCAGTTTGTTCTGTTGCAGTACAATTGAAAATGCATTCATCACTTAGATTTCACCCACAAGCATTTTTATTTCCCCCTCCCAAGGAGAATATCCCAACATTACAGCCAGGAGAATCTCAGCAAATATCAAACTCAGCAGTCACTGCCAGAATTAAATCACCTGCAAGTTAGTAATTTTTTAATCATTCCTTTAATTTTAACAGGTTTAGTTCACATTTAGACTATGAAAAAGTGCAAATTGAAGTCAAGTCACAAAAACCTCAGTTTCAGAATAAACCAGCTTTTATTGATCATACAATGGCAACAGCTCGGCCTCAATCCTTCATCTGGCTCCGAGACGACCGTGGATTGCTCCGGTGGATGCCCACAGACAGACCAAACTCTTCGCCGACATATTTCAACTGGAAAGTCTTCTTATCAAAACAGTACAAGGGAGTGAAGGACAGGGGCTCCTCTTCCAGCAGGCCTTGTAGTCGTGTGCGCCAGCTCTCCAGCATCTTCTTACGATCTTCAGCAGCAGCAAGAGCCGGAGCCCAGAAGACCTCAGGGGACAGAAGCTGGAAGCCACAGTAGTGCAGGATGCCGTTCTGCAGAGAAAGAATTGCTATGAGGTTTCTACTTTGTATAGTAGAATCACACCCATTTATGACAAAGTACCTGTAGTGGCCACAGTGTGACATTTATGTCTCCATTAATACCAATTGTACAGAACATGGATTCTGGAGACCCAGTGGTGACAGACAGCATGACTTTCTTGTCCTAGAAGGAAACAGGTTGAACACAGCATGTTTGGATTTCTGCAAACCCTTCACTGAACTCCTACCTTGAAGGTTTGCAGGCCATAGGGTTTCTTTTGTGAAAAGGCAAAGCCATTGGTGAGCACCCGATCAAACCAGCCCTTCAGGATGCCAGGAACACTGAACCAATACATGGGGAACTGAAAGAGGGACTACAGTAAGTATGTTCTGACGACTTGCCACAATGTACTGCTGTTAGGACTGCTTTACCTGAAAGATGACCAAGTCTGCCTCAGTGAGCTTAGACTGCTCTTTTGTGATGTCATCTGAAAGTCTTCCCTGCTCCCATGCAAGTTTGGATTCTTCAAGATAACAGAAGTTCTCAGCATCCTTCAAGACTCCTGTGCATGAGAGGTTCATCAGGCATTAATAAATCCCAACGTTTGAGAAACCTGCATCGATTCATACCTTTGATGTCCTCGGCTGTAGCAGTGGCTTTAAAACCCATGGCATACAGGTCAGAGACTTCCACTGTGCAGCCCTGAGCAGTCAGAACCTCCACAGCAATATTTTTAGCTGCAGCATTGAATGAGCTAGAGCTCTGGTGAGCATACACAATCAGCACTTTCTTTGCTGGGGAAAAAAAAACACACAATACATTTTACAATCACCTCAGAAACATAATAGTTACAACAAATATGTTCAAGCTCAAGGAAACTATTACCCATTTTGCCCCCAAAACCTGGTTGTTGTTGTTGCCACAGCCAAAGGAATTGGAATAAATCACACCCTACCTGCTAAACTTGCTCAGCTGTTTTTAAATATGGGTGTGCTCAAACACACTCAGGTGCAGATAATTAACAATTATCCTCATGATTCAGGTAACAGCATCAGAGTAATTTCAGATTTCCACACATTTTCACTAAAATCTGAAGTTGAATAAGTTCTGTCCGTGAACAATAGTACAGTATTTTACTTCCAATTTATACTGCTGCAGACTTAGTGTTGCTTCTGCTTTTTCATCATATTTCAATGAGATGTGCAATGTCTGCACAACTTTGTGCACAGATTAAATCACTGTGCGGAGCCATTTGATAAATTCTGACAGCAACCATGTAATGTAGCTTACATGGCAGCAAAATGTGTTTTAAATAGTGAGCAACAGCACCATCATGTGGCCACAAGGGAAAATCGTTGTTGCAAAGTTCTGTTCTACATCCGCATCATTTTTGTTTTGAAGTGTAGTTCTTAAACTGGGTTGTGTGGTACTTGAATGGTTCTGATTGCAGCAGCTGGCACTGAACAATGAACAAGTGCTGGTGACTCTTTAAGACATAATCCAGTTACAACAGAATCTGGAAATGACATCACACCCAACAAAAATGGTGCATTTGTGAGCTTTAGTACCAGTAAGATTTGAGAGTTGTTTGGTTTTGGCTAGCATAACAGCTGTTAGCAATAACCGCTATTCCCTTTTTTTTCCCTTTGCTATCGAGGTTCTTATGGCTTCAAAAGACACAAATCATCACAAGCGCAATCATTTAGGGATTACTATTTTATTTTTCGATATTTTCTTTTCTAAATTTCAACTTCTTGGGACCTTAGTGTAGCTAAATGTTTCCATTATGGAGGTTTTAAATGTCAGTTTCTGAGAAACAGTTAAACTCAGTTAAACTCAACCAAACATCTGAAACATACAGGATAGTAGGAGTCCACTACTTACATCACTGACATTCAAATATAAATTTAAGCGATGCCATTTTATGGTGACAACTTTGACTTTTTATGCAGACATCTGTATGCGAACGTTTTTATTAAGAAAATAACACGAACATAATTCAAGCAGAAAATACAGTCGTCCTGTTTTCATTTTCGACCAGTAGATGGCGAAAGTGCACATGAACTGTTAATGCCAAGGTCTGAATTGAATGCTGTTTACCACCTAATCACTGTTTACATCCACCATGAGTTATAGTCATCCAGATGTTGAGACATTAATTTTAGCTCCACCCTGATGGGAAATAATCACTGCAGAGATGCAAATAGCAACCTTTAAAAGATTAATGTTGCTGATCTAATCACCGGGATGACCGTTAAGTAAACAGAGCTGCAGGATTTACTGTGAGACTATTGGCTGGCCGTCAGCAGGGCCGCCTGGCAACGGTACAAGCTGGCAGGTGTTGGGCTGCTCAGGGAAAGACTCAAGATGGACTCAAATTAATTTGTCTATTTGTTGTTCAGTTGTCGTAGCTCTTTCATTCAGCTCCCCAGCCGTGACTGAACCTCACTCTTATTTTCACCTTAGTCACTTAAAAAGTGCGTAAGCTTTCATCGTCATCTTTATCACTATAAAATGATACAATTTCCATTTAGAGAGACAATGACTAAAGGGAGAGAGTAAGCTCTAGTGACACACATCCCAGACATTTTGCCTACGAAGACTGTCTGATCTATTGTCAATGTCGGCTGGCCAACTAAACTCTGTAATTTGGTCAAAATTTACCCACAGTTTAGCCCTTACAGCAGCTTTCTCTAAAAAAAAGAATGTATGTATCTTTCTCACCTACACAATAAACTATTTCTCGTTTAAAATATATATATATATATATAATTATTGTAGTTGAAGTCATAGTAAAGTCCACATTTGGCAATATCTTTTTGTTTTTTTGGTAATATTTCTCTGTTGCATAAAGGCTGTGCAGTGTTTAGACAGGCCAGTTGAACACATTACATTTGCTGTAATTCAGATTGATTTACTTGTATCCAAAGATATTTTTAAATGCACTTCAGTTTCATTTGAACTGATGTATAGATTAATAAATAAATGCTGCTTTTCTATTCACTTTTTCTCTTTTCTAACTTTAAAATTTGTCACTGATCTTTTGAAACATTGATTTTCAGTGTGGGATTGCCATCTTCCTGTCGCGTAACTGCTCTGTTCTCCTCAGAACGATAATTTGCTCAGTGTGAAGAAGTGTTTCCTGAGTCCAAACCCCTGCAGGCTAGAAGGCAACATGATGAAGAGACGTCCACTGAACCGTGACAGAGGCTGACAGTGAGACACCGATTTGCATTGTTAACAGAGCAGGGGACTGAGAAACCTTCTGCCTACTTATTTGATGTCACAGCGAAGGAATGCGCAGATAAGAGCATCTGAACATTTACATGCATGCCTCTTTTTTCGTTATCGCCTCTGGCTCAGACGGTGTTCTCCATAATCCATTGATCCCTTGGAGGTACTTACTGCAGATCTGCCTTATAACTCATTAGCATAAAAAGATACGAAAAAAAAATAAAAACATTCCAGCATCTCCTTCCTTAGATACTGTGGCTCTTCAGCTAAGTCACAATGCCACCAAACGTTTTGGACTTGTCAACAAAATCTAGCATCATAGCATCACTACTCGGAGATTCCCTAACTACCACACAGATGGTCAATTTCACTGCTTGGCTTATGTTTTTAAGCAGAGACACTTTCTTCTCTGCAGACTTTGTCATTTTCAATTGTGTTTACTGTGGTAATATGTTCATAGTTTTCGTTCATAGTTTTCTATGTTACCTTTTGGTTCAGGGTTTTGAGTCGGTGTTGGATTAGACACTGACTATGAATAGTGTAGTTTTCTGTTTTTAGTGCTTCTCTGTGTTGGCTCAGCTTAGCCATTTCTTCCCATTTGATTTTAATCTCAGCTCTTCTCTGTGGCCCGTTAACAATCTGCCACCTGCTTCTATTTCACTAATCACCTCCTCACAGTATTTGACTCAGTTCATTTAGTTATTTGTCAGATCCTTCCTTTGTCCCACCATGTCAGGCCTTGCCAGGAAGATAACTGCTTCATATTTAAAGTAATGTAAGTTTGTAATATAACAACTGCTTAAACTCCCTCATGGTGGTGCTACTACTGCTTTACCGTACTCTCACCTGTCTAAAATTGTCATGTGAAGCTTAACACTCTATTGTCTCTTACAACAACAGCAATCTCAGTCCAAAAGCAACAAAAAACAAGAACACTTAAAACACTGTTTTCAGGGGAGGAAGGGCTGTTTTTGTTTTTTTGTTTGTTTTTATTTACTTGCAACAAATGTTTCATGAATCTCAAATTTAAAAAAAAAAAAAGTTTTATTTAGGTTCATTAAACTTAGGTTTAACCAGTTTACCTCATACACCAATCACCAAACTGCACCGACTTTATTCTCTCCTTCCTGATATCGCTCCTTGGTCTGCTGCTGACAACCTAAACTTACTACAGACGTTACATTAACCAATAACCAATACCTCAGTTTTATTGATCAGCTCTCAGTTTGTTCCTTTTGTTTGGCTCAAAGAACAAAACCTCTCGTTATGATGCAAAGTTGCTCAAAGACTTCAAAATGTTTTCACTTGCCGCAGTGGCAAGAGCTGATCGACCCAAATCTTCCCCCAAAAAACCGCACAGCAGCTGTTATCCAGAGAGATGTGACTGATGGAGGGGTTGAGAAATTAAAGGTTTATTAGTCACAAACTGTTGCAGCAGACGATTGGAACTAAATTAATAAGAACATGCTCAAATGTTAAAAGAAACTTAATCATTAAGTCTTAGTGTTATATGCACAGGAAGTAAAAAGGAGATGAAAATGTGAGGCTCTGTCCTTTCAACCAGATGGTGTCTAGACTGGAACAGACGACAAATTAAATCCAAGACGTCCCAGCGGGAAAAGAGCAGGGAAACACAAGAGAGAGAGAATATGCAGTCTCCAAACAATACACACTGCTCAGATTGTGAAAAAAAAGCTTTATTAGTAAGCGGAACATCAGAACAAACAGCCTTTAATTTTCACAAATCAGTCAGAGAGGTAAAAAGCATACGTTAAGAATAAGGATTTTACCAACATCATTGTCTTATATCTTTTTTTTTAAAAAAAAGATGTAAACAACTTACAGCCTGTTTGTGTGTTTGCCTCTTATCAGTTGACAAACACACAAACAGGTGGCCTGAGAACGATGGTGGCCGTATGCCGAAGCTCTGTCAGCGACTGCATACGGTGGAGTCGTTTCTCACAGAGCCTGTTGCAACGTCTGAGGACACATTTTCCACCGGCAGCGATCTTATTCAGAGTGATCGTTAATTTAATGATTAACACTGACAATTTAGAAAACAGCAGAAGCCAAAAGACCAGCATAAGGTTTTATATTTTACTTTAAAAACGTTTGTGACAATTATTGTCCATTTATTTGGTTCAATTCAGGGAATAGCAACAGGAATGTTTGTTTGTTTTTTTTCCTTATAAAATGCTACAGTAAAAAATTTTAAAAAATGTCATCAACTGTGAGATTATAAAGATTTCCTGTCATCTTAACCATTCAGGCCAATATAATTACATTAGTTTTAAATGCCCACATCTTACCTGCAACCTTCTTGAATTCCTCTGTCCATGTAGCTCCAGAAGAGAGGTGGGTGTGTCTCGGCGAGGACAGAAAGAGAGGCTGCAGAAGAAATCAGACGACTGGACTGAGACGGAACAAGATGAGGAGGTTTGCTTCCCAGGTCCTCAATTACATCTTAATCCTAACATTTTCTCTTTAACTTCAAGCATCATGTAAAACATGAGAATATGTTTTTTTGCTTTCTGACTAAACTTCTTTTTTCTTTTTCTTTTTTTTTTTTTGCGTTTCTCCAGCCTACTGGATTCTTGAATGTATCAGGTGAGTAAGTTTTCACTTTGTTTTCATTTTAATTTAAGACAGTTTCCTACCTTTGGAATTGATCTCTTAGTCATCTTTTAGCAAGAAAACAAACATTTGATTATTGTTGTAGTTGTTGTTGTTACACTTTGACTCAGTTTTAATTTTTCCTCACAAAGTTTGCATGTTCTCCCCCAGTGTGGGTTCTCTCCAGGTACTTCATCTTCCTCCTGCAGCCCAAAAACCTGACAGGTTAATTGATTACTTTAAGCCATGCCTTCATTGTGAGTCAGTGTGTTTGTGTTTCTCTGTATTGCCCTGCTAGCGCGACCTGTCCAGGGTGAACTCCACCTTCTCCCCCATAATCGCTGAATAGATGGATAGCCTCCCACGATCCAACCGAAAGTAAACAAAAGCTGAATGCCTTATAAGTAAATAAATACAATTTCAAATTACAGTACTGGATAGTTATTTTGTTTGTTTGTTTGTTTTTGTTTTTATATTTACTCAGTCTCTGTGTCCCTTCAGCACCTCGGACAGCGGCGGTCTCTCCAACTAGGATCAACGCTGAGGGGCGGTGGTGGAGTTATTTTCAGGCTTTTTGTGAAATCATTCTTAATTAAAAAAAAATAAAAAATGTCTACAGCACATCGTTATGACAATTCCGAACGAAAGAGAGCGTTTTCATATTTTATATCTTGCATTAAGAAAATGATGCCTCTTTTCTTTATAATAAAAAAAAACAACTTTTTTTGCTCCAGAGAAAATGACCTGATCCTGATTTCTGACCAACAGCAAACTGACTGTACCAGGGGACCAAAGGACCCGGAGAGCCTCCGCGAGGGTAAATGCCGGTGGACAGAGAGGACCGTGCGCGCTCCAGAGAGGAGAGGAGACGCAGGAGGCGCGCAACCGCCAAATATCGGTCTGCGCATGCGTCCAGGGAGCGCGTCCGCGTCGTGGCCTTTAACGTGGCTTTTGCAGAGCTTAGGAAACTTCTGCCGACCCTCCCACCGGATAAAAAGCTGTCCAAAATTGAAATCCTGAGACTCGCTGTTTGTTACATCTCCTACCTGAACCATGTCCTGGATGTTTGAGAGGAAATGACACATATTTATCACATAAGGAGCTGCAGGACAGTTTCAGAAAAAATCTGCAGGATTAAAGAAAGACATTTAATTTTCTGAATATTGTTTGTAAGCTAAGTGTACTTATTGAATATTCTTAGAGTTAGTAAATATGGAGGTCCAAAAGTGCCATAAATAAATAAATGGCACAACTAATGGTGTCATTAATAAGTAAAAGGATGAATATTCCTTCACATGCATAATGAATTAAATGTCTATAAACAATATTTTTGTTTGCAAATTTCATGACAGTTATTTTTTTTACAGTTTACTTCAACGAAATGCTTATGCTTTACATAATTATTTTTTTTTCTTTTTGATCCAATTACTTCAAATTCAGTGGGTGGGGTTAAGAACAAGTTGACCTCGCTTGTGGCCATTAACCAATCAGATGTTGGAGTTAAATTCTTTCTTTTTGACACTGCATCGTATTGAATTAATTTTACACACATGTTAATTCCAATTTTAACAACTTCAATGGAAGAATAAGTTTTTAACAATTAGCAATTAATTTATTTAATTTTAATGTTTTAATATTTTAATTAAGAATTGCATAAACCATTAGGTAATGATTGATTGGGGAATTTTTGACCGTCCATACTTGCCTTTAGTGTACTCTTATTTTGAACCACAATAAAAATATTTATTTTGCTGGGGATGGTCATTTTTTGGGTTTTTGCAGTAGAACTGTTTATTGAAATCCAATCTAATCAATATATGGTTGATAAACTGCAGTATATGTCTGCATATAAATATAAAAAACACCAAAAAATATATTTTCAGTAACTAATAAAGTATTTTATCAACTTAAAAGCATTACAAGAGTGCAGCCATTTCTTTCTAAGTCCAGTACAGAGACAATAGTTCAACCTTGTGTAACTTTAGAATAGATTACTGTAACGCTCTGCATGAAGGTGTTCTTTAAAATGATGGTATCTCCACTACAGCTGCTTCAGATCTCAGCTGCAAGAAACTTATGAAGACCAGAAAGAAAGCTCACACATCACTCATTTAAAATTTATATTTTCTACCTTTTCAATATAAAATTGATTTCAAGTTGTTTTATTGGTGTTTTAGACTTTTAATTGTCATTTGCCGTTGTAGAGTGGACATTGAAATATACTGTAAACCAAATTTGAACCATGCTTGGCTTTTTTGGCATCTCCACTGCATGATGCTGCTTTCAGGATTTTATTTTCATGATGATGTGTAGTTTTAATATTTATCCACTTATAGTCTTTAGCATGCAGACCAAAAGTTGCCTGCTTTGCTTATTTAAAGTTTAGTAAAATTCAAAGTTCAACCAAAAACTGGAAAAATTAAGCCCTTCAAATCAATTCACTACTCTTAGCTATTTACATATTTAGTCTCATATAAAGATACATAATTTATTAAATCTAACAAAACTCCCCTAACATCTAAGACTGTGACCTTGCAGCAACTAGAAAAGCTGTAAATGTGAGTCCTTCCTCATTATTTTCCTAATTAAAATGAGACCTTCTGCAGCACACATTTCAAATGACCAGGAGGTCTGTAAATACTATAAAGCAGATCACTGAGTGTAGTATGATATATTAAAAATAAATTAGACAAAAAATTTATTTGATACATTCAGTGATTTAAAAAAACCTCAAGGACTGTTTTATTTCAATAGATTTAATTTTAATATGATTAAATGTAGCTATATTTTACATAAAATTAGAATTTATAGAATGTTATTTTGAAGAATTCGAGAGTATAAATAAAATAGTACCCAACCTGTGCAGCGTTTTTCTTTTTTATTTAAATTCTCCATGAACCCGAGGTATTTTCTACATAACAACACCGCCCTCTCCCGGAGTTGAGTAAAATTACAAGATTACGCCATTATACTTATTTAAATGTTTTTATTCATTCATTATTTTTCAAAATCATTGTTTTAAATGTCTACAACTGTTTTAGTCCTAGCATTAAGACACTCTTGAACCAGAGTTACGGTCAGAAGCAGTGAGGAGAAAAATGGTTGTATTGTTGTTGCTCACAAAGTAAATCATTATCACACACACTCTGCAACACATTGACATGCAAGATGACATTCCCGTCTCCAAAAATAATATTTTTTAAAATCAGTCTTATGGAGCATTAAACATTTTTTTAAGAAACAAAAATGTTTCATAGCTGTGAAGCCATAATAAAAAATAAAAAAAAATAACAGAATTAAAATTTGAAATTCACCTGTATTATCTATTTATTTTGAATTTTGAAACGAACATTTATTCGTTTCAAATTAATTTTTAGACAATATTTTAATTTTGGGACATCTACATTTTTATCTCTGTAGAAGTAGAAATATGATCCCGTTTATTGTGAATTTGGGCTTTTATTTACATGTGTTTTCAGATTTTTGTTGCCGCAAAATGTCTTTAAGTCGAGCAAACAGAATTTCTCCATTGACCGTTAATGTGAATTAAAGGGGGGTGGGGGGGGGTAAATAAATAAATAAATAAATAGTAACATATTTGTGTTGCAAGTTTTCCTGTTTCGTGGAGGGTCGTCAAGTCACACAAAGGACGACCTCTTGTGGCCTGGAGTGAAATCTCGTCGTGGCTCTTCTGAGGGCATTGTACATCCACTCCGCCTGCCTCTCTGGTCCTGTTCACTACAATAGCCAGCCAGGCTCGTGTGAAGGAGCTTCCTCTCTCGGCTCAGACAGACGCGCCTCAGAGCCGCAGCCGCACATCCACTGACTGGCATCCAGACGCGCATTCCCGGAATACGAGGCAATTCTGAGTCAAAGGTAGGTGAATTAAGCTTTATCGAAATGCTGTGTTTATGGCACTGGGACGGGGTGGAGGCTGCCTTTGCCCAAAAAGAAAAAAAAAAAAAAGCCGAAGACACACGACCTCATAGGAATTAAGTTCCCTGCTGTCGTAGCGGCGAGGATGATTATATATACAAAAAGCTTTTCTTCTTATCAAACAGATGCTGAGTCCTAATCTGTTCTTTTTGGGTACCCTGTTTTATGTTTTATTAGAACACAGCTCTAATAAAACGCATCAAAAACTAGTGGGTAATCTGAGGTTATTGCACATCACACAGGCCACTGAATGGGGTGGGGGGGGTTCAGGTTGGGGCTGATGCTGCAGCTGTGAAGCAGATCAGTAACACCCTTCTCTCTGCCAGCGCCTGTGAAACACAGGCTGTTCGGAGACGAGGCAGGCTCCGCAGGGCATCGCCATCCTCAGCAGCTGTCTGCGGGGCTGCACAGCTGGATGAAGTGCTACTGAATCTGAAACAGCTTCTCTGGCGCTGTCTTGATGCTGTGCAGCGAGAGCTACAGTTATTTATTATTGAGCAGCGCTGTTAGGAGAGGCTGGGGAACTCCTGATCAGATGAGTCATATCAAAGAAAAGGGGTTGCTTTGCCTTTTGTTCTCATTAAAGCCATGGTTTCTGACTGGCTGGACAGGATGTAAGAGGAAACAGCACTACCTTTAGGCTAAGGTTTGGATGGCGTGATGCGAGATTCTTTACAGCAGGCCTATAGAAAGATGTAAAAGCACTTACAGCAGGGCTGACTGGATGGGGGGGGGAAGAAGCATCTCTTCCTCAGCAATGGCTGTTCTACTCCTTCCTCCTACTGTACTTTTACTTAGTTCCACTTGAACGCATCAGAAGGGCCTGAAGTTTGCATTCCTGAGAAATGTGTCAGATCTTAACTTTCTCCTTTTGCTCTGTGGGCGTGTTTGTGAAGGTGGGGGGTGAGTGAACAAAGTGAGGTAAGCCAGGAGTCAATCACAGGTCAAGGATTTTCTTTTTTTTTTTTCTTTTTTTTTTTTTTGCATGTATCCAAGAAATATTTCTGCAGCGTGCCAGAGTTAAAATGTGATGTGCAGCAGTGGTTACGATATAGCATGCGACCCTAACCCTACGGAAGAAAAAAATTGGTTGTTTGTGTTTGACTTCTACCATTTTTAGTGACTTAAAATTCATAGTGGGAACGTTGTCACATAAAAACCACAAATTTCTGTGTATTTCTTGGGGGTTTGTTGGGGGTATTTTATGTCAGCATTGCATAGATGTGGAAGCAAAATTATATAAATGCATTTCTGTTCAAGATCCTTTTCTCTAAAACTCTCAAATACAATACTCTGGAACTAATTGCCTTCAGAAGTCACCTAATTGGTAAATTAAGTCCACCTGTGAATAATTTTCTGTCAGTACAAATCCAACTGTTCTATGAAGGCCACAAAGGTTTAATATAGAACATCAGAGAACAAATAGTAACATAAAGGTCAAGGGATAAATCAGACAAACAAAGAGTACATTTGTAGAGATGTTTAAAGCTGGGTTAGCTCATAAAACCATATCTCAAACATCTCGGAGAGCAATATTTAATCCGACATCTAGAAATAGGGAGAGCATGGCACAATTACAAAACTACCAAGACACGGTTTTCCACCTCAACGGCCATGCCAAGCGTGGAGCACGTTAATCACAGAAAAAGAAATGCCAAATACAGTAAATAGGAGATTTTAAATGGCGTGAGAGATTGCTGCACAGTCATAACTACAATAGTACGGTTTGGATCAAAGGATGTATTAAACGGTTAAAGGCTTATATCTAGTTGAGAAATATCATTGATACTTTCCATTTGATATGTTTGTGCTCAAGCTAGTTTGAAAACAATAGTCAAACATATAATTTTCTATCTATGCGAGGCTGAGAGGGCTCAATAAAATTGCATGCCACATTTAGATTTTTATTTGTAAACGAAATGTAAAAACCGTCTATCATTTTAATGAGCATCTACTTTATGTCTGTCAATTAACATAAAATAATGAAAAACAACAAAGGTTTGTGGCTATAAAGTCACAAAATGTGAAAATGTACGTGTTTGAATTCCAGTGGGACTAAAATGAACAGGTGTTTCTCTGGGTTATCTGAAGTCCACAGAGGGATTGGAGACTGTATTCACAATAAATACCACTGGCACACCCCAACACGAACACACACACACACACACACACAGAGAGAGAGAGAGTGTGTCAGCCTGCATCTGATTTATTTGATTTAACAAGCTCAGCGGAATGTCTTTCTTCTCTGTTTTTGTGCTGCAATTTTTTTTTTCCCTTCCAAACAACATTAAAATGGTAATAAAAATCCAACAGACTTGGCAGAGGTTGTAGTGTGCTACAGTAGGAATTGTGCCATTTGTAGATTGGGGGTTTTGTAATTTGTTGACTGCTTTGGATTCTTGAAAACAGTCAGCTGCTGCATCAGGCAGATTATGGCATAGTAATACCACCAGAGCTTGGTGTGCATGGAGGAAGGAAGGGAGGCACAATGGCTAATGGGTGCGAGAGGGAGGGCACAGATGCTATGGTAACCAGGCTTCGGCATGAGCTCTGCAGGAGCACCGAGGCAGATATGAGCCATTTAGGGTGCCAGGACCGCACTGGATACTTTGATGAAATCATTTTCTCTTTCACAGCTCATCATTGCAAGATACAATCTTACATTTGGAGGCTTAAAGCTAATTCTTATGACGCAGCTCCTCCTTTTGGAAGGACACTGACGAGCAAAGTGTGTTTTTTGATGTCCCTAGGATAAAAGGCGAAACAATGCCGGTAGCATCCGATCTGCCTGCACGTGTTATTATATTAGCTCCTACTGTGCAGCAGGCTCCTTCCATTAAACAAACACGTTAATGAATGTTTGTTTTACATTAGTGTCAGTTTCTGCCCTTGTGACTCCCTCAGTGCAGCCAAGCAGAACGATGTGCGCTGATGCAACTGCATTTAGCCGCAGAATATATTTTCTCAACAGGATGTCATCAGGAGGTTTAAATATTTATCGCGTTTAATAGGGTCAGTTAGAAAAAGTATGCTTTCTTTTTTCTCTCTCTCTCTTGCATGTTTCATAGTTATTCTTGATTGGTAACTGATAGTTTTTCTTAGCCTGTGGCTTCGATTCTTCCACATGGCCTGGTTCACATGCCTCCTCATGATCGTCTCGTGCATCAGTGGGCTTTGCGCCGGTATTCTCCTGGCCCACATACGACAGCCACGCGCTCCGACTTCAGCACTCAGGGGGTTAACGGCTTTGATTCAGGCTTATTCATTTAACCATATGGGTTCTAGATGGGTTGAAAGGCTATTGTTTGCTGTTTGGGTCCTATCCCTTTGCCACCCCCCACTTTAATGCACACACACGCACACACACACACACACACACACACACCCACACACACACACACACACACACACATAGATATCACATAAATTTCCTCTCGGCAGGGGAGATTGATTGTTGCCCTTAGATGCAGCCTTCAGCCTTGTGCGTTGGCAAGGCAACAAGGGGACGCCGCAGATGTCAGGAGGAAATTTGATTTGAGATTTTGTGTTTAAAAAATTTGCAGCTGCTTCATAAGGTTTCGTCTTCATAATTGACATATCAAAGCGCTTGACGCCCTCCCTGCTTTTAGCTTCAACATCAACACAAAGAAAGATCTTCTTTACAGCTGCACGATCAAAATGATTTGAAAGATTAGTGGTGTGAGATTATTTGGCCCGAAGGAGAATCCTTAAATGCAAATTTTGACTAAACAGAGGATTTAGTCCAAATTATTTTTAAGCGAAAAGCGCACACAGAGATGAGCAGTAGCCGATTTCTCTTTGCCACAGTGATCTCGTCTTGTTGTTGTGTTGCGTGTGCTAATTTGGATAAAGCATCCATCCATGACTCGAGAGACAATAAATCGCCTGTAAATGATGTGCAGAATAATTCCAGTTATTAGGAGGTGATACTGGGGATGGGTACTGGCGGCTGGTTGTCAGGACAACAGCAGAGAGACAGACAGGGCGTAGATTGCGGTCCAAATGAACGGTCATGCATGGTGAGACAGTAAGGCAGCCTCCTGGATGGATCACGCTGCACCCATTAAGGGCCCAGAGCGTGCCTGATGCAGTCCCAGTTTTTAAACAAATCTGTATGCATGTTGAGTAAAAAAAAAAGATAAAAAACAAAAAGCTTTCAATATTTAATTTAATACAGAATATTCTATAATTAATTTGGTTTGGGAGGTACAAGAGTTTGTGCTTGCTTGTAAAAAAAAAAAAAAAAAAATGTTTTAACACCCAGAAGATAATTTAATAATACATTCACACAGAGCAGATATATTTGTATTATTACTAGCTGTTTAAGTTTCAATATTGTAAAAGCCAATCTAATAGTTCATAATGAACAGCTAAATACACATCTGATAGTTTCCTAGATATCCAAAATCTAAAACTGTGGGGGAAAAAAAACAGCTGGATGAAAAATGGAATAAATGAAAGATACTTTTATTTTAGTTTTAGCTATGACTGTCTAAAAAAAAGTGACATTGTTAATGATATGCAAAAGTTTATAACATTTCATAAGTTATTATGTTGCTTAAATTAATTAGATTATTCAGACAAGTAACCAAGACGCCTTTGGCATAGAAGCTACAGAGAGCTGCACTTCAAATGAAAGAATATCTGAGTTAACAAGGCAGCTATAAATCTGGTCCAGATTAAGAAATGGTAATACGAACACATTTTTTTGGAAAGAAAGCAATAGAAGTCTTTGATTATATTGTTCACCACAAGTAATGAAAGGGGAACATTTTAGAGAGGAAATCTAACCAAGCATATTATCTCTAAAATAAAACATGGAAATGGCACCATTGTGTCTGGAGGGAGAAGTTTTTAGAGGCTTCCAGCAGGACAACAAACCAAACCATACAGACAGCGCAGTGATGAAATGGTTTAGGCCAAAGAATATTCACTCTTTTGGATGAGCCGGTCAATGTCCAACGAAGAATCTGCAGCAAGTTTTGAAAGTAGAGCAATTAATTATTTCTGTAGATGTGCAAAGCCGATGGAGACATGCCCTGAAAGACTTTAAGCTGTTATCTAGAAAACTGTGTATAATTTATGTTTCTCCCTCTACACAAACATGCACAACTGCGTGTTGATCTATCTAATAAAATCCTAATAAAATACATTTAAATGTAGAGTTGTAAAATGACAGCAAACCGACAAACCTGAAGGGATGTAAATACTTTTGCAAGGCATTTGTTTAAGAAGATTTCTGAGGTGCTTTTCTTGCTTGTCATTTTCAGAAAAACTCTTTGCCAAGAAGAACATACGTCCGTTTTTTTTTCTAAAAGAAATGAGCCTCAGACAGACATCTTTGCCGGCTTACAACTGTGGACTGCTGTGGAGCATTTCAGAGTGTGTGTTTTTGGATCCGCCTCTTGATAAGTCTTTCCACATAAAGTTTGTCTCGTAAATTATTCCGAGCTGAGCGTGCAAAGTGAGAGGAATAAAATCCCACCATTTCATCTACAATATACACAAAACGTATCAAAAAAGCAATAAGTTTTTGCAGGAGTAAAGAGATGTTGTTTTACGGCAAAGTGTCGCTCAGTTACTAATAATTCAGCTTAAAATAAAATTGCATGACCATCGTTACTGTATTTGTTGAATGCTGAAGGCGGGTTTTGATGCCTCCCCCTGATTTCGCTCTGTTTGTCTCTCAGGTTCATGTGGCATTTGAAGCAGCTCTCTGGGGTCGCTGTCAGTCGCTGTGGATTCGTGTCTCTAGAAGAGCCCATACCCCCGTCTTCCTCCTCGGCCCCGCTTCCGACTCACCATCTCTGTCACACGACAGGTCGCCCCTTGTCCTCCTGCCCAATTTCCAGCTCCGAACTCCGCTGAGATGGACACCGAGTCGACCCACTCCGGCTACTCCAGTCGCTCGGGGAGATCAAACCGCCACGGGTATGCTTCCCGCCCGTAGGCCTCATCGCCTGCCCATCAGCTTCTCTGCTGGAGACATCTAGCATGAGTTTGCTTTGTGTGATCACACACCAGCCTGAGCTGTTGCATTTTTTACTAGTTTCTTTTTTGTTTGTTTGTTTGTTTGTTTATTTCACTCATCACCCAGTAAATGAGGTGAGAGACAAAAATAGCAGGGGATTGATATGGAGGATTAGGGCCGTATTTATCAAGGGCATAGCAATCAGCGTTTTGTGGCTCATGATGTTCTCAAATTTACTTTAGCTTTGTCAGTTTTATCCAGCTTTGTCAGTATTGCATCCAAGCCTTCCTGTCTAAACTCATTTTTTATGGTAGAAATGGGAAATTAACTGTTTGTATAAATGCCAAGGTTTTTTCTGTTCCAAAACAGAAAATGTTACATAGATTATCAGTATGACACTCACTATTACACTTTTATTAATGGCATCTATAACGCATATTTATTTTTTTTATTTTTATTTTAACACATAAACTGATTCAGTACATTTGAATGATTATCATTCAGATGTACTGAATAGTTTAGTTAGTTTTTAGTTTAGTTTGAATGATAGTTTAGTTTAGTTTAGCTTTTATCTTGCTCTTTGTGCCAATGTTCCTTTTTCCGTTCTGCTGTGTAATACAAGTATCTAAATATTTGCCTTATTTGCTTGATTTTGCCTGATTACCGGCAAGGTGCTTGTAGCTTCCTGTTGGGTGGCACTCTGTTAGTTTCCACATCGTGACTTTTCTGTGGATTTCTTGGACAGAAACATTTCAAAATAACCAAATTTAAAATTGAACACAAGATATTAAACCATGAAAATAATGCCCACGCAATTCCTTAACCTTTACATTGTTGTTCTAGTGGCTCTCTTCGTGATTGTTGCATAGAATTAGTCATTGTGTTTGTCGTTTCTGTTAATCTCCCTGTTTTTAGGGAACGTAGCCGCGACAGACACAAAGGCGGCAGCAGCAAAGACAGCAGTCGCTCCGAGAGATCTGTCGTGATCAACCCGCCCGACACGCCGTCCCAGGACTCCCCCGTTCACAACGAAGAGCCGCTTCCCGGAGAGCCGTCAGCAGCAGCGGATCCTGGAGATGAGACCCAGGTATTTGCTCGCGTGCCGCCTCCTTCGGTGCACACCCTGCAGCGAGCCGAAACTAAAGACACGTAGCCGAAAATCAAGAACAGCAAATGAGTGGCGGTTACATTCATGTATTCCAGACGTCCGCTCTGAAATTGTCTCTGTGGCAATCACATTATTTTTAGAACAAATCCGGTAATCCTCGTATGAACTTTGTATGCTGACCTTATAAACTCATGCTCCCGACACAGCTGGCTTTCCACCGCCTCATATAAAGTAACAATGGTCACTCAAGATCAAATAGGTCAGCGGATTAGCATCGCTCTTTGAGGCGTGGATGGATTCAGCGCCGAGTTACACTGCACATGCCGGTCTTGCTGTGTGGGATCGTTGTGAACAGGAAATAATAAAAAAAAAAACACTAGAAGTAATTCAGTGAGGCTAGAGCAGTTTAAGGAAATTAGCTTCTACTTGCAAATACATAAAACGAACGCCTAAGCAGGCTCTTGGAAGAAAAGCTCGCGGGTGCTTTAAATATGAAGATCGTGATGCAAAGAAACTGTTCAATATTTTTTGGCTGAGCTTTAGATAAGAGGATTAATGTGGCTTCTTTGTACCATGCAGTGAGAACAAAAACTGGAAACAGCCTATCTCTGTTCCTAGATAATGACTTCCTTTGGCTTTATTCTCACTGTGACGCCCCCCCTCTGTAAGATCGTGGTTTGTTGTTTTTAAATTTTGAGCTACAGGTGTTTCCCAAAATGCCTGACTTTTGTGCACCAAAGCTAAAGACGGTGCAGAAATAGGAAAAAATACGTGGGAGAAGAGAAGCAGAGTCTCTTCTTATAAAGGACTTTGCCTGGGGCGGCCTACACCGTGTCTCTGACCTAGTTGGAATGAGTCTAAATTAGAAAAGCATCTTCTTATTTTTTACTCGTCTGTATGTCAGGGAGCCATTTGATTCACACGCAAGCAACTGCACTTTCTCAAAGTTTCTCTTCAGTCATATATTTTGGTATTTCTTTAGACCTATTCCACCGTCTCTCTGCTCTCTGTGCCCTTCTGGCGGCAAAGTGACATTCCACACATTCCCCATTGGCATGTGATTGTCCGCTTGCGGCTCATATGCTTTGTCGGTGGTGTAAGGTGATCCGCCATTGTGCTGCGTCTTGCCCACCAAAAAAATGTGTCCAGCAGCAGCAGCACTTTCGTTACTATCTCCATCACCCACGTTCGCTCTGTTCTGGGTTTTCTGGAGCGGCAAACATCGACTGGTGGAGCTGATGGAATATGAACTGGTCTCCAGTGGAGAGAGAGAGAGAGAAAGAGAGAGAGAGAGAGAGAGAGAAAGAGAGAAAGAGAGAGAGAGGCTGTGATTAGCTTGAGTTTCCTGCCAAACGCCACTTTGGGGAAAACTGATATGAATAATCCTCCGTGTTTATTACATGCACAGCGTAGGGATATACTCTTAGAGTGGAGTTTGTGTGTGTTTGCCTGCGTGTGCGTGTGTGTGTGTGTGTGTGTGTGTGTGTGTGTGTGTGTGTGTGTGTGTGTGTGTGTGTGTGTGTGTGTGTGTGTGTGTGTGTGAGTCACAGAGAGTCTGCTGCTGAGCCTGTCCATGCCGCTTTGTGAGAGACGTTGTGCCAGGAGGAAGCAGCTTCAGTTTCCTCGCACTGTTAACTCAGGCAACACCAAAGCATATGTTACTCTTGTAGTGTGTGACTACTTGTCTCTTTAGCTTTTTGCCTGAGCGGATGTCCAGATAACTACTCACAGCCTCGAGACATGAACAGCTTCTAATTTGATGTATTTAAAAAAAAAAAAAAAAAAAAACACCCACACAATAAAAGGAAAGCCGTAATTTAAAGAAAAACAGTCAGACTATGTGGCATTGAACCATATCCAACATAAACAACCAACATGTAGCGCGTCATCCGGAGCAGTGCAGGCCTGGGCCACTGTGCTTTGCAGTTGGCAGAGGATTTGCACTGTGTCGCTGTGCTTTGTTAACGGTGGGTGTGGGCCGATCGTCCATACTTACCCTGTGCCAGATCTCAGAACCATGCCAAGAAACAATTTGTAGACGTTGTATTCTCTCTCACCTCTTACTTTGTTTTCTACACTTTGCCTGGCGAATCAGCTCTTTTGCATTTTGTTTTGTGCCAGAGACATCAAAACTCTGTTTTATATGCTGACCCAGCACAGAGTTGTGCATAATTGCTATGTAGAAGAAAAAATATGCATGTTTTTTCCACATTTTGGGACTATGGTCTGCTCCAAATGAGCCATTTTGTAGAGCCATCTTTTTGCTGTAATTACAGCTGCAAGTTTAAATAGGTATGTTACCACCAGCTTTCCATCTCTCGAGATTTAAATGGCTAGGGTTAGGGTTCTTGTTTGAACCTCTTTGCTCTTGTTTGTGAAATGCCTCAAGCTCATTCAGATTGGATGCAGAATGCCCTGCCATAGATTCTTATTTGGATTTGAGGTTTGAAATTTGGCTGTGCCATTCTAACACCCGAACACGGCGCTTTGACCTAAACCAATCAGTAACTCTAGCTGTAGGTGTTTTACTCATCTTCCTGTTGAAAGGTGAACATCCATGCCAACTGATGTTTACTTTCCATTGGTCTTTTGATTCTTGGCCTAACTGCCAGTTTAATTGGATAACCATGTCTTGGATTACACAGTCCTCATTGAGTCATTCCAAGCTTGACATACAGATTTATGACCTAACTCTGCTTTGAACTTCTCCACGACTTCTGACCTTCCTGTTGTTGTCCTTGGTCTTCGTTCTGCTGTGTCTTCACTGATGCTCTCCAATAGAATCCTTTACAGAACAGCTGTAATTATTCTGGGTTGAAAATGTGAAATAGCTCAAGGGATATCAATAAATACTTTTGCAGTTCCCAGTAAGGATGACATTTGAATAATGTCTTACTTTAACACATAGATAACTGATACATTTTTTTTACCAGCTAAATGAGGTAAAAACTATATTTCAAAACTTGACACTGCAGTCATTTTGCTGAATTGTTTGAATTGAATTTAGAAATAAAACTTTGATGTTCTCATATTTGTTTATCTAAAATGACTACATCAGTGTATCCAGCTTATATGTTCATTTTATTATGACTTCCTCATACAGAATCATTTCACTCACTTATGACCATTTATGCTAATATGAAAGCAGGGTCCCACCGAAAAGGGGATTGATTTGAGAAAAACTGAAGAAAAAAAATCACTTGACAGAAACTAAAATGAACCTTAAAGGAAGCAGGAGTGTTTGGCTGGAAGCTTTCCTCATTCATTAGCCTTATAGACGCATAACAGGATGAACTACATCTGCACCCCACTCCGCTCCAACCTTCCCTTCTCCCTGCTTCTCTGCTCTTGAATTGCACCTTACCCACTTCCATCCCCCTATCCAACTTCCCTTTCCTCTGCTTCTTCTTTTTTTTCATGCTCATTTATCTTCTGGCTCCCGTTGGCATCCCCTCCTCCAGCGAGGCTGAGTTAATTGGCTGTTAACTGCAGTGAAGGACAGAGTCTGGGCTCATTTGGAGTCTTTTTGCAACTGTAATTTGAAGCCTTGGTTTATATATATATAAAAAAAAAACAATAACAGTGCTTTCATAATCTGTAACTGTTCATTTAAACCACCCAGTGGACTGAGATGACCCAGTATGCAGTGAGATAAATACTCTCCAGACAGATGAGCGTTAATGTGACCGTCTGTTGTCTGGTTTTCCAGCATCTCCGCGGCATTCTCTGGCTCTGTGTGCTGCTTGATGTGCTTCGGTGTATGTATGTCTGAATGCACACGTGTGTGATGATATGAAGGCTCTTCTGTTCAGCCTGTCATTTTCCCCGGCTCTCATCCATCCGTGTCTCTGCAGCTGCTGCTCCTGTGAATGGTTGTTGCTGGCACAACACGGCAGCACTCTTTGGGGACAATAATTAGCTGCCTGAATTAATGACACGCAAACAAAAAAAAAAACCTCCACTTCCTGCACATTCATTCTGCCTGTCTGCGTGCTTTTGTTGGAAATGTTTATGTTTAAAAGAGCCACAACTGTTCAGATACAATAAAAGAGACTGCCCGTAATGACGCACAACTGAAGCTGCAGCGTTTGTTGTTGCGATTCGGAGTCTGTGTTTGTGAATCTTGGCATGTAGGTGTGTGTGTGTGTGTGTGTGTGGACAGGCTTTCTGAGTTATGCTGCTGTGCGGATCTTCCTTCACATCCCTTTCTGTCACTTTGAATTACTGCAGCAAGATTTTTAAAGCCTAAAAATGATGAGCTAAAGCAAAAAAAAAAAAAAAAAAGACTCCAAATAACACAGAGCATGTGCTATTTAAATAAATATGAAAATGTCCCATGCTGTAAGCTATTTGCATAATACATAAAATCTATTGTGTGAGCCTGTAAGTAAATTTTTTATGTTTGTTTCTCATAGATTATTCTGAGGAATGTTCTAAATCTTTCTAAAGCTATCTGGAACATAGCTGCTGTGATGTCAGCCCAATACTAATTCATGTTTTAAGGTTCCATAAAGCACAATAAAAACTCCAGTGTGAATTACAAGAGGGATCATACAAAAAGGAAAGAATCAGTATCTAAAGTTGCTTGTAATGAGAGTTTTCCACAACAGCCTTTGCTTTATATTTGACTCAGTTCCAGTTGTAAGTGGGATTGTCTGATTGTTGTGCTCAGTCACCAGGGTAACCGTCATTTTGCTTCCTCGTCTACTGTTTCCATTATTTTATATATTCACATTGCTGTTTTGTTCCTACTCACCAATGTTTTGTAGTCTTTTACTTTAACTTGTTTATATCAGCTCACACTTTTTGTAGTTAAGTGTTCAAATCTCACATATAATTTGATCAAGATGTATATTATTTTCTGAAAACTTTACCCAGTTTTAGAGGGGTTTTTTTTTTTTCAGACCTGTGTTTTACCCATTTAGTTTGAGTAAAAATGACAGACTGCATCCTCTGATCAAACTAAAATAACGTTAAGAAGCATTTTGTTAGTAGATATTATTAAAAAGAGTCATAAACCCACAATTCCTTACATGATATTTTGAGCAGAATATGTAAATTATTTTATTCCTTTATTGTTAGGAATTATTCCAGACAGACACTGGTTGAAACATGAATGGTACAAAACATTATGCAAAAATTTAAGTAAGAAATTACCAAAACAACAAAGTGACTAACACCTGTGTTGTGACAAAATATAACTACCTAGGAAATTTGTGCTTGGCTCTCAGAACAATTTCAATTATCATCTAGTTTACTACTGTAGGAAAGTAACTGTGTAAAGAATCGTGATTTATCATTAAGATGATAATTTACATTTAACACAAAAGTAAAAATCTGACTTATACTTCGTGGCACTTGGTTACCAGAAAAAAAAAGCTAATCTTTTAACACCAAATTAAAAACAAGTAATATTATTGTTTATAAAACGTAAGCTCTTTTGAAATACTGCTTATCTGCATAGACACAAGAAATCTACAGTTGGTAAACGCTGAACGCTGAATTTTGCAAAAGTAAAACTCTGATGTTTTAATTTTGAATTAATTTTTATCTTTAGCACAAAAATATGTACATATTTTAAAGCCACTAGCACCGAGGCCTAAACTAAACAAACAGCAGGATTTTCTTTTTTTTATTATTGTATTGCTAAAAGTAATTAGCAATACAAGCATGCAGCAACATTTTTCTCAGCATTTTGCTGTGAGAATCCATCAAGCAGGCTGAATATCTTATTTGCATGCAATATGTGTATTCATGATTCTTTGACCATATTGCATGCAAACAAGCTCTTGCTATTTTAATACAACAGACACTAATAATGCAAAGACAATATTTGCGATGTATTGTGCAGCCCTGCATGGCAGCTATGTTGATATTGACTTAAACAACAAGCCTCCACAATTTGTATGTGTAACTTGTACAATTTTGGAGTTGTAGTGGGGAACAGTAGCATTTGTCTATAAGTACACCAGGCGATTTAACTTCATTTTAATAATTATAAACTCAAAGTCTTCGGAGAGTTGTTTTTTTTTTGAACATTATAGAAGAGTCTGATTGCGGGTGTGTAAAGCTTTAGTCCTTAAATCTAGAGCGCTTAGGCACAGTGCTGGCTGGTGAAACGGTTGTGTCACATCACCTATATTATTCTGTCGTTTCCACACATCTGTTCTCCTGTCAGAATGAATAACTCAATTTTATTCACTTTTATTTCAGAGCTGTCGGAAATGAGCATTTCACCAGTATTCCTCTACAGAAAGATTTGTCCATAAACTGAATTTAATAATACCCATTTCCTCTGAACACAACATCTATATGCTTGAGAGTAGGTTTTATATGCTGGAAAATAGAACATAATGACTGAAAATCACCTGCAAAAGCATATATTTTAAACAGCAGTAGCCTCCAAGAAAAGACATACTTATCACCTGAAGAATAAATAAAGGCTGCACTTTTATCATATTTATATGTAAAATGGTGATTCCTAGCTGCATTGTAAAGGAGGCTGTCAGCAATCTAGAGATTGCAATGCAAATCTGAAGTGTTTCTGTTTATCTGGGGCAGAGATCAGAGCGGTTCCAGCCTGGAGCCAGGCCTGGTAGAAAGAGTCTTCCTTTGAAAACGTTTCATGGAAATGTCCACTCAGCTGGATTTGCAGCTCAAAACAATACGGGGTGGCATGGCAAAAGTGTTTGACCTCTGACCATTTTTTTTTTTATGTTTTTGCTTTTTTTTCCCAAGCTGAAATGTTTCAGACTATCAACTAAATTTAAAATGAGGAAACAGCTGACCTCAGTAAATATGTAAAGCTGTTTTCAAATGAACAAAACTCACCAAAGCATAATCTCAACATTTGGTTAATCTACTGTACTGTGGCAAAGGTACACTGCACGCAAACAGGAATGTGATGTAATTTATATGTAAAACACTCATTGCCATGCAAGGTTGGCGAAAAGCAGCTACTAGATTTATTAATATTAAGCTGAATTTGAGGATCTGAAAAAAATTAAGTGTAATGAAAAGCAAAACCAGCTAAAATCTGTAAGGAGTTTAATACTTTTCATGCTCATGTACCTTCAAAATTCAACATATCAAAGGTTTCCAATGAGGGTAAACTGTTCTGCCATCGACAGCCCGGTGCATCCAAACAGCAGGCGCCTTTAAAGATCTTTTCCTCTTTCTTTTGTTCCTACTTTTCTGTCAGGATGATAACTGGGGAGAGACCACAACAGCTGTTACAGGGACATCTGAGCTCAGCATCTCCCAAGAGGAAGTGGTTGGCCTCGGAAAAGAGATACAGGATCGAACTCAGGGCTTCCGGCGATATCTCCCCCTGGCTGTGGGCTCCTGTGTGGGTCTGCTAGTGCTAGCCACACCCTTGGTCTTCCTGCTTCTCCCGGTCGTAATGTGGCCGGACAGACTGCAGGCTTGCGGCGCAGCTTGCGAGGGCCTGTTCCTCTCCATCTCCTTCAAAATCCTCATCCTCCTGGTTGCCGTTTGGGCCTTGTTCCTGAGGCCAAGCCGGGCCTGCCTGCCCAGAGTGTGTGTGTATCGGGCCTTTCTCACCACCCTCACATTGCTGCTCACCATGTCCTACTGGCTTTTCTACGGGGTCCGGATCCTAGATGCACAGGTGGGCTTCGCACAATGCCATTATTGTTGTTAAACATCGTGTTTTATGGCATTCACAACCAACCGACTTATTTTTCCACACTTCAGACAGCAAAGAAGTTTCAATATATCAGTTATATTGAAGACCACTGTTACTCTTTACACGTTTCATACGGGAATACAATATATTTTGATCCTTATTGTTTTTATAATAGAGAGCAGGCTTGAGGATTTCAGATTTGAAAGTGCAGATTACTCCCTGTAGCTTCAGAAACGGAAAATTAAACAGGTTGGGTGTTTGATGCAGAGAAAAAAAAAAATGTCTTCAATCCCCAGTGCTTTCTGGTTTGGGGTTTACAATTATACAGTACTCCTCCTGCCATGGAAGCCTGCCCGGACCTCCTGGGGAGCGAGGATGCTGCTGAGTGTAGCAGAGGCAGAGTAAACACGGAGAGTGGTTGCCAGCTACTGGCAGGCAGAACTGTTGGCTCAGAAACATTAGCAAAGATAATATTTACTGTGTAAAGAAAAAGAGAAAGAGACGCTACCTGCAACTTTGTAGGGATAAGAGAGTTCTCATTTTGAAAAGCAAAATTACTAATTATAGTTGTAATGGCTGTCACAGCTGGACTCGGCCATGACTTATTGCGGATACTGAGCTCACATTGGTGTAACTCTCATTAGCAAAATGTATTACAATAAAACAATGAACATTGCTCAACAATTTTCTTTTCCCCACTGATGTTATTCCTCAACAAACACAGATTATTTTCTCTTGCTTCTTTCTGTCACAATTAAATATTTCGAGTCGACAAATACTAAATGTTAATGAAAAAAAACAAACTCCATTCAGTTTATTGGAAATTCTTGTGTGATTTAATCAGGATGAAGATTACCATGGCATCGTCCAGTTTGCCGTGTCTCTGGTGGACTCCCAGCTGTTCGTTCACTACCTGGCAGTCGTACTGCTGGAGCTCCGTCACCTCCGACCCTGCTACAGCGTGTGCGTCATCCGCTCCACAGACGGAGAGACGCGCCACTACAACATTGGACAGCTGAGGTACACACACACACACACACACACACACACTCAAGGCCGATGTTATAATCATAAAAATGACCTACAGTGACTCTGGAGACAAATTCTTCAGCCTGATTTCTTCTGTGAATACGGCCTCTCAGTGCAGTCCACACTGAGACACACGATGGCTAGTTGCTGCGCACTTCTTGCTGAAGTATGAGTGTAATCGGAGGCTCATGTCTGCAGGGAAGACTGGCACAGGCTGTAATCAAGTTACTCAAGAGTCTCGTTAGTGTGAGTCAAGGAGTTTCGGGGACACGGTGCTCATAATGTCTTATTCTGGCAAGAAGAATTGTATTAATGTAAGGTTCATAAACGTAACAGTTTATAATAAGTCTAATTGGCTCCAATTAGACTTATTATATCCGGACGGGTACTGCCCTCATGCCTTACTTTGTTAGAGCTTGGGTTAACTGGCAGAAAAATGTGGCATTGACTGTACACACAAAGTTTACTGAATAGTTTTAGGAAGTAAAACCGAAGTTAATTAAGTTTGCAATTTATATGTACTCTTGAAACAAGTTCTTCACTTTTCATTTTGTCACAAGACTATTCACGCCCCTTGAACTTTTCTTCATTTTGTCGCGGTACAACCACAAACCCAAAGTTGCACCAAATAGTGCTGAATCGTTGTCATTCTGATTGCACTTTTGAAGTGGAATGAGAATGATTAAAGATTTTCAAAATATTCAAGTCCTACAAAAAAATTGAAAAGTACCACATGTCCCCCAGTAAATATTGACTATTTTTTTAAATAGTTCAAGTTAATTCAGACCCTAATCTATAATTGATTTCCTGTCGAGAGTCTCCGCCACCTGAGCTGTGGATCTCGGCTGCTTCTCTGATCAGCGCTCGCCTTACGTAACCTTTTATTCTTTATTTACTTATCATTTTAAATTGTAGAACGCAGATAAACAATCATTTACGTCAAGATGGTGTAAATATTTTGCCATACATTGTGACGGGTTATTTGTCAAATTCAGGTAAAAAAAAAAAAAAATCTCTAATTCATTTACTGTAACAATCCAAAGCCACATTACAAATAGATGTTTTGTTACTGAATTTCAGGCCAAGATTAGCAAATCAGATCAAATGCAAACTTATATTTATATTTGTATTTATATTTTCTCATTCTTCTGTCACACAGCGTTCAGCGAGCTGCTTTGACCATCCTGGAATATTATTACAGAGACTTTCCTTTGCACAACCCTGCCCTGCTCTCTGCCTCTAAACACAGAACTGCCAAACACCTGGCTGGTCTAAAGGTCTACAACGTGGACGGTAGGTCACCTCAAATGTGACCGAAACTTTCCTGTCCAGTAATGGCAATGAATTTTGTGACATCCATAATTTCATAATAGACCATTTGGAGGATTACATACACGGACTGTATTTGTGGGTCGAGGTAATGCTTATATGAAACACATTAAAAGTGAAACCTACAAATGGTGTTGCCCTGTGACTGACTGGTGACCAGTCTATGGATGAATAAGTGAATGCTTCGCAGTAAATTGTTTTCTTGTGACCAAATGTTGTAATATAAAAACCTAAGCTAGAAGTCTTTATCCTTTTAATTTGGGAGCCATTTTAAACTTCAGTATTAGCTAGTTTTGTTGAAAAACTAAATGATCAGTTGCAACAGTAAAATGAGAGAAAAAGTTGCAAAAGTCTAAAGACAAAGAAGACCAGTTCCAACAGGTTCAGCAAAGAGCAAAAGATGATTTAAGACGTTTACACCACATTTTATTTCATGGTTTAGCTGCTTCGTCTTTGCCACCTCAGAATAAAGATCATAGTGCATTGCCTGCTCACTCTCACTGCAGCACCTTGTCGCACTTTAACATATTGCTCCCCATAACCAGTGTCACATTTTGTGCTCTCTCCTGCATCTTAAAGGATCTTCCACTCACTGACCATTAATCCTCCACCCACTTCAGAGCTCTGGATTTCTTGATCCTTTGCGGCGATATAGTGTGGATGGAATAGTGTGTCCTCGTAGTAATCTTCCCCCATCCCTAGCAGAGCATAACGGAAAGCCCTCTAGGGGGCCGTGGAGTTTCATGCCTTAAATAATTCATCAGAGAAATGCTCGTTTCTCACATTCTCCTACATCTCTCCTTCCTCCGCTCAGCCTGTCTCCAGCTCCGCCTGTTCTGTCCCTTTTTAACTTTCCTGTCAACCCCCACGCATGGCTTATTCTTCCCTGCTCCATTCATCCACAGTCACTACTCTTATTATAGCACGTGTAAGTAGGCCAGGAGGTAAAGAGGGTGATGTTTTTTTTAATGTAGAAAATGCACAATAAATAGGATGATTCACCTATTTTTCATCACTGCATTTGGCGTCTTTTTCTGAACTGCAGATGCGTCAACGCTCGCATATGCGGATCAGGTTATTAAAGATTTATATCCTCACCTGACCTGTAGCATTAACTCGACCACCTCCCCCTAACTTTACTGATCCGCATGCTTGAAAAAAAAAACAACCGCTCCCACATTAATAGCTGATGAAATTCAGTGGCACTACAAGTTTCATTACGCAAACCATTAAATGCAATGAATTCATCAGACATGGACATTGACCTTCTATGTACACATCATGTCAATTTACTTTAAGCCACACCCAATGAGATGCTTTCCGTAACAATTTAAGTTACTTTTATCTGTTGCTATTAATAAAACAATCTGCTAATTAGACTGGAAGAATGTCCCTAATATTAACATACAGGGTCCAGAAAACCTGTTTTCTAAAAACTTAGATGAGCATAATCCTGACCAGAAAAATTCATACTCATTCATAAGTTGTCCACCTTCTGTGATTTCATCTGATTTCTCTGTTGTTTTCTGCGTTGTTTTCTCGATGCCCATTCATCACTGGTGTGAGGTCCACCACCAGTGATGACGGGTCAGGAAGCTGCTTCGATATAATCAGTTTACCTCTGTTCTCTCCTGGCTTTAGCCCCAGGGAGTACGGCTGCAGCTCAGCCCAGCAATGGAAATCAGTCACGGCCCATGGTTACACCTGCCACCAAACGCAAAGACAATGCGCACAGTGAGCTATACTATGAGGAGGCAGACTATGAGAGGAGAGTCCGCAAGCGAAGAGCCAGGTAAGAGTCAACGTCAAACCAGCGTACGTTTATAATACATTTTCAGCAGACCGGGCCTTTGGAGCAAAACTCTGGACAAAAATGTTCCTAATTAGAGTCCTGGAAACCAAAACGCCGCAGGACATTGTCCCAGTGGTGGCACAGATTCTCTAACAGCCGTTTCCAAATCCAGTGTTACAGACCCACTGAGACCGGGTTGCTTTTCTGCCCAAATGTAACAGGATTTATGTTTCGGGGGGGTTGGGAAGAAGGGATAAGTCAGAGTCCTTTTTCTAATGAGGTCGCAGAATATTACACAGACAGAAATAGTGACAGAGTCTATTGTGGAAAAATGTTCATGGAAAACCTGAATTTAAATTAGAACAATCAAAGTTAGATACACACAGCTACTATTTATGCACATTATCATCAAAAAGCCTCTGGTAAAGAGTGGTTAAATGAGCTGTATGATTAATGTTAATAAAATCATCATAATACACCAGAAGATAAACATTTGCTCTATCATACTTCTGTGTTATTCTCTACCGTATCACAGTTGTCTCGGGTCAAGATCAGTGTTTTAATAATTTCACAAATGGCCGTATGTAAAAGTAATCCCCCTATCTGTGGGTTTAATCAGGCTGGTGGTCGCCGTTGAGGAGGCCTTCACACATGTCCGGCGCATGAAGAAAGAAGATGAGAACGCAGCACCGTCTGACATCATGGATGTTCGCGAAGCCGCTCTGGCCGTATTTCCCTCGATGGCTCGTTCCCTGCAGAAATACCTCCGCACCACCAGGAGGCAGCACTGCCACAGCATGGAGAGCATCCAGAAGCACCTGGCCTTTTGCCTAGTGAATAACATGAGTCCTAAGGTCAGTCTGGTTTATGTTTGTTGTCATGTTGGACAGAATTATTGAAACTTCGAATGAAACACAGCCTGCTTAACGGACACTTTCACTTTCTGTCAAGCTGTTGATTTAAATTATGCCAAGTATTTTCATCCCATACTGAGTATGACTGTAACTTTTTTTTTTTCCCCTTGTGTCCAGGCCTTCCTTGAGGCATACCTTGCTCCAGGTCCGACCCTGCTGTACGGCCCCGAGCGCTGGATGGCCGATCAGTGGACTTTGATCAGCGAAGCTTCGGTTACCAGCGGCATTAAGGAGGGAACAGAGTTCCTGTTGAAGTGTCTCGACTTTAGTTTAGCAGTCACAGTCAAAGGCATCCCGTACATCCGTTTGACTGAAGAGTACATTGACCCCAAATCTCACAAGTTTATACTGCTGCTCCAATCAGAAACATCTGTTTAGCAGTGACGCAGTGCAGCGGTGCTGCTGCTCTGTAAAACACAGAACTTTTGCAGTTGTCCAGCTGAATTTTTCCAAGGAAAACATTTTGTACCGTTTTTGTACTTATGCGTGTTGTTTTTCAAACTGACATGTTGTAGTCATCGTGACGGACTGGAATGAGGACGAAGGGTTGAATAGCATTTCTTTCAGAAAGCATTTGCAAGGCTCACTTTAGTTATTCCTCTTGCACTACAGATGACATCTGCAGTGCCTCTGAAAAGCACTGCTGTTGAACTTTTTAAAATTTTGTAATATTTCAACCACAAATTCCAGTTTATTTCATAGGGATGTTATGCAGCAAGTAAAATATTGCACAATTATCATATGAAATTAAAAGAATACACGGCTTTCAATTTTACCCTTCATAACCGCTCAGTAAATAGGCTACTTTGTCCAGCCATCTGCTGTTGAATATAAAAATACAAATATTTTGCAGTGTGTCTTCACAGCTCGGCACATTTGGGAAATTCTTGCTTCTTCAAATTAGCTCAGATTCAGCCAGACTGGATGGAGAGCAAGTTTCAGAATTAGGACAAAAGAGGGATTACAGCATGTTCACAGCTTTTTCATAGAGGTTCACATTGGAGTCTGTCTTAAGCAATTCAATATAAAGTTAATTCTTTTTACCAGAACCTTATCACTGTCAAAAGGTCTTGAGTCATCTCTCATTAGAAGCCACACTATTTGTAATCTTTTGATGTGGTTGTGATAAATTCTTGCGTCGGGTTTTTGAAGGCTTTTCAATGTTCTTTGAAGTTTAGCTGTTTTTCAAAGTCCAAAGGAAAGTTTTGAAGGAATATCTGAGAAGTATTTATCAAGGCAACCTTAAAAGATCACCCCTTACTGAAAAGGAAAATGTAAAAAAAAAAAATGTGTGGTTGTTTGATACTTTTACACAGTGCTTTACTCCTTTTTAACAGTAGCAGTTATTATTTATAACCACCCTGTATTACAGATGTCTGTACAGTATTTATATGTAAATATGCTTTATCCCATTTAACTTTTTATACAAAATTGTGCATTGATTGCTTGATATCTTTTTTATTTTGTGATTTTTTTTTTTTTTTTTTACCAGTTTGTTTATGTATGCATTATTTGATGAGACACCTGGATCACAAATAATTAAAGACATGCAAGTATTAGATCTGACAGGAGTCTAATGAATAGAAAGCAAAGCACAGTCCAGCTGAATACTAATGTTCTAGTCAGTAGATTATGGAATGACGCGGTTGGCTACTCTGGTCGAGTGATGTACTGTATCGATGGATTAGAACGAGGACATCCACGATGTTTATAAGACATAATCAGCCTTAATGCAAGTTTTTAAACTTAAAATCTATTTAGCAGATTGTTCAGTGAGGAAAAGGGAATCATGGGAGAAATAACTTAGGAGTTCTGACCAGCATTATCACTCTGATGTCAGTACTGCCATTTTCCCCTCTGTGGAAGTGTCACACACATGCCCTACTTTATGTTCTCAAACTGTGCCATCATTTTGTAAACTTATAGCGGTACTGAATGGAAGCAGCTGAAAGTCACACTTTTCCACACACTCTTAATTCATGTTTTGCTCTCGGTGGGTTATAACTTTCAAGTATATAACTTTCAAATCCTTATTTCATGGAAACTGTCACGTCTGTAAGGACTTGAACTGTATGGTTTGTTTTTAAAGCCAACATGCAATTTTTCTACGTAGCCTTGCTAGGTCTGTAAAAGTGTGGAATTGTATTTAAAAAATTTTCCAAGTTTGAAAAAGCATGGCGAAATGAGAATTCAGATTACAGAAAGCTTACATTTCTAGTCTTTAAATGATACAGATCTTAATATCTGGTAAATAAAGGGTCTTTTAAGTTTGGTCTGGTACATCTTAACTTGAATGTTTGTCCAACTCATTGGTGATTTTGGTCTTGGAGTTACTAGAGAAACAGATAAAAAACAAATGTGCACAAAATAAATAAGAGCAATTTCACTTCTAGATATTTATGCTTCTGTGTTTAAATCTGTGCATAAATTTCTTTAATTAATGGTAATCCAGTCAAGATTTGGCAGTATTATAGTCCATAATTGATCTGTTGGCCCAGATGCAAAAATAAGTAATATCTAAAATAGTAAAAACCATAATAAAATAGCACATTTTTCTCCAGTAAAAGTATACTTCCCCACAACCATGATGGTCTGGGTGCTAATTGTGAAAAAGCTAACTGTTAGCTTTGCTATGAAGTGTATTTTGCTCTTGTCCTTTGACCTTCAGTTGCTAGTTTTCTTGAAGCTAAGATGTTTATTGTTTTGTTGTTTTGGACAACAAGTTGTTTACAACAAAAAGATTGTTTTGGGATGAGAACACTTACTCTCTTTTTCTGCATGGTTGAATTTTTGAGGAAAGTAAGAGTGCTCACTCCATTATTTTTCTGTAGCAAATAAGTAACCATAAACCTATTCGACATATCTATTCATGTTAAAATTGTAATTGTTTTTTTTTTGGCAAGACATTTTGTGTATGTTCTCTGTTTACAACACCAACCTGCCGCACTTTGTGGTTCCAGAGGACATGTCCGAATATCGTAGTTCATTTCCTGTTTCCTGCTAAACATTAAAAAACATTTCTTAAAATATTTTTGAAGTGGACCATTTGTACTCTTAAACTGCCAATAGTTAAAGCAATTACTGAAGATGAATATTTGAGTTTGAAATTGACTGAGCAGTGTCAGTATTGCTTTTGTGGTTCATTTGATACATTACTGCCACCTGTCTACCAAGATTGGAAAAGCATCCTGAGGGTCTACTTTGACTTTTGACTTGTGAGGATACTTGATCTGTCTTGTTTTTTTTTGTTTTGGGTTTGTTTTTTTTTTGTTTGTTTGTTTTTTAATTTTTAATTTATGAGGTTGGTGATTTTGTAATATCTTGAAGTGTTGCTGTGTTCAGAGAAAGTGTAGTTTTGTTTAGGAGCGTTACACACGTGCCTCGGTTATATACTGCGTTTTTAGAACCTGTGCGAGTGTGTGTTTATGTTAACATGGACAAAACCTGAGTAAAGAGACTGATTTCCCATATTTATGCAACTTACATGTCATGAGCTCCAGTTTCCCTGTCAAAGCCTGTTTTATAAAACAAACATGTAAAACACAGTAAAATGGCAAAGTTTGTAAAAAACGAAAATAAAAGAAATAAAATAAATATTTGTACTGATCTCTTAAGTCCTTTGATCCTCTTCCTATCTTGCATAATTTTGTTTAATTTTTCAATGACAAAAGGAAGCAGTGTGTTTGTGTTCTGGCTTACAATACATCTATCTGTATTATTCACAGTTAGATCCCCATTAAACACAGAGGTTATTAATTTGGAGGCTTACAAAGTCATAACATTATTTTGGCCTTTCCAAATCATTTTTCATTTGAGAAAAACATATCATGTTAGTGATTCTATTTTGCTTCAGGAAAAGATTCATTTCATTTATTGTCAAGCAGTAACAACAGATTGCGTCATTTTATACAGTGTATTTTAACTTCTGGTTCAATTAAATTGTATAATTCTGATCCAAGCACCATTTTAACATTTAAAGAGACTCGCTTGAGCATATCTTGAACCAATCATCTTCTGTGTATCAGCTGCATTAGAAAAAAGTTGTGTGAAACATTAGATCAGTTTTTGCAATAGGTGAGAAAAAAGTCTTGATTTGTTCGCCTGCTGTAAAGGTGAATGCAAAAACCTGAACGATCACAGCAAAAGTACCGACTACAAGCAAAGCAATGACAGACTGCGACTGCAGTTTGCAACAGGAGAAACTGACATCAACACCATTTATTATGAAGAGTCAAATCCATATCCATTAAACATGTCCCTCATGAACATGTTTTTGTATTTCTACATTCAACCCCGATCACAGAGGTATTTACATGTTCATAAATTGTGCTGATGAATATTAAAGGTTGAAATAAGTTAAAAAGATCCGCAGGCACCGATTCAGATGATATACAGTCATTTTTTTAGTCCAAAGTTGTACAGCAGGACTGATGGAGGAAGAGCCAACTTCAAGGCAGTTAGTTATTCTTCATCATCGTCATCGTCGTCATCATCCTCTTCATCTTCCTCATCTTCATCCTCTTCCTCATCATCTTCATTGTCTTCATCCTCATCATCGTCGTCGTCATCATCGTCGTCGTCATCATCGTCGTCGTTATCATCGTCGTTGTCGTCATCATCATCTTCGGTGTTTACCTTGCCAGAAAGAACGTCTTCAATCCAGTCCTCCAGCTGCGTTGCCGTGGGCAGGTCCTCCTCATCCTCCATTTCCAACCACACACTGTCTGCCTGCGCTCACATTGAAAAGGTTAAACTGTGTCAGGAAATGTTTTTTTTTATTATTATTATTCTGAACATCAGGTTTTGACGTTCGGGTTCGGGAGCTTACATCTGTAACATTGACGACGCCGATCTGCGGTCTGAACAGATCCACCTTAAAGGTTTTCTCCCAGTAAGGAATCAGCTGGAAGGAGTCAGAAAGGGGAGATATGATTGTTTTGCCTTTGCTCTCTGCTTCACTCACAGTTACTCTGACGTAGGAGGCGTCAGGCTCACCAGGGGGAAGTCATCAGGGTCAATCCAGATGATGCTGAGGTCAGGAAGGTGAGTGTTATCTCTGGCAACTTCCTTCAGGATCTCTAAGAACTCATAGCCGTCTGGAAAACAGGAATGTTGTTGTTACTGTTTGGTTTCTTCAAAAATATATATTGTGATTTATAAATATATTTAAATATATAAACTTAAGTCTTTTATATTAGCTCAGGCCTGTTTTGATTGTTTATGTTCTTAAAGATGCAGATCTCTAACCTATTCAGATTATAATCAGTGTTTTCCACAATGTTACATAACCTTACCTGGGTCCTCTTCCTCTGCAAAAGCCACAATGTGGATGCCCTCAATGTCATCCTCCTAAAAAAAACAAAGAGAAAGGTTTAACGCTAGCTGCTAAAAAAAAAAAAAAAAAAAACGTGAGAAAAACATAAAGCAAGATGAATAATTTTGCTGCTCTCTGACCCAGGTCTCAAACATATCTTCTGCACGCAGCTTTCTCAGAGTTGGTCTGGTGGCACAGAAAACACAACATCGCACGTCGCATCATATCGCAACGCAGAATTGAGGTTGCAAATAGTTTAAAACATGAAATAAATCGAGGTAAGTCCACAGTTTACCGCCTGTGCTCCGTTATGAAGCCCACCAGCTCCTTCTCGGAGTGCGGCCTTCCTGGGACGGTGATGGGCTCCTCCATGAAGGGCTCATAGAAGTCCACCTCGTTCAGCTTCAGGGTCAGTTCTTTGGCCACCTTAACCAACAGAGGCAGATCAGCCAACTGTAACAGGTTCCCGATGATGACAACCTTTCAATACTCTGTTTGACACTTACAGATTTTTCAAATGTGGCGAAGAATTTAATGTAGGGCTGGAAGTGCTCTGCAGCCTCTTTGAATGCCTCGTAATCTGAAAACAAAAACGTCAGATAAAGTGTGCGCAGCTCAGAGCAGAGGTATTTATAGTAAAGGAAGCATGTTTATTGTCGTATCCTCTTCTTTAGTCGCAGATCAGCTGGTCCGTTGCACATCAGGGAGCGGAAATAGCTCATCCTTGACCTCAGTGTGGTTCTCCCACAGATGGCCAGATGGGATAAAGCTCCAGCAGAGCTCTGACTGTATACTAGACTCAGTTTCTACTGTTTTGGCTAAATAACACTTTGTAGAAAAAAAAAATTATATTCCTCTTAAATTGTGGTGGTGTTAGTAGAGGCACATTTCTCACATCTCAGAAAAGCTTTTGACCAGTAATATAGTTGCTACACAAGTGTAGTTTTGATTTTCTTAGGAACATCTTAACTGTTTGGGGTCCTGTTTGTCAATTCAGTGTATGAATATGAAACTATGAAATAATCCCTGGAAATGAGAGGATTAAAATCTATCTTTACTCCAATCAAAATCAAACAAATTCCTTTGCAAAGCTACCTAAACAAGCAAGATGTTCAGGCAGCAGCAGATCGTGCATTTTGCAAACTAAGGAACTCACGTTCAGAGTCTTCACTCTTGAAGTAGCCAACGATGCGGATGTCCTCCTCCATTCTGTCAAAGGCTTTCAGCTCCAAAGCGTTCTCTATGACCTCCACTGGCTCCTCCAAAAGCTAAAGAGAGAAGCCGAAGCAAAAAGCTTGGGGAGTGGCCTGTGTGTGGACTGGTAACTGCGACCAGCACCGATCTGAACTCAAAGCTGGAAATATGCTCCGAAACAAATCTACTCACATCCAGCAAGAACTCCACCAGAACGTTAGCAGACAGCAAACCATCGAACTCGATCACTCTGTCATCTTTAAAAACATACACACTTCCCTCCTCCTCCAAACCTGCAGTTAAAAGAAAAACAATTACAGACAAAAAGAAAGGTAAATATCTTCAATTATATTCATCTTGCTATAAAGAAAAAATGTTCTCACCTAGTTTCTTTGCAACTTTTGCGTCTTTGACTGAGTCGACCATCCCAAACCCGATGTCCTTCTCCTCCATGACCTGAGCAACAAGCTGAAAGTCGAGGAAGAAATATTAGGGAGAGTTAAAGTGAAGGAAAAGATCCACCATCTCTGCACGAAGATAAACAAATCCAAACAAAGCTCCAAGATCACCGAAGACGGTTGGCAGCATGACAGGTGCTGCAGGCTAGAGGCAGAAAGATATAGTTACATAATCGCTCGTTCTAAATATAACCGCAGTCAGAGCATACAGCATATAATTGTTCTGGTATTTGTCATGTATAGTACAGGAGCTTTTTTTAGTGTTTGATCTCCCCATGCAACAGGGAAGGGGACATACTGGTAAAGTGCTGCTGGGAGGGCTTGCAAAATGGTGGATTTCCAGTTGGGTTAATACACACATGTATACGTAACTCCAATTTGCAAGGCGTTGAACGATTCTTAACCAGATATTAGTAGTTTCTACAAACTCATCAGATGTTTCTTCTACTGCATGAAAAGAATTTGACTTTTGTTACATCTTTTTCTTGCAACATTTGGAAATTAAATCACAAAACATGGTAACTTTTTTTTTCTTCTTCTTCTTTTTCGCTTGGCTTAATTTAGTTTCCATGTAAACTGCACTGTGGAGCCTGAAAGAGATATCAGAAAAACTAAACAAAAGAAAAACAGAAAAGGTAACAAAAAAATATTGGGGTTCCTGTAAACCTGCTTGTAAATGATTGTTTGTGTTTACATATTTAAACGTGACATCAGAAGCTCAGAGAATCATCACATGTCTGAAGAATTTGTTTTGATCGATCATCTTCAAAGTCACTTCCCACCGATTTACACCAATTCCACTGAAGAGCACTGAAAAAATTACTTTGACATAGTTTTTTTTCACAGTTGGCAGGTGTGAGCATATTTTAAACAGAAGCAATAAACAGAAAAGCCAAAACTAAACAGTTTTTGTAAATCCTAATTATATCGGAGGATTCTAAAGTGGTGCAGTGCCACTTAGGAGAAGTGATCCCCTGAACCAGGTTGAGGACTGGTTACACACTTTAGTTATTATATTCTTCCTTCCATGCAGCTGCATGGAAGAAGGCCCAACTTGCTGCTGCAAATTGTACTTTATAAGTTGTACTTTAAAAGTACAAAGGCACCAATATCACCAATCATTTTGCAAACAGAGGTTAAATACAACATCTGTTCTAACTCACTACAGTCAATGTCTGTTGATATCCTGTAGCTTTTTTTTTTTTAATTCTCTGGAAAGTAATTTAAAACTCAGACATGTTTTTCGTGCGTTGCATACAGTCATTATTTATAATAAATATTTTGTATTAGTATTTTTTGAAGATAGAGATAAAATATATATACACATATATTTTGGGAAAATCAGTTTTGCTACAAATTCAGGTGCCTGAAGGGGTGAAACTAGCTACTGTCTTATTAACCGTTTGGACAAAATATCTTTTTTGTCAAGAAAATTAAGAGATTGCAGTATATGAAACAACAATGGTAAGTCGGTGAGATGATTGTTGAGCATTCAACATACTAATGTAGATATTGTGATGAAATGTGGTGGTTTTCAAGCATTTGCAGAGTGATGATTTTACTTGAGCATTGGACTTGAACTATTTTCTTCTAAAAGGATAATACATTTTTTTATTGGGATATTCCCATTGATTATTGTATTTTTCGATTTAAATGTTAGTGTTTTTTGCTTTATTGATTCCTTAATTATAAATTTTTTTCTTACAATCTATCCCCTTTCCTGCTGCAATAGTGCACATTTTCCTGCTAAGGGAAACATAAAAGACTGTTATACTCTAATCATTAAATTTTTGCTGGCTTAGCCTTAAATTACTGTTTGAACACTACACTCACAGTCACGGTTAGACAAATTCCTTACATGAGATTTAATGGCTGCCTGATAATAGCTGATCTGCCCCACCTGTGCAGGGAAGCTATTAGCAGGAGTTCAAATTACCTCCTGCAGGTCAAAGAGGAGCCCTGCTTTAGCTTTGTCCTGTGAAACAAGGCCATTTTGTGCTAAACATTAAGAACCATTTAATCCAGAAATCAGTTTGTGACTGGGACCAGAATATTAGATTTGGGGGTTGGGGGGGGGTTAGGTATTGTATTGCAGACAAGAATGTTGTGACCTTTAGCTGTTAAATACTGCAGATCTCTGGTTCTGAACAGAGCAGAACCACAGGGGGAAAAGAGCTCATATACTTCTATGGGATGGAGACGCTGTGAATTAGGGTGAAACAACCTCAAGTGACAGCAATGCATCTTACCGGACAACAGGGCATTCATAGAGTACACACTGGTACACACTGACCTTCAGGAGTATTCCTCGTATAGATAGATAAAAACCCACAGATAATCATCTCCTATCTGTGGGTTTCCAGCTTACTGGAGCACAAACATGGACCTTTATATGTCACATATCGTTTAATTCTGTACCACATCCACTCGCCTTTTTCTCTTTTATCAATTTGCCAATGACTACCCTCCTTGTCATGCTTTACCTCCAGTACTAGCTCGGTCATCTGGTGTTGTTTCTGCAGCTCTTTGTTGTCCGGCACTTTCTCGTGGTAGAACAAACAGAGCATGCTGTGCTTCTTCAGGGCCTTCTTGTAATTCTTGTCACTGATGTCGAGAACCCGGTCCTTCCCGTCGTACTGGGGGAACTCCAGGCCCTTCTCAGCCGGCGTCACACTCACAAAGCTCAGGCAAGGGAGTAGGAACAACCACAGGGAAAACATGGTCCACGGCTAACCATCCACCCGCACAGAGCGTGACTTGGTTTCTGAAGATGCAGCTGCACAACTGGAGAAGTCAGACGACAACCGCCTGGGAAAGGATGGAAGAACGTGAGAAATCTCTGCAGAGGGATTTAGGAGGCAAAAGAAAGTCTGTCGGCTGAAGTTTTTAGCATGCCGAGAGAAATCTCAAAACTTCTTAAGAAACTCTGTCCCCCGCTGCGTGATTCCTCCCTCACGGCTTCCTGTGGACACAAAGAGGAGAGGAGCGCGATCAGGCCTGCGATGTGCTCTGGGTGGTTATACCATACATAGTCGAGCTTCTCTTCCCGTACTGGAGCAGGACAGGCCCATTTTTAGGAGACCAGTTGTTTGAAAGATAAAAATAGAACAGCAAGTGAGAAAGGGAAACACCAAAGGATGACAGTGGGGGGGTCCATAAAAAAAAAGTATTCTCTCTCTCTGATTTTCTGCAGACTCGATGTTGAAAGGGGTAAAGGCCGACTCCTCCTCCCCAGTCACAGTGGTCCCCAGTGGTTAGAGTTTTTGTTTTAGTGCAGTTGAAGGAAATGTTAGTGTGTCTGAAGTGACAGCTCACAGGACAGTCTGCTAACAGGTGTGTAACAAACAGTTCAAATGACCAACCCCTATCTAACCTTTCTTTATAGTGATCTTTTCTATTGTTGTTGCATGTTGTGATGCTTCAATGGCTTTACAATTACTACCCCTTTTAGACCAAAAGTACACAAAAAAAGTTACTTAAAAAAAAAAAAAAAAGTCCGTCCAAAAATATTTGTTTTCTTGATACCCTTGTTCTCAGCTCGCGGCAGCACCTGGATACTCAGAAGGTGCTGCTGGACATTTGTTCCTGTTGAAACCAAGTGTTTCATATAATCTACTGGGATTATATCATTAGATCATCTTAATTTTACAGTATATGAGTGACATTTTGGACTAAATGAGTTTAGTAGGGCTGAACAGTGCCACAGGTAGTTGTGCTATTATCCTACAGCAAGAAGATCCTGGTTTTTGATGAAGTTTGCATGTCTTTTCCATGTATGAATGGGGTTCTCACTGGAGACTGACCTTATCCCATTGTACAAAAACATTGATGCCAATTGGTCTCTCTAAATTGCCCTTAGGAATGAGAGTGTGTCTCTGTGTCTGGACTGAGTCAATTTTCTGTATAGACAAACTGCCCAATCAAATCTTCCTCATAATGGTCATATCCTCAAATATGAAAGCTTTCCAGGTGCCGACATTTGAACTTCTGCTGCCCTCTGCAGGATGAAGCATGCATAACTTGCTAAAAATCCATACATAATTCGACATACGACTTTCACACTGTATAATATCTGCTGTTGTCCTGCTTTTGAGGACAACATGCTGAAATTCATTACATAAAGATATTTAAGCACAGGAAAAGGTGAGCAGATCTTCACTGGTAAAACTTTTACGTTGAATTAATTTACTTATGATGTTGAATGAGAGCAATGTCAGTTTACTGTTTCAATCTTTATTTAGCTTAAATTAGGTTTTAGATTTTTGCGTGACTTTTTTTAATAAAAGAGCAACAAAAGAAGCTGATGTTTGACAGCAGCTACTAAAGAAAATATACTAGCAGTGAAAAAAATATTTAAGCTCGCTGTAATTAAGAAAGAAAGAAAGAAAGAAAGAAAGAAAGAAAGAAAGAAAGAAAGAAAGAAAGAAAGAAAGAAAGAAAGAAAGAAAGAAAGAAAGAAAGAAAGGAATAAAGAAAGAATTGTCTGACAACCTGACTGCATTGAGAAAGCACAATTTAGTGGGCGAAGCCTCCGCTCATTTTCTTTGGAGCCGCTAGATGGCAGTATAACATAAGCGACTTTCCTCGGTGAAGATTTATGATTCCTCACTATCAAGTTAACGTTGCACGTCTTCGGTTCTGTTAAAAAATATATATGTGTAAACCACTTCATTACGTTTCATTCTGATTTTTTGGCTGAAGAAGGATGAAACAAACCAAAAGACAGTTTGAATTAAAATAGAGGTGCTAAATGGAGATCAGTCAGTTTTAATGTGCCAACACATTAAAAGTGGGATGTTATCTACATTGTACATGCTGTGGTGTCCTGACACAAGTGCTACAAGCTTTTATTTTCCATCAGATGGGAACTTTCCTGTTCCAGGGAGATAAAATATTCACACTGTGCACCAAACTCCACAATGACCTCGGGATTTTTCCTCTGCTTCTCTTCCTCCCTGGTCAGTTTTCAGCAGACTCTGTGGGACAAAAGCTCATTGCAACATGTGTTGTAACGAACTGCAAGTGGAGACCAAGTCATCCCCGCCCCTTTTTTTTATGAATGTTTTACTTTCCTTCTGTAAATGACACTATCAAACCTAAATACTACCAGTATATTTCCTGCTTTACAGATGAAAACTCTCACTAGAGAGATATTTGGTAAATCTTCATGTAATTTGGAATTTCTTTCTTTTCAATCCTGGAACAAAGCTTGTTGGAGGCTCCAAAAGACATTTGCAAAGCTTCCTTTAATCACTTTCTCTCAATGACAGCTTTCTTCTTGACACTCTTCTTTAAAGATTTGATTTGTGGAGGTTTTCTCACCTGAGTTGTGAACCTTTGCATCTCGTCCAGAGTTACAACATCCTCTTGGCTTCTTGGTTAATGATTTCTCTTATTTATGCATACCCTGCCCCAAAAAAAAAAAGAAAAGAAAAGAAACACACAACCAGTGTGTTGCACAGTGGGGATGTTTACTTTTTATTTATTTACTTTTTTTGTTTTCTCAGCACATACAGTTTTTAATACTGGACTCATTTGAAATGAGCACCTTCTTCTACTTGATAGTTCTTTCCCCAAAAAGATCTTTGGTTCACAGTCAGTCTCCCAGAAAGTAAGATTTGTGGAATGCAGAGCTATTTATTGTCCTATGATTGCTGCAGTTTCACGTGAGTCACCACCTTCACCATCAACAAATATTTTTGAAACTTTTCTTACATTTCTCCTTATTATAGTTTCTATATCAGCAAACATCAGTATAGGTATGTTGATTACAAAACTAGAGGCCTGTGGAATCCTTAATTACACGTATTGTTTGTGAAATTAGGGATGTGTAATGCAAAAATATTAAAGTTTTTTTTTTTGCATTACTTAAGTAATGCACAAATTTAAAGTCTTGTAGCAAAATTGTGGCGTCTTTCTCAACATAGCCATAAAAAAGCTACAGAGAGCAAAAGCAATGACTGCTGTGACCAGAAGCTCTCTGACTTCATCCCGAGCTTGGCTGGATTAAACATCAGGGGTCAGCCAACCAATCCCTACAGTGAATGTGACATATGTAAAAGATCCTCAAGAGCTAGTGAACCGTAAAACCCAAGCTGAGCTTAAATGTTACATAAGCTCCAAAATGCAGAATCGCGCACACGCTCATTGACACGTTTTTACTTCTCCCTGCTCGTTTTTCACATGCGCTCACGTATTCTCGTTTATTTCCGTCCGAAATTCATTGCTGACTTCAGCGACAGTGATTACTTCAGAATCAGAATTACTTTATTGAGTTGAGCCGTTAGGGGAAAATTGCTTATTTGTTGACAATGACTCCCATTCAAAATGTTGAGTATTAGAAAATATAAAAATAAGCTAAGCAAAATGTATAAAAGATCATACACAAATGTTAAATTATAAATAATTTACCTAATCATAAATGTGAGCATCCTGACATTGGTGGGGGTTTTTTAGTTGGCTTGGGAACCATTCATCTGGTATCAAATTCACAAAACAAAAAAAAAAAAAAAAACAATGACTAATCCTCATCTTGTAAGTTATTTGTCAAACTGTTCAATCGATCAAACATTCTCCTTCTATAACTTGCCGGTGTTCTGAGTTACTCTCTATTTTCTTTCCCTCGTTTGCCCTTCAGTGAGCTACAACAGTATTTTTCCAGACGTGGTCATGAGATTTTCTCATATGGTCACCACTCCCTCTTCTTGCCACAGACCAGAATCCCTCCGTCAGCCTCACTGCCCTGCTGCAGTGAAAACTACACCTGACCCCAAACACTGTAACAAATTAACCCAAACCGTCTCTTTGACCCATTATTTATTGTTTTCAAAGTCAGCAAATGCAGTAGACGTCACGGAAATTTTTTGTTCAGTCCTTCTGAAGAACTGAATCTAAATAACCTTGTGATTAAAATGTAACTCATGCCTAAATCCTCTTAAATAGCTCCTGTATGATAAGTAACTTATATTGCTATTTTCCCCCTTCGTGAGAAATAGTTGTTTTCCATAATGACACCCCTTGAATTTGATCTTGTCACCACCACAAACCTTTGAATATTATTGTTGGGCTTGGATATGCTAACTAGACCAACACAAGGAAGTGCATATTTGTTGAAGGAAGAAGATCCATCCATTCATTTTCTTGCACCCTGGTCCCATTGGGGTCTCCAGCGATCAATGGGCGAGAGGCGGGGTACACCCTGGACAGGTCGCCAGTTCATCACAGGGCAACACAGACAGACAGGACAGGCAATCATGCACACACATATAAGGAAAATTTAGAGAGACCAATTAATCTGACAGCCATGTTTTTGGACTGTGGGAGGAAGCCGGAGTGCCCACCCATGCACAGGGAGAACACACAAACTCCATGCAGAAATACCCCAGGCTGGGAATCGAACCCAGGACCTCCTAGGTGCAAGACAATGGTGCTGCCACCTGCACCACTGATGCCAAAAGTAAAGCCAGATAAATCCATAGTTTTAAAATTCACCATAACAATATAGTGTGGCATGATCTCCACTTAAAGTAATACTCCTAAATATCACTATAGCAATAAGTGTACCTTATGTGATATCTGAGTTGAATTTGTTCTGAACACGAAGTCAATTGTTCGGTGAAGCTTTATGACTTCTTTACAAAGTAAATTTTTGCTAGTGCAAAGAAAAAGGTTAGCTGGTGTAACAAAAAACAAACCTTATCTCAGTGTGCACAAAATGAAGGTGTTTGTGAGAGAGTCAAATGCTTTCAACCGGCCTTGAGCTGAGTACAGCACTCAGATACAATTAAACCGAGTTTTCTGAGGGAGTGGCGTGCCGATGCAAAGTTTTGGAACAAATGTCTGCTGCGAGACTGACTTAGACAAAATAAAATTAATCAATCCATCCATTGTCTATGCTTGCTTCTCCTTGCAGTGTCAGGACTCTGTCTGGGCCAATGGTGTTGTATTATTCTAACTTTTAATTTAAACTTGGTAAAAGAAACATATTAAACGGTCTGTAATTGTACAGCACTTTTGGACAGTGTGGCACTTCACACACACACACTGATGGTGGCAAGCTACTGGACTGCAGCCACAGCTGCCCTGGGACACAATGAGAGAGGTGAGGCTGCCATGACGACCACCACCACCTGCAGGTAACGAGGAAACAATGACAGAGGCAGACAGTGTGGGAATCAAACCCAGCAATTCAGGGACGAACTCCTACCACAGTTGCCACCATCGCTCTCATTGTCTTATGAAAGAGACTTCATAAGGCAATCTCTTAAACCCTAAAATAATTTCAACTCTTGTCATTCAAAAATAACTCCACATTTAGTGTCTACGATGCTGGGAAGAAAGTTTAAAAAGCTCTGTTTTTATATTACAACACTCTTCTGGTGAAATCCCTAGGAAGTGTAAAACATATAAGGGCACATAAGATTCGGCTCCGTAGGGGATGTGGAAGGGAAAAAAGAAATGACCGAAGCGTCACACAGCCGTAAATATTTAGATTTACCCGCACGCTGTTTTGTGTAAGCAGTGGAAATCAGGTAACAATACTGTAAATCGTAAGAAGATTGATAGGGGCATTGTTTTACCTCGCTCATTATGACATGCGAGGATAAGATAAGGTTTGTTTCGTCATAACTGAGTCACCTTATTTTAGGCTGTACATCGTATTAGTAACTTCTCTGCTTACATATGTCCTCCAGCTCTTTGACAGGGTTTGCACTGTGTCACTGTTGATCAGCCTTTGGTGAGCCTGATCTTGGAATAAAAAGGCCTCGCCGGTGTTTGCTTCTTTGACTCATCCTTATTATGTTGTGACCCCAGACTCTATTCTTCCTGCTGTTATTTCTGCAGGAGGTAAATATTTCCTTTTGCCAGGGAAGCCCTATTCAGCGGATTAACGCCAGAATCCCAGGCATGCCGCCATAGTTCAGTCGGGACTGTGCACGGGGAACGCCAGGAATGCATTGACTATGTGTTCACCGTATATTTGAAAGGTCTCACTGCATTCTCTACATGGCTGCTTCCGCTGTTACCTCAATGGGAATGAACAACAGCGACATTTTTTAAACCTTCGCATGTCTGGTTGGTTGTGATAACAGAACAAAAGCTGTGGCATGTTTTTATGTCAGGGTAAACATGCCGTCTAGTAACAACGATGCCTCAGTCCTTTTTACATATAAATTTTAAAAATCTCTGTAGAACTTTTTTTTTTTTTAAAACTTTGTTTCATGTGCAAAATGTTGTTTACCATCCTTTGCGAGGATAAGTTCACTGGAAACTTTTGTCAGTGTTGTTTTTAAAAGGTTCTGGATTTTACTGACTTCCAGTTCATTCAAAATGAATCCACTGAAAAAAATCTAATTAAATAAGTTGGTAACACTTTATTTGACGGGGGTGAATAAGACTGTCATGACACTGTCATAAACATGACATAACACATGCCATGAACATGAATAAGCCTTCATGAATATTTATGACTGTTGTCATAAAGCGTCATTCGGTAAATCATGACACTTTTAATACAAAGTTGACATAATTCAAAATGTCTTTGTTATGACAACTTGACATTAACCAAGAAATCATTACTGTTTAAACTTTACCTTTAATAACATAAAGTTACCTGATTTTTAAAGTGCAATCAGTAATACTTTTATAACAAATTTATATCAATAATGATTTCTTGGTTAATGTCAAGTTGTCGTAACAAAGACATTTTGAATAATGTCAACTTTGTATTAAAAGTGTCATAATTAACCGAATGACGCTTTATGACAACAGTCATAAATATTCATGAAGGCTTATTCATGTTCATGACAGGTGTTATGTCATGTTTATGACAGTGTCATGTCAGTCTTATTCAACCCCCTTCAAATAAAGTGTTACCAATAAGTTAAACCGAGACGCAAAAATCAAGTATTAAAAATGACAGTTCAAGGCTACGATGGCTCAAAATGTGCTCAAATCTGAAGAAAAACACGCAGCTTATAAAGTCTGTGAAGATGCTACAGAAAATCCCTGAGCGACACTTGAACATTTTTTTAACATTTTCACCTATCTTTTCCCATGATTATCATCAATCTCATTACATCATGTATATTAAACAGCTTTTCTCAAAGTCGATAAAAAAAAAGTTTGTCCTTGTGTCTGGCTTCATGTAAAGCAGAGACAAATAAAAAAACATCCCTTCCAGCTGTATAATTTCCTAAAACCACAGAAGCATTTTGCATCAGAGGATCAAAGCCATAAATGACCTTATTTTGACCTTGAAATCTTCCCTGTGGAAGCAGGGAGCATTTTAGTTTACCTTATCAACATGATGTCATGGTTGGTTTTCGGGAGTGTCTTTTTTTATTGCTCTTTCAAACACAGTCATGATAAACAAATGAGTACACCCTAATTTGGCCACAGTCACATGTATTTATGATTAAGCATACACCATGTGGAGTTAAGTCAGTACACCAGTAAATCTTAATTTCTCCCTTTTTCGCATGCACTTTGCCCTTGGCGCATCGCTACAGAGTCATGCACACTTAAAGCTTGGGTCTGTGGGAGGAAGTCGCAAACCCCACATATGCAAAGTCTCTCTGCCGGCATTCAAACAAGACCTCTATCCTGCAAAGGAACAATCCAAACATCACTTTTCCTGCTTGTCATGCCACTATTAATTCGATGAAGCCTGAGGCAAGCTGCAGAAGCAATGTGACAAAAAGCTAAATACACCCTGTGACTCAACAGCTTGTTTTTACTGTATGCGGTCCAGTCTTGTACGACTGGATCAGTGTCTCAGATCAAAGGTGAAGTTTAACCTGTTTTTATTCACAACAGTAAATCTGTTCCTGGAGACACGGGTTTGTCAAGATGTTACCTCGGGGCGAACTGCTTCTACTGTCCATCAAATAATAGAGTTATGTAAGCACTGTGAAAGATGCTGTCAAGGATTCAAGCCTATGATATCCACACAGATTTACACAGGAGGCCTTATGCGATTTAATATTTTTATTTGTGTGCAGCTGTCTCAGTTTTTGCATCCATTACAGAGAACCTTAGAAAAAGTATTAAACTTCTTATGTTTTCTCACATTAGATCCACTGATTGCACTGTACTAGGCTTTTACCTCAGAAACAAAATAGGTAGAGTTATGATGAGAAAGTTTAATGGATAAATTGTGTTTTTTAAAAACTGAGAAGTGTGAAGTGCATTTTCATCTTTCTGACTTTACTCTAAAACATCTAAATAAGATCCTTCTGTAGCCGCCACTTAGTTCATCTATGTGTATACGTTCTATGAAGGCCTAGGGGTTTGCTAAAAGAAAAACAGCAATCAAACCACATCTTGAAGACAAAGGAGCATAGGTCACAGATATAGTTGCGAGTACATTAAGCAGAGTTAAGTTATAAAACTACACATAAAGCTTTGATCATCTTAGGAAGCACAGTTTCAAACCTATTATGACTAAACTGAAAGAATGAGGAAGGAGAGCTTTGCTTGGAGAGCAGCGACGAGTCCCCCGGTCTCTCTGGAGAAGCAGCAGATATCGATAAGGCAATGTTCAGGACCGATGGGTTTTTGGTCGAAGTAAATCTAACAGCTCTCAGAAGGAGAACTGTAGTGTTAGAAAATGATATGTCTAACACATTGCAGTTAGACTCCAGTGGGGAATCTGTGGCAAGACTTTTAAAATTGCAAAAGAAGTCTGAAGAATTTTGACACGTGCAAAGATTTGAAAAACATCTATTATTTTTCCTCAAGTTTCACAAAGACGCACTAATAAAACACACTGAAAATGTGAAAATGTGAAATGAAAAGCTTCAAGTTAGCTCATTTGGAAGGCACTCTATCTGCAGGGACTCTGCCATGACTTTAGAGACTCGCTTCAATGAGTAACACTGAAACAAATGGAAAGATAAAAGACCGAAAAGTGCTTGATTAAAAAAAAAAAAGCACTGTAGATTTATGTCGCTTATAATTTTATTTTAGAATATATCTTGCCTCTCTACTTCTATCTAAGTATTTGTCTCAGACTGTTTCTTTCTCTGTCTGAAATAGACAATGAACAAAGCATGGCCCAAATGCCAGTACTTTTCCACAAGGACAATATCATTAGTTTCCTCTTGGGCAAGAGGCTGGGAATGAGACTAGCGGGGGTTAGTGGAGGAGTAAGCAAAATGCATCCGAAATCTTGAGCGATGCATTGAGCAAAAAGAAATCATATGAACTTAAAACTCATGCTGGTTGTTAAACCTTCTGGAAGTCATGCAAAATATCAGTGATGCTTTGGATACCTGAATTCGAATTTGCAAACAACAGCTTTGCTGGAAAAAAAAACTCACAAAACGTTGTCCACATCTACAGGACGTTAGTTTGATGTCTGTGCCATGAAGAACCATTAGACTTGGCACAAACCTTTATCAGAGTTCAAGTATTTTTTTTTATGCTAACATGTCTATTGATCAGCAAGTACCAAAAAATATTTACAGATTTACAGTACATCCCTTTTGAAGGTTTTAGTATTTCATCCTTTTGTTGGAAGTCTATGTGATAGAGTGACTTAACGTAGAACATTAGTGGAAAATGGAAGAAAAATTTATACATTTACAGCTGGAAGTCTTTTAGGTTATGCCTCTGCCATCTTTGTACATAAAGACGGCCATTTTTGTTCCATCCTGCAATCATCTCTTATCATCCCAACATGTTTTTTGACATGGAAAAGGTTCATGTCAAAACCTTTGACATGAACCTTTTGATGTCAAAGGTTCATGTCATAATGGAAATAGAGCTTTTGCAAGCATCAGTTTTCCCACAGATTATCAGCTGATTGTCACTGGTCCTGAAGCATTGAAGCAGCCCTGGATTATCACTCCACCAGCACCAAATCTGGCTGTGTTAGTTTAACACCAAGTTTAATGGGAATGTCCTCTAAAATGTTCAACTCTTGTCTCATCTGTCCACAGAATATTTTCTCAAATATCTCGGGAACCATCAAGTTTTAATTTGGCAAATGTGAAACAGCCTTTGTGTCGTGTTTAGTCAGCTGTGGTTTCACCTTTGAACTCTACCTACCATGGATACCGTTTTTGCCCAATATGTTTCTTATTGTTGAATCACAAACACTGACTTAATTGAGGTTAATGAGGTCTGCAGAACATGTTCTGGGTTTCTTTTGTGTATGACATGATGAGTTGTCAATAAGCTTTTGTAAGCCAATCACTCTTGCGAAGGTTCACCACTGTTTCATGTTTCCTCCATATGTGGATAGCGGCTTCTGTCCAGGTTCACTGGATTCCCACAGCCTTATAAATACATTTTGACCTCAGTGTAAAAGATGTTAAAAATGACTCTGGTCCTGTTTATTCTGTGAGTTCTACAAATCTGGAAACGATGTGTTGCTTTTTAATATCGGCTTGCCTACTTCCTGTTGTCAGACAGGTTCTATTAGTGTGACTTCTTGATAAACACGTCTAGCAGTAGAAATTGAACTGAGATCTCCAGAAAAGATGATCAATCACAATTAGGTTACGAAACCTCTAGGGGTCACAAATGATGATGTTGGCCTAGATCAATTTTTGATGCAAAAAAAAAAAAAAAAAAAAAAAACATGTAAAAACTGTTTTTATTTTCTCAGTTTACCTTTGACGGTCATTAAATTTGTCTGATAAATTAATGACAATGCCTATTTAAATATTATGATTACTAAAAAACTATATTTTTATCCCATTGTTTGTCCTTTATCCTGCAATTACTTATTTGTTTCACTGCAGAAATGCCTGCCAGGTACACAGTCCCGCACACAGAGGCAAGTTAAGGTCATTCTTGGAAATGTTTAGCTAATCATTGGCAATGTTGCATTATTTCTCTAAATAACAAACAGATGTTGTTGTGTTTTCAATGACAAGAGAAATATTTTAATTCATTTTATCAATTTTAAGTGTGACACCTGCTCATAATCAACCAGAAAGTGGTTTTGTCTGCACCCCCTCTCTCCCATCATGCCACATTTCGCTTGTTACTATGGTAAGTCGCAGCATATCAGTGATGAGTCACAGACTAAATAGGCACTCAGATCATGGCCTCCAAATATCACCCTCTGAATCAAAGCGGGATCAACAGTGGGGATCAGATCGCTTTGTATAATATAGTCCCTTAGTCAATGCATTACCCAACAATCTTTATTGGATTGCTTTATTTAGGATTCAGTGTCATAGTTTTAATCCAATTCAAACAGAAAACTGACAAAAGGTGAATTATTTACTACTGTGTTGTATTTCTAATTTAAATCCAGATGGAAAGTTACACTCATGTGAGATTTGGTCAGTAATGGAAACGTGAACCCTTATAACTACTGATGTTGGGATTTTGATTTGTTGAATCTTTGGTAAAGAAGCTTGGGATAACCCAGTCCCCATCAGATTCAAAGTAGATTAATTTCTCTTTGCTGAGGTTTATGTAATCCTAGTCAACAAGATCACATATCTCTATCCATAGGAAGTTCAGAAAGGAGTGATATAATGACTGATGATTTAGTTACAGTCCTACATCTTTACGTCATACATTCTCTACAAGAAGACAGTTAAGGTTTCGATAACTAATGTAGGTATGACGTGATGGTAAATCATTTAAGATGAAATGCAGTAAGAAGATAGAAGAAATCTGATCTGAATTTAATCAGCTTAATTTTTAAATTCTTGCTTTTTTAATATTGTGCAACAATTATTAATAATATGAATACACATGCAAACAGAAACACTAATGAGTTATATTGACATTTTAAAAGTAAAAGATTTATTACAGCTAATATGATGTATTTGTATTTGTAATTCCCAGCTACTACTGCTATTATTATTAAACTGCAATTGCATATGTAGTGCAAATTATCCATAATGTCATGTTTATGCTTATGAATACCATTTGAAAGAACAAAATTATCCAAGGATGCTTAATATAATTCAAGAGTACAATGCAACAATGTAAGCTACTTTGGGTTGTCTCATATTATGAATATAATAAACAGAAAAGCTGAATTTCTGGCTTCCTGTAGCTTATAGGATTCCATATAAAATTGCACTTTTCACAATTATTTGATTATTTGAAGGACCTCCTTATTTCACATTCAACTTCTAGATCCTTACGATGCCAAGCCTGTAATCTTCTCCATCTTCCTCGATCAAGACTAAGGACTATGGTTGATCAGGCATTTGTTTTGGCTGCTCCTCGTCTATGGAACTCTCTCCCGGACTATTTGAGAGCCCCGCAATTATTGTCCAATTTTAAAACCGGCTTGAAAACTTTTCTTTTTAGACATGCCTACTCCACTTTTAAATTACTGTCTTTTTTTTATTGTTGATTTTATTTGTTTTTAGCTGCACCATGTAGCACTTTGAGATTTTTATTAATGAAAAGTGCATTACAAATTAAATTTATTATTATTATTATTATTATTATTATTATTATGTTAGCTTTTCAAACAACGTTTACTTGGGTAATGTACTTATTTCAGAAAATAAAGAATGAAAACACACCTTCCTTCTGGTCTCCACAGAAACTTTATTTACAGTCTCTAGAATAAAAACAACAATGTATATTCTCTCAAAAAGGAAAGAAAAAACTTTTAAAGCTTTTTCCCATACAGCAATCATCTCTTATCATCCCAACATGTCTTGACATGGAAAAAGGGTTTGCCTATTTCATTCACAAACTGACATTTTGCACTCAGGGTTGGGCAACACCTGATTCAGATCTTCCTTTAAATATATTTTGTAGTCATGACTCAAACAAATACCACAATCCAGAAGATCAGCAGATTGGAAAGAAAAATTTAAATGACAAAGTCAGAAGCAAGCTGTGCCAACAAAATGTTAACCCTGACATATTTAAGTTTTGCAGCATCAGTCTCAATTTATGCCACCAAAAAAAAAAAAAAACACCTCATTAAAAAGCTGGTTGAGTCAAGACTTTAAAAATACTTTCTATTTTTGTGCTCTCTGGAAATGTTCTTCTTTTTTTCCCCACTTATCCATTGCACAATAAGACACATTTGGTAGGAGCTTCATAGAAAATGCACTTAAAAAGACAAACAATATTTAAAAACAGACAGTGGACACACAATAAACAGCTTAGTATGAAAGCAATTTGAACAAAATGAGCCCTAAAAGATTTGCAAAAGACTTTATATGTCTAATGTCAAACACAACAAGACATCAAACAAAAACTGATGCTTTCTGTTACAATAAAATAGCAAAAAATCACAAACATAACATAGTGTAAAACACAAAGTGTATAAAGTAGTAGAAAGAGCAATAATGCTCCAAATATAACTGAAATTTGGTCAAAAGTGACTAAATTAACTATACCATGTCTATTTTTGACTATAACAAAAATATATATATATTTTTTTAAGTTGTGCTTCTCTTTCTGACACCGATCAGCAGAAAAACATGGATACATTTCTTAATTATAACTCTATAAAGTGGTTCTAAATGCAACATATTAAGTAAGTCAAATCAATGATTTCAATTATCACTATTAAAAATATATTTCAAAAAATAAGCAGCATTTGCAATATTCGTTAAGTACCGAGCAATTCTTCTTGATGTTTTCTCTTGCACCCTTTCTAAAGAGGTCATAAATACTTCAACCCATCCTCAAATGCAACAAAAACATATATAGTAAGGCAAATATTAAATTCACTTATAGAACAACTCTGAAAATCCCAGTAGACATTTTAAATGCAAGATTAACAATAGGATTCAAAGTCACAGAAGTACAATGTGTTTTGCTTTTCTTTTTCATGTGGAGAAGCTTAACTCATTTAAAAATGATAACAAGCTTAAATGCCTGTTAGTGAGCTACGAAAAATAACTGTAAATATTACAGACAAAATTTATAATCCGTGAAAAAAACATTTTTTACTGCTGTAACAGCCCAAAAATACCTTGCACTTATCTTACATATTCCAAAAAAATTATCTAAACAGTTCTGTACAGTGTCCAACTACAGTGAGAAGTACACAAACATGAATATGCCCACAGAGCAGACCATGAATAGGGCCAGGTTGAGAAGGATTTTATCTCTGGGGGATTCGTACAGCATCGCTGCAGTCACCTTCTCATCTTCCTGCGAGACTTTCTGCGGGGCGCCATGTGGTTCTTCTTTGTACCCACAGAAACAGTCAATAAAGCGCATGCACAGGCCTTTTTCTCCTTGCTCTGGTCTGACCATATCCATCTGGCTGAAAGCAGGCTGCTCAGCAGGGGTGGAGGCAGGGGACGTTTCCGTGCTGGGAGTAGCTGGATCATGGTCTGTGGACGGGACCAGAAGCTTGATCTCAGCTCCATCTAGACACCTCTCCATTTTGACATCTGCAGGAATGTCTTTATAGTAGACTTCGCTGCCGTTGCATTGGTTCTTCTCTCTTAGACCGTACTTTTCAGCTCTGTCCTTCAGGGGAACCTTTTCCAGCTTGCGGAGCCCCCAGACTGTGGTGGTGCGCACCTGTTCATCATCCGGTGCAGAGGTACAAAGACTGACCACCACAGCAACCAACCCTGAAATCCAGAAGAGTGAAGCCGCAAAGTACATGTAGTGAATGTGGACGATGAAGAAGGGTCTGTTGTCTGGCTGGTCACAGCGTGGCTGGCGGTAAAAGAAGGCGAGGATCAGCCGTATGGTACCGAGCACGAAACCCGTCATGCCTCCCCAGAAGGCGCCCGTCTCGTTACACCTCCTCCAGAACACACCGAGCAGGAAAAGGGCAGCTATTGGTGGGGTGAGATAGCCAGCAACTTCCTGGATGTATATGTATGTCTGTCCACCTTGCATCTCAATGATTACAGGGACCCAAGCGATGCTGATTACCACCATGACCACAACAAACATGCGGCCTACAATCAGCAGCTCGCGTTGCGAAGCTGTCTTCCGGAGAGACTGGTAAATGTCCAGGGTGAAGATAGTGCTTGCGCTGTTGAAGATTGAGTCAAGGTCACTCATCAAAGCAGCAATCATGACAGCCATCATAAGACCCCTGAGTCCCACCGGCATCACCGCCATCACCAGGCGTGGGTAAGCGATGTTCGAGCACCCAGCCTGGGAACCGCACACGGCCATGCAGTGCTCCGGCCCAATGCAGATGATCTCATCTGCAAATAAGATGCGGGAGATCATTCCTGGAATGACTATCACGAACATGGGCAGGATCTTGAGAAATCCAGCCATGAGTGTTGAGCACTTAGCGTGAGCAATGTTCTTAGCAGCTAATACTCTCTGCACGATGACCTGGTCTGCACACCAGTACCAAATGGATGCAGGGGTTTGCCCCAGAATGAAACCTGGCCAAGGAATATCCTCATCTAGAGGGCCGCGAAGGATGCGCAGTGAGTTTGGCTTTGGTTCAATGTGACAAGATGGTGAATATGTGTAGTTTCCAGCAGCCGTTATTGCGGTGACATTAGGAATGGCTTGCATATACTTAGTTCTGACCCCTTCTAGTCCACCAACTTTGATTAGGCTCATGATGGTTAAGGTCAGGGCTCCACCAATCATCAACACTGCCTGAAGAGTATCTGTGTAGAGCACTGCAACCAGTCCACCAGTAATGGTGAGCAGAGCAGTCATACTGATGAGCAGAAGAATTGAAAGATAAAGGTTCCACCCCAAGGACTCCTGAATAAAGAGAGCGCCAGCATACAGGTCCACGGAGAGCTTGGTGAAGATGTAGAGCAGCACAGACAGGCAGGCGAAGTAAACCTTCAGCCTGTTCCCACCGAAACGTTTCGACAGGTACGCTGGCATGGTGTAAACTCCAGAGTAGATGTAGACGGGGATAAACACCCAGCCGAGCAGCTGCAGAAGAAGGATTGCATTGAATTCCCAGGCTCCTACAGCAAAGCCGCTTGCTGCACCCGACCCGGCCAGACCTATGAAGTGTTCGCTGCCGATGTTGCTGACGAAGAGGGACGCCCCTATCACTACCCAGTTCATGGAGCGTCCAGCGAGGAAGTAGCCACTCACGGTGCTGCGATTGGCTTTCCACATGGCCAAAAGCCCGATGGCGAGCACCAGGACAAAATACAGTGCAACCACTGAAATGTCCGCTGCTTCCATCCTGGCATGCATTTTTACAAATTAATTCCTTTAAAGCTTAAAAAGAAGCAAATGTCCAAGTTTTTTTTTAGAATTATAAGTGTGATTTATTAAAAAAAATAGCAGAAATATTTTTTTTTAAAATTTCGCTGCTTTGGTTTTCAGTCGAAACAAAAGCTGGGGACGGATCCACTGCCAGGTCAAAAAAGATTAACAAGGTAGTCTGTCGGCTCAGTTTTTGTTGGTGGCTGAGCAGGGCGTTGTAGGTCACCAGTTTAGAAAAGCCAAGATTAAATACTCCTGTAAGACAGAAAGAGAAACACATCATTAGTATTATGACTTTTACTTGGAAAAAACACTGAACACAAACATGTTAGAACTCACAACAGGAGAAACATTGAGTAATGTGTACCGACACCAAGGTCACATAGCAAAACGTATATTAAAAATGACAAGGAAAGTAAATAGTGAAATGTCAAACATAAAAAAAAACAAGAATTGCACCTTCAGTGAAATGGGATTTGCTTCGGTTGTATTTTTCTAGTGCCACCTGGACTAAAAAGGGATTTACCTTTCCTGAGATTTTCTTCCGAGTCTGTTCAAATACAACTAACCTCGAGCCATGCTAGAGCTGAAATATTATGTAAGCTGAGTCAAGAAAGCACAAAACGCCGCTGGCAACAGCTACACAGTTCCTACACACCCTAATATGAGGCCATGTTGGTGTCCTCTAAACAGTGTCATGCAACTCCTTATTGGATTAAGAATATGCCTACGCTTAGAAAATCCCATAGATACACAAAAAATACATAATTTTAATTAGATCTAGAACACCTTGTGTGCCTTTATTTTTGGACAGTTCCTCAAAATGCCTCTTTTTAAATAAACATGCCTCCATCAGTGACAATCTTTATTCAGACTTCACTGAAATAAAGATTGTCACTCAGTACCAAAAATTACCTCTTACAGTAATATTCAAATTACTATCAACAAATCTTATTAATGTCACCATCAGTTACAGAGTCATCTGGTTTCTTATATGAATTTCTGTTAAATTGTTTCATCTTAACTGTCTCTAGAAATAAGTGCCACCCATTGGGATGAACCATTAAAATAATCAGGGGTGTACATTCTTGTGGTTGTGGTGAGTGTTTACCAGTACAGCATTTTTTACAACACTGTCTGTGACTGAGACTGTGAACAACTTTCTGCACGTTTTTCCAAGACACTGCTGCACACCTATGTTAGCTCCCTACATGCATTCACACAATACAGGCCCGGCGGCATGGACGGGCACAGAGTCAGCTTCCTTGGACTGGAAGCTGTTTGTTGTTTTTACCATAGTCGGTTTTTACCTCAGAGTGGCAAACTGTCTGTTATTTCTATAACATATAGGAAGGGACTTCCGCATTTCCCATATCTGTGCCCTCGTCCCTTTTTTCAGCAGTTAAAACTGTTTAATCCGTTATTAACATTTCGTAACCTGTTTTTCCGAGCCGTCTTTAAACCCAACATGAACGCTGAGACGCCCGTGCTGGGTTTACACCTGTGCGGCAGCGACGGAGGTCTGCTGCTGCTGTGCGGAGCTACGCAGGTGTGTTAGGATCATGGCAGTAAACCAGCAAAATGCAAAGACCTTTGCACAGTTTTCCCCCCAAACTAACCGACTGAGTTGAGTAATGTTGCTGGAAGCAGGTAATGTTAGCTAAAAGATGACTAGCTAATAACAATACAGCACCTTAAGCTTGTTAACAAGTAGCCTGTAGGCTACCGGTGCTGTCTATGTTCAGCTACGTAGAACTATTTTGCCTCCCAGTCACAATATTTTTCAGAGCATCTCAGTGTCAATGTGTTACCTCAGCTACAACATAGCAAACATTCCTGGGGAATATAGTGACGGGATCTAAAATCTAAAAAAGGTTGCTGAACCGCTATTAGGATTATGCATTATTGTGTATAATTGGATTTATAGGGAAATGTTGCAATGGATTTGTTTTTCTTATGTTTTTTAAAATCATGATGAGATCTTACAGCCTACTGCATGTTGTCAGACAGGTTCTATTTGTTTGTGACCAATGTTCTATACATTTGTGTTCAAACTAATGTATTAAAGAATTAGCATCTCAAATTGTAGTACATTACCTGCTTTATGATTACAGTGAATGTTATTTAGATATCAAGAGATGTGCAGCTCGATGCTCAGATTCTGCAGAAGGTGACGTATCTTACCCCGGGTTTTTATCTCTTCACTCTCCACTAGGACTTAGAGTTGCATAAATAGTACTTTCACATATAAATCTCAGACTTATTTGCTTCACAACAGGACAAAAATTAATCCAAAGGCGATTTTTGTGGAGGATTTCCATAAATGGCTGCAGCTAATGCTCTTAAACTGACCATCCGCTCAACAGAGATGCCAGGTCTAAATTTCTCCTGTAGGGTGAATATTTGGTGAACAATACATATTCAGACAGACAATCATATGGATCAAATAAAAATACAGAGTCAGCAAAAAGGAAAACATTTGGGGGAAGTTTGAGCACATCTGTTTTTGTTTTTTTGTTTGTATTTTTTTTCCCCCATTCTCACAAACACTTGAATGTTTGGCTGCTCCTGAGGTTTCACCCTGTCATACATAGCAGAAAATAACCCCCACGCCTTCTTTTTCACAACCATGCTCTATGCAAAAGCATCTCTCTCAATAAAAGAAGTCTTTGTTTTCAGTTTTATTAAGTCACCAACAAGGCCTATTTATCCATGTGGTTGCCATAAACTGCCTAGGAGACCCTGGCTCAGAAACATTGGGACATTTCTCAGTAAATACATTTTTATTTTTGATTTGCAAAGTTACATAATACGGGATTAAAACATAATCACCCTTTTTCCCAATGCTGCCAGGACCGACTCACTCAGCCCCAGTGCCAGAGTAACAGTTCTATGCATGTGGTAGCTCACATTTTATTTAAACTGTTCTTGTTGAATTATTTTAAGAATTAAATAGTTAGCCTGCATAGAGAAAGAATCAAGCTTTTAACTTAATTTAGTATAAAGAGTTGGTCCAGAAGTCTGGAGATAACCACTAGCGTAAGAGGAGTCAAGTCTAAAAATAACTTCTAATACACAAAACATCATTGCAGTTTATCCAAACAATATTAATTTATATTTAAATGGTTGTCATGTTTGGTTTAGGCAGTTATTTCTAAAGAAGCAGATGATTATTTGCACACATGTGCACAGAATAAAGCATGTAAAGAGCTTTCAGTCAGAATTCCTAACAGATAAGTAAGGCAGCATAAAGAGAAATAAAAAAAAATTTATTTCACAATTGTATTGCATCATTTTAAACTGATATTGGACAATCGCTCTGTTCAGAAACCCTTTATCTAACATCCTAAATATGTTTCACAAAGAAAGATCATTGATGGCAAATGAACTGATTCTGTTTGGATTATGGGACAAGTCTTTGCAAGCCAGCCTGTCTATGATGGTGCCAAAAAAAATGTCTGGCATCACAGACCCAATGCACTAGGGCTGTAGTGATACAATAATCTCACGATATGATACACGATATTCTGCTCACGATATGATATATATATTGCTATATTCAGCAAATGATACAATTCAATATACTTTTGCGATTTTCTGAAAGATTTTAGAGGGACAGAGTGATTTTGGTGACATTTTGTGACTGTTATAGAGTTGGATTGAATTAATTTAACTGAAAACTGATTAAAAGCACCAGCTACACAATACCTGGCTCTGGTTGGACATGGACACAGACTTAAAGTCGACAGCTGGACAAAATGAATCAAAGAAGTGGTGAGAAAACATGTTTATTTTAATTGAAACCGTACAAACTGTAGCTTACTTGCATTTGTAAAGTAAATAAAGTGCACCAAGTATCCTGCTCTGAATAGTTTGATACCTTTTTAACCTTGACACTTAACATCTGAAGGAATCACTCTAAGCCTGATGACCTACTCACTCTCCTGGCGAAGCAAGCAGTGAGGGAGCAAGGTGACAGTTGGATGTTGCGAAACTTGCAGATGAATATCGATTTTTTTCTAGGAAAGAAAATATCGATATATATCGAAAAATTGATATTATTACACAGCCCTACATGCTACCTTGAAAAAGGTTAAAAAAAAGAACACACCCATACAACAGAAAGGTGCACAGGCACACAATTAAAACAAATCTTGATTCAACTCCAGAGTTAATCCAAAATGCAAACGTGTTTTATTTGCAGTTACATTAAATAACTCCACTGGTATTATGCGATGCATTTAAAGGGTCCCAACTTAGCTTGAGAGAGGCATTGACATTGTCAGGTGGCACAGAGACACGACAAGGCTGCGTCATAAAACAGATATAACAACAAACCACAGGTGCAACTCTTCTGCTCTTCCTCCTCCTGTCAGTTTAAATCCCAGGCTAACAATTACCTTCCAGTCGTGTTTGAATTTCTGTCTTCAAAAGCCTAAAAAAAAAACTCAGCAGAACACCAGACGGTTAAATTGCTCTAAACCGTATCAGTACAACCTAAGTCATTTGGTTACTATCAGCCCCGCAATACAAATAAAGCAACGTGATACAACTTAATCCCATTGAAACAGCTTGTGGAGGGCATGAAACGGGGTGTGCTGCTGTTTGTTTAGTCACAGGTGAGGCTCTGTAACTCCACTAGAGCCTTGGAGCAAAATAAAACGAGACGCAAGAGTATCGCTATGGAACGAACAATGGGGCTTTAATTGACGTCCAGATGCGGATGACAGCCGCAGACTGCCCCATGAATACAAAGAGGAGGCGACACCAGAGCACCAGCAGACACGGATCCACCTATCAGGTGGCAAGAAAATTCTAGAACAGCCGCTCATTCATTCGCGTGAAAATGCCGCGCATCCTAACATTACATCTCTCATTCATAACCACTCCGGCATAGCTGGGACATTTGCCTGCGCTCGCAAAGCCGAATTGTGGCGTTAAGCGGGTCTTTTCTTTAAGATAACGAAAGCTTTCATACACTGACGTCAGCATTGGGATGTTGTCAGACGAGGTTTACTAAAACAATCGCTGATAAGAGAGAGAGCGCGCGTCTTATATTGGAAACACACCCCTAGCGTGTTAATAGTGATATTCAGTGGGTACATTTTAAATGGGATCGATTTAAAGACGTGGATTACACTCACCGGGTTGCACTGCAAAAAAAATATCACTCAATAGACGCGCTTCAACACGCCACTCCACGCCCCTTGAAGTCGATGAACAGGAAGAAGAATATACTCCGTCCGCCTAGGAAGAGAGGTTGTTTTCTCGTAGTGTGTAGATATGGCCCGGATAAGTCGGTTTCCCCCGCTGAAGAAGAGTTCCTCTTCAACTGTGATGCTCCGTCAGACAACGATAACCTATCAGCCTCGTACTCCTTATAGGAACCAATACAAATCCACGCCCCACACGTGGACCCGTGACGTATTAAAGGGATGCACCAACAGTGCCTAGAAGTTGTTCCAGCTACTTACCGGTATTATCCCACATGCTTATATAAATTGATGGAACCGGGCCAGGTGCGTTTTACTTGGGTCTAATCCCATATCTGGTCACTTGTGTATTTAAAATAAACGTCACTTGTATTTGCTGTCTTGTGGAAATATTCTATAATTCATTGTCAATGCACATAATCGTCCAACTTTTTATTCAAGCAAACTGTAGAGTACTACTATATCATTTTCAAAACATGCACACCTATACTTAGACACAAAGGTTGCTGCTTATCTGAGAATAACTCAGTAATAATAGTAAATCTCTGAGCTGCTTGGCATTAGAGAAACTACCAGAAACACCAGCTCTTTCTGGCTACGGAAGTCTGACACTTAATCTAATTTGGGTTTAGATTTGAATCCTGGAAAATTCTAGGTAATTATTGCATCTTTTATTAATAGACTGATACAGCAGCTCCACAATCCCGTTTAGATTTTTTGAGGTTTTGTCACATAATAATAATGTTGCCCATGCCAATTGGAAAATATACTTTTTAAGGAATATCTGTTTGTTTTTTTGTTTTTTTACAAAGCAGTCTTCCATAGAAATCCCGCTTGTGATCCAAATAAAGTATACCTGTCACTGTAAAAAACTAGCACTCATGTCCTTTCAGTGCAATGTGTATTTGGTGTTTTGTTAAATAACTGCTTTCAAACTTAAATTTTAAAAAATCCTATTTTGTGTTCCAATGTGAATATTTTGCATATATACATATATTTGCATTAAATATTGTAATTGTATGCATTAGTGTGAAATATATCAGATATTTTTGCTGCTTGGATATTTAAAAGTATGCCAGTAAGGCTGTCAATAAATTGAATGAAAGTCAATCAAACTACTCTAGGTCTTCTTGCCCTGCTCCCACAGCTGCTACAAATACAGTTCATTCTGATGTGGTTATTATAAACCAATTATGCTTATAATGTAAACACAAAAAAACACTGCTGCTTTATCTATTTTATCATGATATTAATATTATCAAATTTTCTCAACTGACAAATAAAATTATGGTAAAATATGGTGACTTTCACTGAAAAAGCCTGCAAAGGAAAGTATGGTTATCTATATAAAAGGAGCAAGAGGGCAGGGTAAATTTCCACTCACTACTCTTTACGGATATCTTGGAAATTTCCATCTCCCGCGAAACATCATCTCCCAGCATGCCTTGCGGGACAGAGGCTGTTGGGTATTTGTGTAAGAGGGAGTGTGGTGATCACGCTGTGAGTCTAACAGGAAGTGAATTCATTCATTCACTGGATTTTCTGTTTGCTTTGACATATCCTTAGAGCTTTAGGCTTATTTCACTGTGGATTTCAGTCCATTGTATTTTGACTTGTTTACATTTTTAAACTGAGTAGTAATTCTCTTGTGGGTTTGCTATGCAAATAAACTTAGTTGTGGATAAAAATTAAAGTTCTTTATTTGCATCATAAGTGTAATTAAGCGTATTTAGTAAATTAATTTTACTCTTGTGTATCCAGGCGTTTGTGTGTTGCGGAAGAACTGTGAGAAGAAGGCAAAGGTTTCTTTGACTCAGACTCAGCATGAGGAAATAGCGACATTGAGTTTCTTTTTCTAATGATCAAGTTTTCTAGGTCAAAAGCATTTAAAATCAATGTTACTAACCCAAACTGAGGTAGTAGAAATATAATAGATCCGGAACTGGATTGATATAACACAAAAGGCTTTGGGTGTGTATGAGACCCAGGATAAATTAAGTTTTCAATCTAAAAGTTAAAGGGTTAAGCAAGGGTTAAGTATAAATAATAATCTGCACTACTGAACATATAATATTCGAATTAAAATGGAGGGTTTTTCTGTTTGCCTTAAAATGATCAAGTGTAGAACATGATAAAACTTTATGATGTTGAGGCTTTTTTAGACAAACATTTTAATTTTGATGAAATATATCAAACCATTTTTCACCCAACTATTGTGTCATTCCACACCCTAGACAGCCCACCAGTATTTTACAGCATATTAAAGCAAGATAAATATATATATATATATATATATATATATTTAAATAGATATTTACAGCTTCTCTGTTCTGTCCACCAAACAATGATTATTTAGTTGAAATGAAGTTCCAAACATTTAGCATTAGCGATATCACTAATTACTGGGGAATTAAACTGAGACTTATGTAATGCTGCTGTTGATTTAAAAAAAAAAAAAAGCATTAAAAAGACATAACAGGTGGTAGCTAAACTCACATTATCACACTGTGGGAGTTACTAGTATGAGCTAACCTCAAAAATATTTTATCTCTTCTGGCAAGATTATTGTTGTGTTTGTCAGCAGGATCACAGTAAATGTCTCACGTTTTTCAGTTAGTGATTAGTCCTTCGGGGAGGAAACCTCTCTACTGACAGATTGAGATGGAAAAGTACAGAAAAAACTTCCTTGAAGAAATGTCCTGGCCTGACTTTGCATGTTCCTTACTGATTGCATTTTATGTTTTTAACACAAAAGACTAAGACCAGCTCTTCTGTTAATTTTTAATGTGTATCAATATATATAAATAGCTATTGGTTCTCCAGCTAGATTTAGAGCACTCAACAAAGCCAGACGTCAGTGTGTGCTTTGCTTATTACCCCAAGTCTATATTACGCATATGAAATGCCTTGTTTTGTATGAGCAAGGCATTGTATAAATTTTGTGTCTGTGTTAAGTTGTAAAGCATTTTGCTTAATCTTGTAAAGTTAATTGCCCAATTAGCGTATCGCTTTCAGTGTTTATAATCTTCTTTATAGCTACTGAGTGGGTTTGCAGGTTAAAGGTCACAGAGGTACAGCCTTCACCGTTGCCTGCATTCAAACACAAATGGCACAAGCAGGTGAGAAACTAGTTCAGGGTCAGCAGGTTGTTTTAATTTTACAACCAAGGCAGATCTTAATGCACTATCTATTCTTATCCTTGGGACTTTAAATTTCACTAGTCACTTTGGTTTTCAGTTTTTTATTATTTTGCATTTTAAATTTTCATCTTTTTGCATTTCTGGTTACTTTGTGTTTTGTCATCTTCTGTTTGTGTCTTTTTCACTCATCTCTAATTTTTTTCTGTGTTAATTATTTTCAGTTATAGTCACACTGTGCCTTTGCAGAGGCCTCTCCAATTCATGCTCCCTTCACAGCCGTTCCACAATTCGTCATCAGACTCACCTGTTCCTTGTCCCTGTATAAACCTCTTCTCAAAATTTATTGACCTAGCAATTACTGTAATTTTTTTTATCCCTCTGCTGCCCTCAAAGTCTTTTTAGGGTTCTTCTCTGTTGGTTTGTATCACCTCTTGCTTTATTTTTGTAATTTCATCTTTTTTATTTTTATTAAATTACTCTCAGAATATCCCTGAGAACCAAAACCAATAAATTTACCTCAATAGATCAATTTAATTGAATGAAGTTCCAGAATGATTGTGCACAAATCACCTAATCCACAGTATTTTATTTTTGGCAAAACTTAATCACCGTAATGCAGATGGAGGTTCAGATTTAAAGTAATCCCCACCACCAGATGATTTATTCACTCATGTATTAAGGTAGAAGCCCTTCTAAGCAGAAACAGTATTTGTTGTTGAAATGCTTACAACATGCAACCAATGAAGACTTGTTTCCCTTTTGAAGAGTTGGCCCAAGAGTTAATGGAAACCTTTGTGTCTTTGTCAGGAGGGTGATGTTTTACAAGAAAGTAAAACGCAAGAAAGGACGGCTCATCACACTCAGCAGCACATCACCACTCATACTCTAAATAAAAAGTTTGTTGTTTAGTTTAAATGGAGATGTTGGCAGGTTTCCTCTTAACGCATCCTTGTCATTTACAGTAAACAGAGCGGTTTTTGCAACTTTATTTAGTTTGGAGGGATGGAGTCACAACTGATAGCTTGGAAATCCATGCGTGATAGTACAGACCAGTCAGACAACTTATTTAAAACTGACACCGTGCAAAGTTGAATAAACATGTGTGTTACAGGATACTGTTTGACAGTTGCACCTTACACAAGCAACTGTGTCAAAGATGCAGACTAAATTAAAACAATATAGGTAACGGCCATAAAACAAGATGTTGCCAGTCTTAAATGTTACTTAGAATTTCAACTGAGTTTACTTAGATTTATCAACCAGGACAGATCCCATTTAAGCTTCAAGTTTTTTATATATGTCTGAACAAGAATTTAGATTGAGTTGAAGAAAAATAAGCATCAAAATGCAATTTTGAGAATTTAAAGAAAAGCTGTCTGTGACATCATAACAACACAAACCTTGAAGCTACTTATTGACAAAGCTTGAAATAATGAGGGCCACACATACCACAATATGGATGTCTGTTCGTGTCTGAGCTGTGTCATCAGACATTGTTATTAGTGTCAGCGCACAATCCTTTTTCTGACTATGTGACACAAACTGCCACTCCCAGATCAAAACAAAATAGTTTAAAAAGTTCAAGAAAGACCCAGACACCTTCGAGGCAGAAGCAATTCATAACCTGGATGCTTATGGGACATTAGTGTCACTCTCCACAGTAACGTGAATTGCAGCCTCACAAAGCCATTTGTAAGGCTTTTGGATTGCACTAACCACGGGGAAAGCTCTTATTCACAAATGGCGGAAACATGAACCTGTTGGGAACCTTCAAGGAAGAGGCATATTTTTCAACACAAAAATCAGTTGAACAAAAGTTTAAACTCTCTCTTCGGTTTGCAGGTTTGCGTGAGCAGAAATCAAGCAATGTCTGGACGAGCCCTGAATGTTAAGCATTAAGCCTTTTACGATCCAAATTCCTCACCACTTTCAACTTTTTTGCATGGATTCAACTTAAACAAGTTAATATATAACTTTTTTTAGCCCTCTGATGCATAAGTGGGTCCTTTTGGACCTGGTGAGGTCATCTTTTTGTAATATTTTTGTAATATCTTTGTAATAAAGTTTTCATCACTTCATATTCAAGGTATTCCTCAACAAACATGTTATTGATACCATGCAATTCAAATTTTTCACACATTTTAAAAAATATATCATGTTTTATATCTCTACCCCCATTCTTCCGTGAGTGGGTCAGAAATGGCCCTCATTCATTTCCTATGGAATTTAATGGGAATTTTTGTTTCTTACCAACTGTGACTGTCAGGAAAACATTTTTTTGTGAACCAAACACACTGAGACCGAAGTCTCACCCCTGAATAATAATATTTTACAAAGCAAGAACTCCTAAATATAAGTATTATCTTTATTTTTACCTCACAAATGTGTGTGTGTGTGTGTGTGTGTGTGGGGGGGGGGTGTGTGTGGGGGTGCGTGTGTGTGTGTGTGTGTGTGTGTGTGTGTGTGTGTGTGTGTGGATCATCAGTGCTGTGATAGCATTATTGTCACGAATCAACCTATTAGCCTTCTTTGAAGTTAGCTAATACTAGTTATCTAACCAACTAGCTAACATTACTGCCTATTCTTTATTTTACATGTGTATTATTTGTGTGTGCGTGACTGTGTGTTTCTCTGTGTGTGACTGACACCCTGGATGAGAAAACCAAAGAGAAAATGTGTTGAGTGACATGCAAAACCTGTTAATCAATGTGTTCAAGGTTCTTTCTTTTATTATCTCAATGAATGAAATAATAATTCATAGCTATATAAATAAATGCATAAATAAATGAGCTGTAAAATAATTGAGTGCCTTCTCCGGGTCGGGGGAGACGTTCTGCCCCAAGTGGAGCGGGAGATCGACAGGCGGATTGGTGCAGCGTCTGCAGCGAAGCAGGTGCTGTACCGGTCTGTCGAGGTGAAGAGAGAGCTGAGCCAAAAAGCGAAGCTCTTGATTTGCCGGTGAGTTTAAGTTCCTACTCTCATCTATGGTCATGAGCTTTGGGTCATGTCCAAAAGAACAAGGTTGCAGATACAAGCGGCCAAAATTAGTTTTAGTTTTTTAGGGTGTCTGAGCTCTCCCTGAGAGAGAGAAGCTCAGTCATCCGGGAGGGACTCAGAGTAGAGCCGCTGCTCCTTCATGCCGAGAGGAGCCAAATGAGGTGGCTCGGGCATCTGGTTAGGATGCCTCCTGGACACCTCCCAGGTGAGGTGATTAGGGCACGTCCCACCAGGAGGAGCCCCCGGGGAAGACCCAGGACACACTGGAGGGACTGTGTTTCCCAGCTGAGCTGGGAACGCCTTGGGATTCTCTGGGAAAAGCTGGAACAAGTGGCTGGGAGAGGGAAGTCTGAGCCTCCTTACTTAGGTTGTTGACCCCACAACCTGACCCTGGATAAACAGAAGAAAATGGATGGATGGATGGATGGATGGATGGATGGATGGATGGATGGATGGATGGATGGATGGATGGATGGATGGATGGATGGATGGATGGATGGATGGATGGATGGATGGATGGATGGATGGATGGGTGGATGGATAAATAAATGCACATACATACACACACTCACATGCATGATACACACAGCATAATAGAATACAGACAGTAACGTTAGCTATAGCTAGATTAGCTAGCTAGTTTCAAGAAACGTGCTCTTTCTATCCCCCCGCCCTCACACACACACACCCACACACACATAATGGACTTTGACATTGTTCCAGTATTGCTGTTGTAAAATTGCTGTTGTTGTCATTTTGTTTTAAAAATGTTCTACAAATCGTCATAAATGTTCTACAATTTGTTCTAAAAACACTTAAAAAAGTGAAAAAATTAAAATACTTCAAAAATGAAATAACTCTTGTGTGAAATCAAACACAGCAGAAAGTATCATACTAAACATTATTTTGAATCAAAATGACAAAAGTAGCATAAAAACACATTGATTTAAACAAGGGTTCAAAAAGACCCTCTCATGGAAGGCTGTATAGTCAATAAGTCATGCATCAGAGGGTTAAGATGGGTACAAACAATAAGCTGAAGAGAATTAAGTTATTTAATTTTTTTTATTAAACAAAATGTTAAGTTTTATAGACTGTGTATAAATGAACAAACATCTGAACCCACTCAGCCTGCATGTAACTTATACTGAATTGGTGGACATCTGTTTTTTTTTTGTTTGTTTTTTTTTTATGTCTTTGAGATAGTTTTGTCTGCTAAGACAAAGAATGCATTGTTCATTATTTTATATTGCAAAACTGCAAATTTAAATAAAAGTTGAAAATCTTGTAGAGGAATAAAGAAATTTTAAATAAACAAGTTACCTTGCACATAAAACCTTAATGTTTTCACAGCACTCAGTGGACTTCTCAAGTGCAAACACATTTTCTAGTTTTCTAATAACAATAAGTTAGGAGATAAAGATAAAGTTTAAAGACCAAGCTTGGAATAATACATGTAAAGGAGTTGATCATTGAATGAACTTGAGAAGACTTGTAGCTATGTCTAAATTTGATTGAACTGGTTAATTGGCATCAGATGTTTTTTTACAAGCAAAGGAACAAGCACACCAAAGTGTTGGTGCTTCTCTGTTTAATACTTTCTTTCTTTTTTATCTTCTTAGATGTTTATATTTGTACCAGTGTATTTTATTTTTTTTTTAATCTACGTATTATTTGATCACTGACTACATCCTTACATTATAAGTTCATTCTTTGTGAGCCACGACACTTTCGATGAAAACAAGCACAGAATGTTTTTCGAACTGCAGTGGCTCCATCTACAGGCGTAAACCTGAACATGCAGATTCTTTTCTGTGCGAGGATGTGCTGTCAATCTATTATATAACTAGATACGTTTTCCATCAAGTCTTATTATGTAAGACGTAATGCATCATGTTGAGCATATTTTGGTTTAAATAATAAAGGGGATTTTTGCTATACGTTCGCAGTCATATAAAATACTAAACTGTAATGAAGCAATAATAACCAGTGGGATAATTGTATTCTAAGTTGTTTTCTCAGTTTAGGTTCCATTTGTATTTCTAGATCAAATGAAATCTCACATATGTGCGAGGATGATTGTTTTGAAAAGTAAAAAAAAAGTGGACACCTTTGATGAATAATCATAAGACGTTCTGCATGTTTAATAATAGAAAAAATTAGAAAAATATCATATATGCTTATTGAAGCTAAGAATTTATCATTAACATCTGCATCTAATACTGGACTCTAACTCTAATACTGTCAGCAGTTTTTTTTAAGTTCTGGATCTGAGTCTTGACTTAATTTAAAGAAGGACTAGAAACAAGAAAATATTAGTTTTTCCATCTATCCAATTTTTTCCTCTCATTAGAAAGCCTTGTGACACCATCCAGCTCCACAACAGGTATTTTAATGACATGTCAAGGGCAAGTGCCGATGTAGGACCTAGAGGAAAAGAGGCAGATGTCTTAAACCACCTCAGCAGACTCTTTTGATGCAGTGGAGCAGTAGCTCTAATCCAACCTTACACATCTTCACCCCTCATTTCTAGGAAGGAACTAAGCACCCTATGAAGACCATTGACTTCTGCTACTTCTTCAAATCAAATATGTTTCGTGGAAGAGGGAAGCAGCGATGGGTTTTCTGAAAATAAACCCCTAGTCGGACTCAAACACAACCAACAACAAAATCAAACATAAAATGCTAAGAAGAAACAATACCTTTTAGTCCTCTGGAACTAAAAGGTATCGATTCACCAACTGTTAATGAGTTAATGTTGGAGGTGATTCATTTATAATTCTAGGAAAAATATGGATTTTTGTTTCTAGTTGCTTGCGCATGACACAGATTTAACAGTTACACCCAGTGTAACTCTAATACTTATGTAATATGTAATAGTTGTTAAGCTATTACTTGGTACTGTTCATGGGACTATCGTAATTAATTTACAATTTCCAGATTTCTTTTTCAGACTGCTTATATCTAATCCAAAGTTATTAGTTATTTTACGGAGTTTTGCTCAGTTGACATATTACTGTCTTTTAAGCTTTGTTTGCAGGTCAACATGTCAAACATTGTATAAAATTGCAAACAAACAATGAGATTCAATTAGCTAATGCACGCAAGAGCATTCATATTTGATTAATAATTAATATGCACATCACTGATTAAAGGAGGAACCAGGAAGCTGGCCAGAGCGGCTAAGAATTTATGATTTACTTTTATGAGCCATTTATTGCACCTGCATAGTGACGCAGTCAGTAGCATGGTTGTCTTGAAGCGATATGATTCTTGGTTCCAATCCTGGCCTGAGTTCTTTCTGCTTTGAGTTTACATGTCAACAGAAAGCACTTTGCATCAAATAAAAAAAACAAAGTTATTGAAAAACAACAGCTTCAGTGTATTTTCTTTTCAAGTAGAAGTAAAAAGTAAAAAGTAATCATTCAGGAAGAAGTGAAAATAAAAACTACTGGTTAAAAAAGGCTACCAGTAGTTTAAAAAAGGCTTTTTTAAACTACTGGTTAAAAAAGGCTACTCAAGTACACACACACACACACACTATATCTATATCTATATATATATATATATATATATATATATAGATATAGATATATAGATATATATATATATCTATATATATATATATCTATCTATATATATATATATATATATATAGATATATATATATATATATATATATGAATGAATGAAAAATAACAAATCCAGAAAAACAATGTAGACATGTTTTCAAGTCAAATTTTTTCACTACATAAAGCTGCTGGTATCAATAAGCTTCTGTATGCATTAAAACAGTGTAAAGTTCTGCCAGTTGCAATATATTAATTGACAATCTAAATGACATCACAGGCTCAAAACACAATATTATAGCAATAAATAAAGTTTGTGGGGGGAACAAAATAAGTCTTTACCATAAATTGTGTAGTATGGTAATTTTTTATTTCTTTGTTTATTTAAATATACTTGTTTTACATTCAGTAAAGTACCTACAGGTGTCAAGAGTCACCAGAAGATGTACCCCTAGAGCCGGACTTAAAAATATTTGTAATTAAGTTGGAATAAAAAGCATGGTTTAGCAAAACTACTCATTTGTTTCAAAAAGCTTCTCAAATAAATACACACTTACTACCTCTGGGAAAGACATACAGAAATGCATAGATAATAAAGATGATGAGGACTGAGGAAACACTTTATTGATGAGGAGAAGAAGGAGACATAAAAATTAGGAGCATATACATTCAATAATCCAGAAAGACAGAAAGACAAAGAAAAGTTTTATGTCAAAAAACAACATTGTGTGAACAAACATTGTGATGTCTCTCTGTTTATTTATTAATTGTCCTGTAAAATTCTAAGCTTACATAAATATAAAGGAACCCACTTTTTAATCATTTATGATAGCTGTATACTCTTAATATTTTGTTGCACATTGCTGTACAATTTTATGATGAAATTTCTGACGGTAAGGTGAGAGGTTTGTCAACATGGCACATCCTGGAACATACCAAAGTCGGAGGGGTGGCAGGTTTGTGATAACCTATTTCTGCCTCTGTTTTTTAAAGCCACGGTAATTCCAATTGGTTTTGTTTTGCTACATTATATACTTTAAAATATGAGTATTTGGTTTATAGTAGAAGCTAGAACACAAATAGTTACTTTATTGATCATAATATTCTTAAGTTACCCCCAGCTGTCGGTGTGAAAGAGAGAGCCGTGCAGGCCGCGGTCGGTTCAGGATCAGCTGAGCAGTTGGAGGATCACCGCCCCGCTATGTCTAGCATCCACCTTGGTTCTCCACGGATGGTTAACCCCACAGATAGCAGTCCTCCTCTTTGAGCCGGGAGTTGGTTTGGAGGATGACCCCGCCAAAAACGAGATTTCCGGTCCTGCTGTAAAGCCTCCTGTGTATTTTTTTTCTCTCTCTCCGTTGTGGGTGAGTCATGATGCACCTGATTGCTATACTGCGTTTGTTTACGACGCTGGCTGTTAGCAGTAAGCAGTGTGTGTTGTAGCTAGAAAGCTGCCATTTCTTTTTTTTTTTAGAAACAAAGAAACTGGCTTACATCAGTAGCACAAGCTAAGCTCTATGTAAAATGAATTTGACTACTAATCTCTTTCTAGTCTTAGCTCAGTGCTTGTGAAATGTTACATAATAGCGCCCTTCATTGATGGTACAGTACTCTCTGGCCAGCTGTTATTTGGCTGCATCCGCCAGCACTTTAAGCCTGCTGTAGTGATGGTGTCAGTCAGGTGACACGGCTGCTCGGTGTCCACCCGCAAAGTCCAGTGTCTCACAGCTGCGTGAACGGCACCTTGCACAAGTATTCCCACTTCACATTTTTCCCACGTTACAACCACATGTAACAATGTTGAGATGTTATGTGACGGGCCAAGCAGCATACAGTTGTGCAGCGGTAGGAAAAGGATGCTATTTTAAATTTTTTTAAAATCTGAAAATTGTGGTAGTCCCTTTTTTTTTAGCGACAACCCCCCCTCACCCCCCTTAGTTGATCTTGTGGTGCATTTATAAATATGCGACATAATTTTCAAGTTTTTGTCTGTGTAAAAAAAAAAGCAAACAAAAACTGAAAGCCATGTATCCTTTTCCCTCTTCGCTGTCATGTAATACTCTGTTCAGCTCTGTCACAGTAAATCCTAACAAAATACACTGGGCTTTAATATCAATATTTGCACAATGCAACGTAGAAGCAACTGGTTTCAAGTCACTTCTGCTGTTAGATCCGGTAAGGGAAGTGAGAATGCACATCTTGTTCCGCCAAGGCCAACACCATTTGCTTATCAAGCTGCCACCTGTGAATAAGCATTTTATTTGTGTGTGCTGCTCATTTTCCGACGAATAAAAACTAGAAGCATTGCGATCAAAACTATGTGACGACACGTAAGGGAGTATTCACATCTCCGCTCTTACGTCAAGCACTTTTGTGTATCTGAAACTGTTCAGTAAGAACATAAAAACATGAAGTGCCTGAATACCAGATTGTGTCAGTTGGAAGATACGCCTAATCACTTACATTATCTGTTTGCTCTGTTCTTTGAAACGATGACAGACCTTCACATGTAATAGAAAGGTCAACCTAGCGCAAGAGGTGGAAAGCTAAGCTAACCAAAGTGGAATAGACAGTTTTCTAAGCTTGCATCCACTTTTACAAGCCCCCATTGAGCTTCGTCTTTAGATTGACCCCTTGTATCTTAACACACTTACCTAAGTTGCTGCTGATTTGCCATAGATGTGTCATTCACAAACCCCAGATTCACTGCACTTCACATTTTCACTGCTTGAGTATGATGCACATTACCTATGCATTTAACGTCATTGCCAGTTTGTTTTTTGTATTATTGACTTACTTCTTACCTAAGCAAATGTGGAAAACCTCTCGTGTGTCTCTGTCAATAGAGGACAGCTATGCTGATGTCAAAGTCTCCTGTTGACATTTGGCAGAGTTTCTCAACATACAGAGCACGGATCTTTAGATTAGGTTAAGATTCACCCCATTGTCGCATTATTCTAATTCAATACGAGGCTGAACAACACATTACCTTTCAGTAAGAAATCATCAGAAAGTCAGTGTATTTACAATCTTCATTTTAGTTTATTTCTTGCTGCTTTCTTGTGGAAGTGTATGTTTAGGTTAAGCAGGTAAAATATGACATCTTTGTGTAATTCTGGTCCTTTTCCCTCATTTTTATTGTCATTTAATCTCTGTCTGCTTCCATTTCTTACTTTTCAACAAACTATTTTCTATTTATCTTCCATTGAACATCAATTTGTTTATCCTAGTAGTTTTTGGACTAAACTAATCATGCTCAAATCATACATTAATGTAATTGGATATTATTTCCTTATTACGCACCATTTATTTTGATTGTGGTTATGATTCTTGTTTGTGGGCATTGACTCTTAAGAAATATGACCCTTGTAAAGTCAGGGGTTGCTACAACATTCTCACAATATGATAATCTGATGTAAAAATTCTACAGTATGATGAGTTCATAGCATTCAAACATGATTTAAGAAAGATAAAAACTGTAAAACATCATTACAGAAAATGACCAGCAATGACCATCATTACCGTGCTGCTCAGCTTTATCCCGACCATGTGCTGTTCTTCCTCTCAGCTGTAAAGCCTTCAGACTCCAGATGTCTGCGTCTCTTTAATCCTACCTCCCTGATCCCCACTCCTAATAAAATACACTCCTTAGATGCACAGTTAAGCTTATATGCTGCATTGCTAATGTGGATGTAGATGCTAATACTGATCAGCCCACAGAGAACGACCAGTTGGAGATTTCGGCACATCATCGATGAGCTTCTTGTCGTAATCTAGTGGGTACTGTTGTGGTTGTGCATCCTGTAAATATGCCACTCCTAAAATATGAGGAAGACTGAAAGATGCCGGACATGCAAATGAAAAAGTTTATTCTTGTTTTTTTTGCCTGGCAAGTACTATTCTGAGTGTTTGCCTCTCAGTTTATTTTGGGATTCCTTCGTCCCGGGACTGACTGACAGGTCAGTCGGCCATCCAGCAACCAGTCATGAATAAGTGCCTTTATGTTTGCTGCCTCAGAGCTAATTAGCTAATTTTATTTGTATTAAGCCAGCCTTGCAGACAGAGAGCAATCAGGCAGGTTTCAGACAGGCGGGTTATGTCGCTGACTTTCTGTCTCCTGCCTTATCCGCCCTCAGAAATATTCTAACAACATGCTGTGATCAAACCGGCGCAACATGGATCCCGAGGAGCTCGAGCTGCAGAATGACTACCGATACCGTAGCTACGCGGCGGTCATCGAGAAGGCGCTGCGAAACTTCGAGTCGTCCAGTGAGTGGGCGGATCTCATCTCGTCCCTGGGAAAGCTCAATAAGGTGCAGTGTGGATCCATTACTCTGAATTTTAACGGGTCCATTTTGTTGCATTAACTCGGAAGGTACAGGTTCCTCTTTGGTGTTTTGCTTAGATCTGTTACAGTTCTGTGAGGCCATGGATGAGGTTTGCTTTTGTGTTGTCACATCCTCTTTTTGTTTCTAAGTCTTTGTATGATTTCTTATGAAGAATAAAGATGCCCTTGTGTTTTTTTTTTTTTTTCTATTCCTTGTAAACCAAATATTGACTTTGGAGTGTCCCTGTGTGTTCAAGCTTAAAAAAAAACATGAGGAAGAGAGATGTCCAACCTTTTAAATAAAACTTAGATTAAGTTTTAAAAAAAATATATGTGTGCTCCACAATGAGTATTTCTGACTCATTGTGGAGTTTTTGGTGAAATTCTTACTCAATTTTTACGGTTTCTTTTCTTTTTTTTTTTTTCCCCAGGCCCTGCAGAGTAACCTTCGCTATTCGCTTTTGCCCAAAAGGCTGATCATAGGGAAGCGTCTGGCCCAGTGTCTGCACCCGGCTCTGCCCAGCGGCGTGCACCTCAAGGCTCTGGAGACATACGAGGTCATCTTCAAAATCATTGGCACAAAATGGCTGGCCAAGGATCTGTTTATTTACAGGTGACAGAACCGGATAAAATTATCCTCAGCAAGAAGAATCCAGGCCTCGCTATGAACCGCTCTCACTCTGACTTGTTTCATGCATTTTGTTTTCTTCTTCAGCTCCGGCTTGTTCCCGCTGCTGGGTCATGCAGCCATGGCAGTTAAGCCAGTTCTGCTGACGCTGTATGAGCGTTACTATCTCCCACTGCAGAGGGCTTTGCTTCCCAGTCTGCAAGCTTTCGTAACTGGACTCTTACCCGGTCTGGAAGAAGGACTGGAGGTCTATGACAGGTCCATAAAAACACTTTTTAATTTTTTTCCCCCTCAAAAAATGGATCAAACAAATAAATTCCATCTGCCCATTTCCGACTACATCCTGCCATCTTTAATGAACAAGACGTCAAGATGTTTTCTGCTTAAGGCGGAGACTGACCCCTGACGTAGTCCAGGCTTCTTTTAGAGGCCAGTAGAACCAGAAACCCTTCTATTCAAGGCAATGGACATACCAGTATCACAATCTAAAATCTTCTTTATACCACAAAGGGTTATTCACTGAATGCAGCACAAACTTCCTCTTAACAATTTCTTAAAGAAATGATTCCTAATTATGAAGCTTGATAAAGATGCATTGATTTTGATATTTTGTGCTAAATGTACTCGTATAAAAAGATAAGAGAAAAATGAGGCTAATAGAAACTAAACGTATGCATCTTCTAAGCTGCTTTAGTTAGTTCCTGAATTATGGAAACCCCTCTGAATTGCATTCAATCCTTTTTAGTAGTACTATAGTCACGTTCTGTTGTTTATGATCTCTGCCTCTCCTCAGGACTGATGCTCTGCTGGTCAAGCTGTCGCTGTTGGTGGGTCAGCAGGTCTTCTTCGGAGCCCTGTGGGGAAGCATGCTGGTCACCCCGATGGTGCGGCTGCCCGCCTCAGTCTTTGTGGTCACACATTTTGACCGCATGGCCCCACTGAGTCAGCAGACCTACATGCTGGGCTACGGCCATCACGCAGTGGTGAGTGTCCATGTTTGTCCCCCTTCAGTGGATGTTTGATTTCCTGACGGTCACCGGTTTAAGTTTTATGTTTCTCTCTGCTTCTCCAGATAAAGTCAGTCTGTCTTTCTCTGCAAGACTCGAATGTGTTGGTGCAGAGGAACATGCTTGAAGTCCTCCTCTACTTTTTCCCCTTTGCAACATGTCTGGTAGGTAAAAAATGTTGGTCACCAAAGTGAATCTCCTTTATTTCTCTGTGTGTGTTACAAATATATCCAAATGTTTATTTGTTTTTTTTAGAAGATTTTGGTTGGCATCCATTTATTGACATGTATTCCCTGGCCTGAAGAGACTACAGTACAAAGCAACCAGATGGAGTTATCTAGTCAGCGATAAAGGCCTAAATAGAACGGCTATCTAAGCAAAACAGACAAATGCATGTATGACTCATGTCCCTGGCTTATTTTGTTTAAATGCCAATCAGATCTGACATGTATTCTTGAGGGCTTCAACATTTTTAATTTAATGAGTTATCATAGCAAAGAGTATGTCAGAAAATAAATATTGTTTCATTTTTGATCAAAATATTAAATATCCTTAATTACTTAAATCTATTTTTTTTTCTTCATTCGGAGAAATGTTTTGTTTCTATTCATTGGTTTTATCTTGATAGGCAAGTACTTCTGCCATTGTGCTGATGTACATCTGGTAGCCTTTCTAGAGGTGCTCTCTCTGTCTACGGATAAGTTAATCAAGTACACTTGACCTTTAGTACCTGGGTGACTCTTCATCCATCCATGGTTTCATTTCCAGGATGAACTTTCTGTTGTTCTCTATTCCAAAAATCCTTTAAAACATTTGCTGTCACACTGTTTACCCTGAGCCTAAACGAGCATTTATTAGTAGCTAAATTGGGTTTGTTGAATTAAAGCAAATTGAAACTTCAAATATGAATCAATGAGTTAAAAAGAGCTCCAGACTATGGGAACCCCAGAGTGGAGTTTCTACATGTTATTCAACACTGAAGGTTGAGCATCATGGCCTCCAGAGGAACTGATTCTAATCTCTTCTTCTTTAATCCTGCTGAATCAAGTAGAATACTTGGTTCTCTTTATGTTTTGTGGATATGCTTCTAATAAAACCCACATATTTCAACATGTGTCTGCGTCTTTTCCAGAAATCCTTTACTGCTCCTCAGCTAACTCTGTGCATTGTTGGTTTAGGACCCGGCAGAGCCCAGCGTGGCTCTGAGTGCTGAAGACATGATCACCGTGGCGTCTGCAGCTTTACTCACTTTGCTCAGGAGAGACATGTCCCTCAACAGACGCCTCTACGCCTGGCTCCTAGGTCCTCAAGCTAGGGATATAAACTAGTCATGAATCGCATCGCTGTTTGCCAAAGGAAACTATTTTATTTGTTCTCGTTGTCGTTTGTGTCGCTGTGTTTGTGTCTTCAGGCACCGACATTAAAGGAGGGATGGTGGCGCCACATCCCACGCTCTCCACCACCGTGGAGGAGCACACCTCATTCTACTTCAACTCTTACTCGAAAGATTATCTTGTGAAGGTTTGATTTATTTAGTAGACATATAAGATGTAACGTAAGACCAAGGCTCATGATTTTCGTAAGGCTAAATGTATGGCTGGTACAGAAAAAAACAAATGAATTCTCTATCCTAAATTGACCAAAACTAATGTAAAAGCATATGTTGTGTTAAACGCATATAAAAAATAGCAACATTTATATATATATATATATATATATATTTTTTTTTTTTATTTATTTATTTTTTTTGCAATATCAGGTCCAATATTTTAAAGTATATTATCTAGATGAACCCTTAACAGTTGTTTCTCCTGATCTCATTTGCTCAGAACTATTTTACAGTACAAAAATCTAAAATAAGATGAACCAGAATCCACCAGTAGATTTATTGTGGTTTCTATTTGCAGGCTCTGATCAACATCCTCAAACAGAAGGAGGTGGACAGCGACCCAGAGAGCGTCATCTCGTACCTCAGACCCTTTCGCATCATCATCAGTCTGCTGGATAAACCCGAGATAGGTACGGAGCTGAGCTGAAGCACCTTATTATGCTCAATGGTTTCCAACCTGATTTTGCTGACGTGGCTTTTTTTTTTTTTTTTTTTTTTTTGCGCTCAAGGTCCAGCTGTCTTGAGCTACGTGTTGTTGGAGGTGGTCCGAGCTTTCCAGCGCTACTGTCTTGAGATGCTTGGAGAGGAAAACATCCCAAAGTCGGGAAGCTCGGCCACCCAGCTAGCTTGGTGAGAGAAATGAGCAATGAAATGAACACGCTTCCTTTTAAGAATGAAATTACAGTTTTTGTGGCATGAATATGAAAAGAGATGTTCTCTTCTGTCTTCGTTTTAACAGTAAAGTAAAAGAGAACAAGAATGCGTCAGAGATCATAAAGACGGTGAACATGCTTGTGAGCTCCCTGAACAGCGAATATCTTTGGGAGTACATGACTCAGCGCTTTTGCACGTGTCTCAGGTTTGTCGGTCACACTAAATCTTTCTTTGCAATCAGAATTCCTTCACTGTAAACAAAAATAAAATGTTATCATGACAGTTGGGCCTGTCATGATAACAAAGTTTGCTGAGCGATTAATTGTCTAAAAAATTATTGCGATAAACGATAATATTGTTTCAAGACCTTTTGACACTGATTTAATGGAAATGACGTAATAATGCATGCGATTTCCTGCCTTAGATAGATACATTTTATTTTCAAAAGAACACATAACATTGGAACTGATAAACAAAACCAAAACCAAAAATAAAATGGATTCTCAGTCTCCATTAACAAACATATTTGAATAAAAACTAAACATAAAGCCAAAGTGAAAATAAATACTGCATTCAACCAAAAGAGTGCAGATGATGAAGTCTGTATACTATATTGCCCTTCAGTAATCACTAGATTTAAATAGAGAAGATGGGCACATCTGACTACCTGATGCAATAGTTCATACTACACGGGTTTTTTTGCCCCTATTTTCTTAGAACTTTGGCCGATCTAAGATTGTCGCTGGTGATTTCGTAACCGATCATCCTGTAGTGTGATTTAGATCGTAGTGGCTGCTCCGCTCTAAATCAGGGGTTTTCCCCGACTGGGAGCTTAACGCTGAATGTGACAGGTAACCAATGAGAAAGCGCGGATTCTCCTCTGTGCTTTGAGGGGAAATTACAGAGGTGAATCCCAAACAGCTGACACAGCAACCCAAAATCCAGCGGACATTGGAGATATGTGGAAACAACATTAATATTCATTTAACATTTCGTACAAAGAATACGCAGTTGATAAACCTGGTGACTTTTCATCTGTTTTTCGTTACGTGACATAAATAGGTTATAATGATTTTCATTCAGTCAGGACTTCACGCTGACTCCAGCCACATGCATCACAGGTAGATTCTAGTAAAGCATTGATTAATGCCTGGTTTTAAAATTAGTTAACTGGACATGTAGCCATTATTTTGTGCCCATGTGGCTGGACACCACACGGCACGACGAACCCGATTGAACCGTTATACCTAGGATTTCTGTCGGCTAATGTGTCTCTCAGGTTTTGAAAATGGGCCGACAATCGACAACTTGTGTAGTGTGCGCTGGACATTACATTAAGGAAATGAGGAAGGGAGGGTCAGTGGAGAGCACCGGAGTTGAGCCTTTCTTCATTCAGTGTCATCAACAGACAGAAAAAACAGCAGGAAGAGACGATAAAGCCGATAATTAAAATGAGGTCGATAGGCTTAATTTATTGTGCGATTAATTGATTTATCATTTATCATGACAGGCCTACTTGTAGTTTCAATTCAGTTTCAGTTACGGAGCATGTTTACATAGCTCCGATTCACAACACATGATTCAGACCAATCGTTCAGACAGATTAACAGTCAAGTATGTGGACAGTGTCTAAGAAATGCTGTTTTAGAAACAAGTGTTTGAGTTACACCTTAACATAGTTAGAAAATATTAATAAAATCTTAGCTCTTCATTGTATTTTTTTTTTTTGTTCCATTTTAAAGTTAAACAAAGAGGTGGTAGTGTTTTAATGTATTTGCACAGTATGAGTTTAAATTCCTCTTGTCGACACGTTGACCTGAATTTGTTCAGAACCTACAGCGATCTGACTCGGTTAATCTGAAATGCTATTCTGTCAGTTTCAGCTTCCGGTGTGCCTCGTATGCAGAGGCTTTACTGAAATATCACAATAATAATTTCAAGACACATTTCTTCAGTGTGAAAAATTACCTTTCTAATAATATTTACAATTTTACATTTGTATTTTGATAGAAATTGTGTGCTAGCTGAAGCATAAAAGGAGATCGAGCATGTGTGTCAGCTTGTGTTTTCAGCGTTTTAATGTGCAGAGAAATGAAGTGTCATAAATCCCAGTTTTGTGTTTTTTGCTAAAGTGAAAAAGATGATCCGCCAACGGCTCCGGAGCAGGACTATGGTCAGCCGGCTCCCTCCGTCACGGAAATGTCCAACCTCATCATTTTCCTTCTGGATGTTCTTCCTCTGGTGATTAATACACATTTCCAAGAGTAGCTAAATAAATAAATTTCCAAATTCAGACAAAAGTAAAAGCATTTCTCAGTCATTTGCTTCCTCTTTGTTTCATGTTTCTTTGGGGGGGTTTTTTACCGATAAATACTGATCACCTGACTATTTAACGTTGTAGAAGCTTCTCATGCTGCAGCATGTTTGTGTTTTCTCAAAGGAGCTCTATGCCGACATCCAGTCACTGTTCCTTCCCAACATGCTGGGCACCATGCTGCAGAGCCTGCACCGCCACATGGACTCCATTTCCCTTGATGACATCACACAGGGGCTGCGGGTGTGCTTCAAGGTCCTGAGTAAGATCCAGATGCCTGTAGCTTACATGGATGTTGATGCAGGAGCAAACACAGAGGAGAGGGAGTCGGCTTCACCAGAGGAGGAAACCGCAAACGTGAGGATTTTTTTTTTTTTTTTTTTTTTTTTAGTGAGTAAGCGGCAACTTAGGGTGTTTTTAAAAGCTTATAAATAATTTCTTATCAAGGATGCACAGAATGAGGGGGAGAAAAATGGAAGCGTTAACGGACATCAGGAAGATGAGCGGGAAACGCGGGACCAAGGAGGTGAAGCCGAGCCTGCAAACGGGGTTTACTCAACTCTGAGGTCAGAAGACAGCGGGCTGGGCGTCAGCGCTTCCCCCTCAGAGCAGCACCTGCAGCTGGGAATGGCCACGGAGGCCGAGCGAAACGGAACCTGCAAAACCGGCGATGGAGTTTGGAGGAGGGGAGGGAGTGTAGAAGCCATGACACAGAGTCTGCAGGATATCCTGGCCTTCATAACCACAAGGTAAACTTCAGAGCCAGATGAAGATGCTTGATAACATCTGTGCAAGTCATCTAAGCATTTTTACTCTTCCGCCTTGATTTCAGATACCTGATGGTGCAGGTGGAGGACGTCACAGATCCGGATCCAGAGCCTCAGCGTGACCAAAGCACCAACTCCGGGGACCAGAAGTCTCTGTCAAGGGGACGTGAAATTAAACACAAGCTGTCCGAGCTGTTTACTCCAAACAAACGCAAAGCCAGCGTCTCGCCCGACACTCAGCTCCCGCCGTCGCCAACGGAGAAGAAAAAGGAGCGTGGCTCCTCGGTGTGTTTGGACTGGGCAGCTGGTTACATGCCCCGAGGAAAAGCTGAGATCTCTGAGGCCTGTCGACAGACGTTCGTCGCCACCTGCCACCTGCTGCTGGAGAGCACCACCTTCCCCGTGTACCTGAGCGAGGAGGAGATGCTGGCACTTTACACAGACATGTTTGGACACTCAGGTCAGCATGTGGACAGAGGCGCTGCCTAACGAAATTATGTATACGCCTTGAGTGTTCTATTTTTTTGCTTTTATTTTACATTTTGTAGTGTTAAAATCCAACATTTCAGTGCATTTACTTGATATTTTTGTAACAGGCAAAATACGGAAAACTTCAGGCAATCTGAATAATTTTGCAAAGCATTGTAAATCAACACTATTTTAAAATGCCTTGACCCACAAATAAGTGATGAAATATTGTTGTTGTTTATCTTTCCACTCATTTCAGGCCGTGACGTGGACGGCCTCCCGGTGTGGTTGAGGTCCCTGATGATTCTGTGCTGCATGTCCAGGGATTACAACATTCAGCACACCGCCGTGGCCTCCCTGCTGGAGCTCATCAACCACTCCCAGTCTTTAGCCCTGGTCATTGAGGACAAGCACAGGCGCTACCAGAGCTCTGACAACAACCCTCTGAGCGGGCGGCTGCAGATGGTCAGCGTGCCGCCCATCTACCCAGTCCTGCACCAAGCCATAGAGGAGCACACAGACTTCTTTCAGGTCAGATTGTCAAAAGGGGAACTATTGGTGCGACTGAAGCCGTTTGGAGACGGCCCTATTTAAGGTGGTGTGTTTGCTGTAACCCAGAGGTTATCCCGGGTCCTGTGGAGTCAACTGGACACGGAGCAGAGAGACCAGCACGTTTCCTGCGTGGATCTGTTTTACAGGCTGCATTGTTTGGCTCCCTCGGCTTCCATCTGTGAGGACATCATCTGCCAGGCACTGCTGCACAAAGACAAGGTTCACACAGTTGTTTTTTTGTTTTGTTTTTTTCCCCCACTCTCCTCTGAATATCATTGATGGCCGGATGGAAAGTCAGAACTGACAGAGGAAGAGTTGTAAATATGATCAGAAAAACTGAAAGTTTGTGTGTTTTTTGTTTCCCAGGCGATCCGGCTGGAAGCTCTGCACCGCTTCACCGTGCTGTGGCACCTGACCCGGGAGACTCAGTGCAGCAGGACCATGTCTCTAAGTCGATCATTTGACCGGTCGGTTCACCCCGGATTTTGTTCATGAAGCAAAAAAACAATAATTCAATAAGTACTCTAAATTAAAAAAAAAAAATCATTCTTAGGAGGTTTTAAGTGTTAAAAATAGAAACACTTAAGTAGAATAAAACAACAGATGGGGACAAAAGTCAAGCAGCCATGACCAACACAGTTCAAAACCTCCAAATCTGCACATATCTGACATGTATATGTGTATATTTACCTTATCTACCTGATTGGTAGAGTTTTCCTCTCCACATATACAGATGTTCTTTAAAGACATTGGAGGATAGTTAGGGGTCATTATGGAACAGAACCAGACAGAAGACGAGTCGGGTTGTGGAGAAGTTTACAGCAAGGTTAGGCTATAAAATATACTTCAGCAGACAACTTGGGGTTTTGTGCCTTGCATAAAGGTACATCGTCACCTGCAGCCTCTGTTGTGTACAGAGCTTTCAAATTATTGTTGACTCAACCGAGGATGACTGAATAAGCATGCAGCATTTTTCTTTTGCATTTGTATATAATTTAGAAAATCACGCCTAATTTTTCTTCGACTTCACCATCCTGTGCTAACTCTTTTTGGTGTGTTGCATAAAAATTAGGCAACTTGATTAAATATGAAAAATGTCATATTTTTCTGCGAACACATGCTTAATGGCCCTGTGATTATACTGAGCACGTGCAGAGAGGTCTTACTTTGTTTTAAATGTAATTTCTTCGCTCTCAAATCCTCTGTGGTGTTTCAGGTCTTTGTGTGTTGTAGTGGACAGCCTGACCTCGGCTGATGGCTCAATAAGTGCGGCCGCTCAGTGCTGGCTGGTCAGAGCTCTGTCCCTGAACGATGTGATCCGAATCCTGGAGCCCATTCTGCTGCTGCTGCTTCACCCGTCCACGCAGCGCTGCTCCATCCAGAGCGTTAAACAGAATCTCACGGCCGGTACGCAAATTCATCTCTGCCTTGGAGGAGTTTCTCTAGATTGAATACGTGTGTGTGTGTGTGTGTGTGTGTGTGTGTGTGTGTGTGTGTGTGTGTGTGTGTGTGTGTGTGTGTGTGTGTGTGTGTGTGTGTGTCATTAACTTGATATGCTTGTTGTTTTCAAGGTAACCTGAAGCTGTTAAACAGCAGGAGGAGTTTGATTAAAACCTCTCGGACACCGGCAGACATGGTGGCATCTGACGTGACGACATTAAGCAGCCTGGATGTCGTGGACCGAGAAGCTCTGTGGGCCGAGTTGGAAAGTGGGCCGGAGCCGCAAAAACCCGAAGAGGCTTTACCCGCGTCAAGGAGCGAGAGTGAGGGTACAGAGGAAGATGAGGTCAAAGAGGAGGAAGAGGAGGATGCTGAGAGTGAACACACCGAGTCGGCAGACACCAGCGGCGCCCCGGTTTCCACGGAGAACCCCAGTTCCGGTTCTGCTCCGCCCAGCAGTGTCGAGGAGGGGGGTTTGTTGAACGGCCTGCGGAGGGTGGAGTCCGAGCACACGCAGGCGTCCGATTCGCTGTCGAGCGAAGAGGAGGAGGACTTTGAGCTGGAGGCCATGGCCAGGTCTCGCCTGTTGAAGCAGGAGCGAGAGAAAAGGGAAGCCATCGACTCTCTGTTCCGCCATGTTCTGCTGTACCCGGCGGCAGCGGGCGGCTGGCGCCGCCTCCTCCAGGGCCTGGCGCTGCTCGACAGCCTGCTGCGCAGCAGCCCCGAGTGCCACCTAGTGGACGCCCTGTGCTGCACGTCGCTGGACACCAGCTCTGCCGCGCACTTAAACCTGGTCTCCAATCTCCTGCAGCGCCACCAGCAGGCTCAGGATGGAAGGTGCTTTTACGGCTGCCTGCTGTCTCCCACCTCCTCCCCCTCCGCGCCCCCGTCGCTGCTTGTCGAACTGCTTGTGTCGCTCTGCCTGCAAATCCTGCGCTCTCACTACCCGTCCTACCTGAGCCTGACTCCCCTGGACCTGCAGGGCAACATGGAGGTCCAGGTGAAGAGCGTGACGGTGCTCACTCGGATCGTGAAGCAGCTCTGCTTCACGGTACGAGGACAGGAGTGCAGCAAAGCCACTCTGGAATCCATCCACAGACTCCTGACCTGCTGTAAAGTGCAGCAGTACGCCCTGCTCTCACTGTCGGCCTCCATGTACGTCAGCCAGAAGGCGGCAGATAAGGGAGCATCCAAGGGAGCCGAACTGCTGGATGAGGCAGGAGGCCTGTCGGAGGAGAGTTTGGTGAATCTAGGCGTGGGAGGCGGGAGCCAGGAGCAGTGCCCCTTACAAATAGAGCTACTAAAGTTGCTCCAGGCTCTGATAGTGCTGGAGTACCATGTGTGGCCAGGTGGGGTCGCATCTGCGGTGAGCGGCACCTCAGGCCAGCCTGGAGACCCTCGTGAATCCTCACCGGCCTCTACCCCGCTGGCCCGGGAGTGGCAGACCGCTGTGCTCTTCCAGCAGTCCATCAAAGCGGCGCAGTACGTCCAGAGCCATCCCATCACGGCGCAGGGGATGTTTGTTTCCGCGGCAGCAAGAGCCCTGCAGCCTCAGTACGGCTACGCCATGCACCCCCACTGGGTGTCGCTGCTGTGCTCCTCTCTGCCGTACCTGGGGCGCTCCTTGGGGATCATCGTGTCGCCGCTCATCAGTCAGATCTGCAAGAACATGGACGATCTGGTGAAGCTCCACGAACACGAGGGAGGGAAGGCAAACCACAGGTAGCTTTAAACGTACAAGTCCGTTTCTATGACTGATGTGCAAATTAAAAGTGTTAAAAATGGTTGTCATAGCACTATCAGTGTATGTAATATCAAAAAGGCTGCTTGGATGCAAAAACCGGAAGGTCAGTAAGCTTAGATATACCTGGCCGACTGGATGGAGGCTCACTGCAGTGCCTGTTTTAGTGGCCGACGTGGTAACCATCGTGGAGAGCGGTGAAGACGTCATGACGACAGAGACCCATGAGAGTGCTGGCGAATTACTTCCACTAATTATGTTTCCTGATTTCTGATTTATTGTAAAAATCCTTCCTGTTTAGATTGTTGAGGTTAACTTTCTCTTTGAGTGAAACAATAATTCATAATTCTGTTATACATGTGGTCATTTTTCTAATAAAACATTCATAAACTATGCTATTTTGGGACTCTTTAGGTCAAAAGATGTCTTGTTTGTAAAATGTGAATCTGTTAAAAACAAATTAAGGGAACAAATTAGAACATATCTCAATGATCCTTAAAGTACATATACAATATATTTGAACATTTATTTTAAAGACGAAAACGGTTGCTCTTCAGAATTTTTGTTTTTCTTGAATTTCCTCTGAAATATTTTATTAATTTTTACTTTTTTTGTCAGCGTTACCGGCAGGAAGGAGAACATCGCTCCGGACTACCCTTTAACTCTGCTTGAAGGCCTGACCACCATCACACATTACTGTCTCCTTGACAACAAAAAGGTACGGCACGCTTACGGCGACATATCTACCTGCTGTGTGATCTACCGTCATTTAATATTGAATCCTTGCACTTTGTCCCCTCTCTCGTCAGTCTCTGGTGGCTTGTGATCCCGTGGACGTCCGAAACGCGCGCAACGCCGTGCTGGAGGCGCTGCCGCAAATGCTCAGCAGCATGGCGCTGCTGTGGGGCGTTGTCGTGAGGGACGAGTTTCAGAGACGTGCGTCTGACTCCGGCCACAGCAGCAAACATGCTTCTACCTCCGTGTATTTCAAAAGCTCCAAGGTGGGCCACTGCCATATTGTTGAGATTCTCGTGCATTGTCTGTTTTCTGACTCCATAACTTCGTAACATCTTAATTCTGGAATAAATGTTTTGATATGTGTTTAATTAGATCTTGCGGCAGCGGATCCTGCAGTTTCTGCTCCCTCTAACCGGACATTATGGGGTCCAGCTGATGGCTTCAGTAGGAGTAGTGTGGAGCAGCAGGAAGAGCAAAAGGAGACACAAAAACCAAGTAAGACCCAAACTGCGTGGAAATCTAAGGTCTTGCTCTGATTGACTTTCTGGGTTTCCTTTTAGGTTTTACCAGTGGCCAGTGAGGCTCGTCTGGTCGTCGTGGAGCTTATAAAATCGCTTCACACCTTGAATATAGAAACCGTCCTCCACTTGGTCAAAGAGGTTGTGAAGAGACCACATCAAATCAAAGGAGAACAGGTACGTAAACAGATTTTTAAGACTTTTTTTTTTACCGTGGGTGATTTTCAACGTAAAGGTTCTAATTTCTTCCCACCAGAAGGCAACACTGGTCGATATTCCCATGCTGCAGTTCAGCTATGCCTATGTCCAGAGGTGAGGATGAATCTTGTTATCTAAAAAAAAACAACTACTATTCTTCTCTTTTTTGCTCATTTTCATAATAATCTGTTTTATCTGTTTGAAGCATTTCAGCTGCGGCTCTGCAGGAAAACGTCGCTCCTCTCCTCAGCCTGCTGAGGGAGTCTGTTCAGCTCAACCTGGCGCCACCTGGACATTTCCTCCTGCTGGGGTCAGTTCCCATCTGTCCACGCTACATTTTTGAATTTCTTCTTCCCTTTGGAGGTTTTACAGTAATTCATGACTGATCCTCGAGTCTGAATTTTTATCTTACAGAATCCTAAATGACTTTGTCAACCGTCTCCCAAACCTGGACAGTAAGAAAGACTCTAAAGATCTGCAAGTAAGATCCAACAGTCTTTGTTATTCTCACAGACCTGCAGGCAGCTAGTGCTCTGCTTAGATCACAGGCAGGTGAAGGTAAGATCCCTTTGTTGATGAAACTTTTGAGCAGGAGGTGACTCAGCGGATCCTGGAGACGGTGGGTGGGATCGCAGGCTCTTCTCTAGAGCAGACCAGCTGGCTCAGCCGAAGCCTCGAGGTCAAAGTTCAGCCACAGGTCTGCGTGGAAGCTGAAGAACCGGATGACGCAGAGGTGGACGGGGATCACTGTGGTAATTTTTTGATGCTTCGAATGTAATATTATGAGTGCAAGCAAGTAATTTGATTTTGAGAGCACTTTTTCCAATCCTGGAAGAAGACCCAAATTGTTGCCCTCAGATGTTGTCACCAAGATCTCAGGAACCACTGATGAACTTGATGTAGCTGTTAAGATTTAAATCTAAAAGAGACCTAGTAAGTATATGGCAGGATGTGGTTGGTCTTGTGTGATGTAGGTAAGTAAATACTTGCTTCGCCACTGGATGTGAACATGTTGCTGGAACACTAGCACACGTCCGACGTTTCACGATCAGACACAAACTGTAATCCCCAGATGAAACAAAATTGGTTAGAAGATTAAGGAAAACCTTTTAAAAGCTACCAAGGCTTAAGTTCTTCATAAACTGGAAGCTGGCAGGACATGAGTGTCTCTGTCCACAGTAAAGCCAGTTTTGCACCGACATGGACTGAGAGATCAAGAAAGAAGCTCCTTCTACAAAATGAACGCCTTCAAGTTTGAGTGAAACTGCTCACATGAACAAACCAAATGCTTTCTGGTTGAAGCCGGTTTTGGCGACACTTTATTTGACGGCGTGTGCAAAAGACTGACACGACTCCTTCATAAACATGTAACACCTGTCATGAACATGAAGGAGTCTTTACGGATGTTTATGACTGATATCAGTCATAAACTTGTGACTGGCAAATAATGACACTTTTTATGCAAAGTTGCATACAAAAATCCATTCAAAGTGCCTACTTTGTATTATTTTGTAAATAATGACACTTTAATGCAAACTTGGCACCGTTAATGGACTTTCAGTGCAACCTTTAAGGCAACTTTGCATTAAAAGTGTCATTATTTACCGAATGACATTTCATGACACCAGTCGTAGACATTCATAAAGACTTCTTCATATTCATGACACGTGTTATGTCATGTTTATGACGGTGTCATGTCAATCTTATGCACACCCCATCAAATAAAGTGTTATCCAGGTTTTATTCTCCAAGGATTAAGCTAGACTAAGATAGAAATTATTAAAAGCCCAAAGTTTGTAAAACATTTATGCCAATGATACGTGCATGTTAACGTTTGACCGAAGCTTTATATCGTATTCACATGTTGATTTTTCCTTCCTTTTTCATCCAGAGTCACTAACTCAGGCTAATGCCATGGTGTCGTCCTCCGCTCCGTCGGTGTACAGTGTGCAGGCCCTCGCATTGCTTGCAGAGGTGGGGTTTTATGTACACAGGATTATCTGTTTACATTTGAGGCAAATTGGACTGTGGCTTTTCATTTCACTCTGTGCTATTAAAGCATATTGCCGTCTTTTTCTCCTCTTGTAGATCTTGGCGCCCCTTCTGGACATGGTCTACCGTAGCGACGAGAAGGAAAAAGCCGTTCCCCTCATCTCACGTCTCCTGTATTATGTTTTCCCCTACCTCAAGAATCACAGGTAAAAAAAAAAAAAAAAAAAACTGATGCTGAATCACGTTATTGCCTGCAAGCCTCACTGTCACCAGGGTTACTTGACTCCTTTATGTCGGGCTCCTGTCCTGCAGTGCCTACAACATGCCCAGCTTTGCGGCAGGCGCCCAGCTGCTCAGTAGTCTGAGTGGGTACGCCTGCACCAAACGGGCCTGGAAGAAGGAGGTGTTTGAGCTCTTCATGGACCCCCTGTTCTTCACCATGGATGCCTCCTGTGCACACAGGTGAGTGTGAGCATATGGTGGAAGCACAAATACCAGAAAATGGTTGCATGGAAATTTTTTAAGTCCTGAAAAACTCGGGATAGTCGTGATGTGGAAGTTGAATGAGCTCCACCCGTCAGTCTTGTTAAAGTGATGCTGTTTTAAAACTGCAGCTAGCAAGCTATATGTAGCAGATCCATTAATACGTGGAGTTTTTCTGAAGTGACGTAAATGCGGAAATTTGGGGCTTCTGCAGGAGCCAACGGAGGAGAAAATCAGCTGATTGAGGCTAACAAATGATTTCTTAGTTCAGATCTAGTTCTGACAACAAGCCCTGCTGCTTTTCCGCTGCATTTAAACACAGCAAAGACATTAGTAAAGGTGTTGATGCATTTTACAACCTGATTTTACATTTTTATTCTGAAGAGTCGAAACCAGGGCCCTGCAACCAAATCCATATCATCCCAACATTCGATAGAAGAAAATGTGTCCATCCTCTTTATGCAAAAGTTTCATAGTTTTTCTAAATTTTAAAACCTAAACATAGAAATAGAAGGTTCTCTAAAAATGACAAAAAAAAATTCTGCAGTGTATATGAAAAACTGAAAATAGTTTGTTTTTGTTTTGTTTTTTGTTTTTCATATGGGAATATACTGCTTGTGGCTTTAAATGAGTTTTACTTTGCTGGTCTGAGGGCAGAAATGAATCACTGCACTAAACAAATGCAAAGTAATCACAGGAACAGTTTATTGCTATTTTAAAGACCTTTCTATGAGAGCCTGCCACATTGCAACATTTTACATGGTGAAACCTAGCAGGAACCATCGAGACAAAACTATTTGCTCTCCTAATTTGCATCACATTTAATTCCAATTATCTGTTATGTCTGTGGTTCTAATTCTGCTTTTTTATTATTATTATGTCATAGTTGGAAATCAATCATTGACCATCTACTGACTCATGAGAAGACCATGTTTAAGGACCTGATGGGTGAGTACCATTGAGACTCTTTCTGAAATTGAGAAAATATTTTTGTCCTCAGAAATATGGTGGGCAGCTATCCAAACCGCTAACATAAATGTTAAAAAGAACTGATGACGAAAGATTATCGGATCTGTATTGTGGATTTATAACTTCTTACTTAATGCAAGAAACAAATTGAAACTCTTTGTATTTATCTCGTCTTTGTATTTATTTGCACAACAGGCATGCAGAGCAGCTCCCTGAAGTTGTTCCCCAGTGCCGACCAGAAACCCATGCTGCTGAAGCGGCAGGCTTTTGCGATGTTCAGCGGCGAACTCGACCAGTACCACCTCTACCTTCCACTTATTCAAGGTGGGCTTCTTTTGTTTTACACATCGGTGTAGGCTTATGTACGCATGTTCAAACTAGGCTCAAATAAAGCCAAGTTAAAAAAACCAGCCGGTTCCTTTCAGAGCGCCTCACCGAGACTTTAAAAATGAACTCGAGCCCCGCGGTCTCGGCCCAGATGTTCCTGATGTTCCGAGTTCTCCTGCTGCGGATCTCCTCCCAGCACCTGACGTCGCTCTGGCCTATAATGGTCACAGAACTTGTAAGTTTCCTTCCTGAGAGGGCCATGTATGATCTAAAGAGTCGTGGTTGGATGAAGCTGTTGTCTTTAACTCGTGTTTTTTAGATACGGATATTTGCACGTTTAGAGAAATCTCTGCAGCCAGAGAAAGATGTCTCAAAGTGAGTTTTTTTTATTTTTTTTATCATTATCTGTTTCACAAATGCACTAAAACTTGCATTTTATAAGTCCTGTGTCTTTGTTTCCAACTTAGGTTGACCAAAGTGGTGCGCGGGGCACTTGACAAAAATGGACCAGTAAACTTCTCCAATGCAGAGTTGGACATGTACCTGTCAGCCTGCAAGTTTCTGGACACTTCCTTGGCCTTTCCTCCAGAGAAGATGCCCCTCTTTCAGATGTAGGGAGCTGGAAAACATGCCTTCTTTGTAACATCAGTGATACATTTAGCAAAGATATTGGTTTCGAAAGCATCTAATTGGTTATCCTCCAGGTATCGTTGGGCATTTGTCCCGGAGGTGGACGTGAGCCGCTACAGTGGTCCAGAAAATACGCTGATTGAGGGAGAACAGGAATGCACGCAACATGTCGTCAGAGTGCTGGAAGGGATACAGCAACGCTATGGGGTGAGTTACAGTGCTGCTCTTTCATCAGCACCTGATTGGATCTTATTCCCAAAACATTCGTGTCAATAAAGTGGCGACTACAATAAATTAAGCATCTGACTCTGGAGAGTCGTCCATAGTCAAATGCTGTCTCATCATAAGATTTTTTTTTTTTTTTAGGTCTGGTTCTTCCACTGCAATTGTATAAATCACCAAACATATTGATGTGGTATTTGGCAGATTTGGTCACAAATCTTAAGAGTTATTTACTCCAGGAGGTGTCTGGAGTACATCACTTTTTCACATTTTCCTTAGTTGCAATCACAAACTTCAATTAGTTTTATTTTAAAGAACAACATAAAGAGTACTGCAAAGATCCACAGCTCATCTGTGGAAATCCATCATCATCACGATGAAATAACTACTAGAGAATTTCACAAATCTGTTCCTTATGGGAGAATGGCAAATATAAAACCTTTCTGTTGAAACCATGAGAGGTTTCATCAAAAGTTTGACGTTAGCTTTACATGGGACACAGCAAACATGTTGACCACATGAGACCAATTTGAACTCTTTGGAATACATGCAAACATACTGTTTGCATGTATTCCAAACATGTTTGAATGTTTGGAATACATGCAAACATGTTGTAGACCAAACATGTTTGTTCTGCAACTTGACTCCATTTATCCCACCATCAATTCCAAGCAGCTTCCATTAAAAAAAAAAAAAACATCCCCACAGAATGCTGCTGACTTAAACATCATTCTGTGGGGATGATGTTGAAACCAACATGTTCCACAACATGTTGATAAAAAAGAATAGAAGAAAACCTGTTGAAGGTTAAGATTTGGGTGGAAGTTCACCTTCCAGCAACACAACAACCCTGAACATACAGCCAGAGCTTCTGCATACAGTATAGTGGACTAATCAAAGTCCAGATCTAAATCCAAATGAGAATCTGTGGCAAGACTTGCTGTTGGCAGCTTCACTTAATCCAATGGGACTGAGCTTGAGTTTATAAACGACACTTTCATCTGTAATTGCATGGAAACGTGACTCTACAAAGTAGTGACTCAGAGAGACGGAATGTGCATGACGCATTTTTTCAGGATGATTTTCTGTTTTGTTTGTTTTACATAATTAAAATCCAGGTTGTATTTTCTTTTTCCATATATGCTAGTCTGTTGTGGTAATAACACGATGAATGTGTGTGGGATATTTTTTTGCGAGGCGCTGTATTTCAGAGCTGACTCGTACTTCAAAGCTCTGTTTGCCGCTAAAGTTGTATTTATCGCTTGTGTTGTTGAGGATAAAAACATAAAGTCGAGCTTTGAAACGACACAAATCTCTGTGTCCTGTGTTTTTTCAGGCACTGAACGGACTGACTGAGGAGTCCTCCACGGATAACTTGGAGTTCCCCCTCCTCACTCAGAGCTCCCTGTCCTCCATCACCCAGCTGCTGCCTTTCCTTCGCACCCTTTGCTGCTCCTTCCAGGCCCCTCCCCCCTCCGGCCAGCCTGCTGCCCACTTCGCCGTAGCCGAATACCCTGCAGCCAGTCCGCACATTGTTCTGAGCAGACTGGAGGGCATCATTGAGAACGAGTTCCTGGACTCCATGGAGAGTTAAAGACTGAGCTTTCTTAGCTACAGGCACATAAACAAAAAAGACCTGTAATGGGCACAACCAGTGATTTTTGTTGTATTGTGGAGTTCTAGTGAAGGAATGGTTTTGAAAATGTGTTTTTCTTTTATGTAGTAATCGTTTTGATTACATCTGTACATGTACTTCTGAACTGCTTTAACTAGAAACAAAAAAAAAAACAAAGGGAATCCATGGTACTCATTTCCACATGACTTTTAATGTGAAAAAAAATGAAGGAATGCAGTTTATTTTCCGTCCAAAGATGAGGTATTAATGCAGCTAAAAGTCACTAACTTACTGCTTTCAGCGTTAATAAAAGCAGACAGGTATTCTCGATTCAGGTTACTTATTGTCCAAGCAAGGCATGCACCTTATGGCCGTGGTAGTAGAGTCAATAGATTTTAGTGAAGCACATAGAAAACTTACTGTGAAGAACTGCATTAGGCACCACTAGTGTTTTATTTTCCTGAACTGCAGTTTGTTTCTTCAGGTGTAACAATCTGTCTTAAGAATGTATAAACTCTTAGATTTCTCTTAATTTATGCTAACATTTTTTATTAGTAATGTAAGGAATGTGCTTTGCGTGCATTGGGAAAACTCTTAAAACAACGCCTGTGCGTCAACATATTACATGCTTTGAGTTGTTGGTGACCAAGGGAAATCATCCTTTCCTAGTTTTTACTCCAGCATAGGTTTTACAGCTACTGTTGTCTGTATTTTCCTGCACATCTGAATGTTCCTGTAAGCTATTTATCTTTCAAAGGACCGCATCAAATTTTGATGCAATAGGGGAAAAAAAAACAAGTCATTAAATTAAACACAGCATTTAACTTCTGATTTTTTTTTTATTGCATTCCCACCAGTTTATAAATGAATATTTTGTTTTTATATTGTGCTTTTAAGACATTTTGCGGGTTTAAGACCAATTTCAAAACTTATATTGGCTCAAGCTATTGCACTTCACTAAAATATATTTTAAAAGAGAAATCAGTCTCAAATGTAATTATTAAATTATCTTTAAATCTGATGTGAATTGTTTTTATTTCCATTGACCTTCAGTTATTATGCACTGAAAAATCATCAGTTTTAACAATTTCTCTGCATTGTGACTCATTTCTATGAAAGACAAGGACATGTCCCTTAAGTCTAAGTGAAAACTCACCCGAAACTGTTGCTTGAATAAAAGGATTAATTTATTGTTAACCTATAATATGTACTTTCACATATTTAGTAATGAGATGAATGACCAACACCAAACTAACAAAGGCAAACCATAGAAAAAGCATAAGAAGAAAGTAAAAATGTCGTCGTGCAAAGAAATGTGCAACTGAACATGAAGACTAAAAAATAAAAAGTACATAAGTATAATAGACTATTTACAAGAAGTTAAAAAAAATGTGAACAGGGTGACATTCGTGAGACGTCCTCACTTTTGATGAGGCCGACTGGCAAAGTCATCAGAGGACTTCTGAAGATGGGGAGTTGATGTTTGCAGTGCAGAGAGTGAAGAAGAAGAACAGTGCCAGCACACTTCCTGTGGGGCCCCCCATCCTGCCGACCAGCCTGTCAGTGACATGGCCTTGTGACCAGTGAGTCTCCAGCTTGTCCCTCATAAGTATTGACTGAATGACATGAAATCAAAGAACATGATCCTCGCAGTGCTTCCAGGCTTCTCCAGGTGGGTCAGAGCTCAGTGCAGGAGGTAGGCGACGGCAACATCTGCTGGTAGGCAAACTGCAGTGGATTTAATGTAGACCTCACCATGTGGTGTGGATGGTGGATGATTCCCTCATAGGTCTTCATCAGTCCATTAATGACAGGAAAGTGTTATTGGCGCTTAGATGGGAGGATACATTAACTATATAAGTGACACTTTTATGAAGAAAAAAATTTAATCATCTATTATCTCTGTTAGTTTTAAAAATCGATTCACTTTTATTCTTTGAAATACCATACCGGAAGTGACTGAACAGGCTTCCATTCTGAGGAACATTTCACAGTGCATTTAACTATATGAATTATACTCTAACAAGTTAACAACACAGACGATATATTCATTCACCCATTCAACAGTTGTAATATATTTGCTTAGCTTTTTTTTTTTTTTACCGGAACTGCTGATGTCATGAAGTAGCGAGGCTAAGCTCCGCCCATAGTCGCCTGTTCCTGTAAAAATGGCGGCACAAACAGACCGCGGCGTGCCTCTCAGTACGGTGAGCAGACTATCTCCTTGTTTATCGAACTTTGCATCACATTTTTCACGTTGGGTTTCAAAGACTTTGCACATAATGACATTACACTCCTTTCGTGTGCGCAGGAATATGATTTATGCCAATATATTAGCAATTAAGCTTGCTGTGTTCAGAGTAGTGTCCTGCCTGGTGATGTTTGTGGCTAGTTGGTCACTAATGTGGAATCTCTGTTTAAAAAGGAATAACCCGGCAGATAAATGTTTTGTCTGAATCGGAAGTATTTTAGGCTGTTAAGAAAATTTTATGTGGCCGTGTTATGATAGGGAGAGCGCTGAGTTTCGGTTTCCTGATATGTTATTTCCCTAAAACTGCACAATGATAACCGCTAATTGTGGCCTAAGGGAACACGGGGTCACCACTACGCTGCTAAATTTAAATTATTCTTTAAGAAACTAGTATATTACTCTGTGGACCTGTGGAGGAGTTGTTTTGGAGTCAATTCAGTTTTAACTTGATCCTATAGAAATGTTGCAGCTTGTTTTGCATATATCCACGCAACGTGATTTCTTCACATCGCTTTAGGTATTTTCTAGGTCTGGATATGTGAAAAGATTCCCTGTTAGTGTTTAAAATTTTCGTCCGGCTGTCCATCACTGAGTTCATCCTTCTATGGATTTTTCTCTTCATTAATATCTGAACCATCCATCGGTCTTTAAATCCATCTATCTTTCCTTTAATCCATACATATCCATCCATCTTTGTTACTACATCTGATATTTGCAGTTTTACTTGTTCAAACCCAAAGTATGACTGTTTATTTTGAATGTATCTTTATTCATGGAGCTATAGAATCATTTTTGATGTGTTGTAATGCCATTAGAGAGCCACAGAATACTGATTTTCATTTTCACTTTTATACGTTTGCTTTGCCAAATCATAATATTGGACTAAATCTCCAAGTTATTCTTTGCAGGTATAATGTACTAAGCCTGCAAGTATGATACAAATAATAATAATAAAAAACCTAGTTGAAATTGAATGTCCATTCTGAAGTTGTAATTGGAAAGAAATAGGTTCAAAATAAGAATTGGAAGAATTTATGTCAGTTTGGAAAAAAAACTTAAATTCACTTCCATTTTTTTTTCTTAGACTTTTTAATAGTTTTAATTTTTTTTGTCCGTTTCAGATTTTATGTTTTCAATCTCAAATCTGTTTTTCCAACATTCAGTTTCAACCTGCGATTGAAGATAGTGACAATTTCTCTAGTATTTAGGTCCACTGTATGCATAGTGATGTTAAATGACCCGGTTTAAAAATGATTTAAAAAAAAACAAACTTTTATGTAACATAATAAAACCCAGCTCAATAAATTGTCATGATCTTGATGATGAATGAAACTTTTGCTCAGATGTTTGTTTCACTTTCAGCTTTCGCCAAAGTTCCTGCACACCAACTCCACCAGCCACACCTGGCCCTTCAGCGCTATCGCTGAACTCATAGGTGAGTCATTCAGATCATCTGATTATCACCCGAGTGTTTTCTGTTTGCACAGTGATTTTTTTTTTTTATGGATCTTTTGTTATTTACGTAACCACCTGCAAACATTTTATCCAATGCATACGTCTTGAATTTCCTCTTGTTTATCAAAACAGAGGCCCATATTGCAGCCACAGCCCATAATTAAGTTTATTAAATAACCCCCTTCTGACTAACAGTTTCATCCTGTCTGCACGTCCCTTAGAGCATCTGATTGAAACACCTTTTCATCCGGCAATTTGAAATGTTCACAAGCCCCCTAAAATTTGTTTAAAATCTTTTGATTAGATTTTCTTCTCCAAGAAGGTGTTAAAATGCATTCAACACTGCATAACACTGTTTACTGTAACCAACTTGTGCTGATGCTAACTCATCATAGCCTATAAGTTAGAAAAATTGAAGACTTGCATGATTAAAATATGAAACGGGGAGGGAAAACAAAATTCACAGTTTCACTCACCTGGTTCAGATTCTGCATTTTTGTTCATGTTGCTGGAGTTTCAAAGTTGTCAGTCAAGCTAGTTTCCGATCCTCCTTCCTTGGAGTAGAGTGCAGTCCATAGGGTTCCAGATTCAAAATTGTAGATGATCTAGATAAGATAAGATTTTGTAACTCGTTTTTCAGTTTTCTTGAATTGTTGTGGCGGCTGGCAACAGCACAAGTTGAACACAAATCATGTTCAAACTGGTAGAGCTCCCAATTAAACAGACTTTGTTATTAAAGAGTGACTATTGTTAACTCTGGCTCCAGCTTTGAGGACCCAGAAGTATGAAACCAGACTCTGGAAGTAGCAGTCTTTCATGGTATCCTGTGCACATTCTTATAATTTATGTTGTAATTTATTTTGCTTTGTGAGAATGTAGTTTAAAATCCTTCCCCAAATGAGATCCATTGCTCCTGTCAGATTTATTCTACTTTAAATAAAGTTTTTGCTTTCTGATGTTTCTGTTTTGTTGACAGACAATGCCTATGACCCAGATGTCAGTGCCAAGCAGTTCTGGATTGATAAAACTATGGTTAAAGGAGAGGTGTGCCTCAGCTTCCTGGATAACGGAAACGGCCTCGACCATGAAACTATGCACAAAATGCTTAGGTACAAACTCCACAGATGTTTCTGTAGGCTTTTGAAAACATTAAAACCCACCATTTATTTTTATATGTTGCTTCTAGGGCAATCGCTTTTAATCTGTAATCATTTTGTGCAACGCATCTCCAGGGTTTTGGTATCGTTCTTTACTCTGTCTTCTAGCAATGTTCCATTTTCAAGCCTCTTCGCCCCATTATTCCTTTAATAACAATTCAGTTATTAAAGGATGTTTTGTCATAGAAAGAAAAGATGATTTGAGAGGGGCTAAAGAAAATCCTCCCTGGACTTGAGTTAATCTAAAATAAATCTCAGAACAGTAAGCTAGGGGTAAAATAGCAAACTTGCAAGAAAAAAGAATAGTTTTTCAGTGAAGAAAGGACTAGAAATTAGAGTTATAAGTTGCTGTTGTATAGTTCCTTTGCAGCCTGGAGAAGTTTGTCAATTGAGGTATTTTTCCAGGTCTGGAAAAGCATAAAAATATTTAGATTTCCTCTTTATTTGCTATAAGAAAAGTTATGTTCTATGTCTACGGTCTTTCTGTCCTCCATGTTTTTCTTCCTTTCATTCAGTTTTTCTTTTAGGTTTAACATTTAATGCCTTTGTAGAAATATGTACTTTACATTTATAGTGAGCTTTTGTTTATATACGTACAACAACTAGTTGAAATGAAAATAGACACGTCTTGATATATAGGAACCTCTTTTGTAATGCAGAATTAAGTTTTTTTTTTGTTTGTTTTTTTTTTTTAATTTAAGACGTTAAACCATTTTAATGCATTGCTTTGAGAGTATATTATAATAGAAAATTATGATGGCGAGCTTCTGTATTTCTTTACTTCAGCTTTGGGTACAGCGACAAGATGGCAGTAAATGGACTGGAGCCCATTGGTATCTATGGTAACGGCTTCAAGTCCGGATCCATGCGTCTCGGCAAAGATGCGATTGTCTTCTCCAAGTCAAAGAGCATATCGTGCATTGGGATGCTTTCTCAAACCTACCTGGAGAAGATTGGAGCCAAGCAAATAATTATTCCTATTATTTCCTTTGAAAATAAGAAATCAAACAGAAATATCCTTTAACCAAGGAGCACGAATGTGATCGGTGAACATTTTAAAAGTTGTTCCCCTAAATGTTTTGAGGAATGGTTTGTCATCAGTTTTCCTTAACCGTGGCTCCACTCTCCGTAAAAGAAAAACAAGAAGCAAGTCTGAAGGACATCCTGCAATACTCCCTTTTTAAGTCTCATGAGGAACTTCTCGCTGAGATCAATGCCATCACTTCAACCTCAACTAAGACAGGCTCCCGGATCATCATCTGGAATCTCCGCAGGTCTGTTTGTAGACCACACACACACACAACCACCAACCTGTAGAGCTTCATGCGGTGGTTTGTAGGTTCCTGCACGTGCTCCACATGAATCTCCATCTGTAATTTTTAATGAGATCACCACACTCGTAGCTAAATGCTCCTTTCGGATAACATTTCCCTGGTAGTCACTCAATCAGAAACCCCCATCTAAGATTCATTTTTATCATTCACATCATACATTAAGTGAATCTGAGCAGAGTGCAGGACTGCATGTGCTTTGAGAACGTTCAGCTGGGAGCTCACGCATAAAACACATGTTGGGTCGTACGTCTTCACTGGCCTCTTTTAGTCCTTATGCATGTTGTCAAAATCCATTCAATTCTTCAAATATAAACACAGTTCCCAAATCAGAACATGGTTGATAGTCGGTTCAAAAATATATTTGTGGGCAACATTTTGGACATTGCGTTGAATGAAGCCACAGTTTCACTTAGTGACCGTCACTGAACAGAAGACAGAAGAGCAGTACGTCAGTGAAGAGGGGGTTGTGTATTGTTTCACTTGAGCTCAGCTCTTGTATTGCCTGTATCTTATTTGTAATGAGTAACTGTTTTCATTCATTTCATCATTGTCTTAATTTTAGGACATCTTCCGGATCAACGGAGTTTGACTTTGACAGAGATCGATATGACATCCGCATTCCCTCAGAAGTTTACGAAGAATTAAGCGATCCATCTCGGCCTTTGAACAGGAGTACATCTTATGTTCCTGAGAGTGTGATTTCACTGCGGGTAAGAAGCGGTAAAGGGCAGGGCATCAATTTATTTTCATGAAATGCTCTTTTTTTTTTTTTTTTTTTTTACACTAATTCGTTTGCCTTCTCAATCTAAAACGTCAACTTCATTCATATAAACGACTTACCCAAGTGATTCGTGTTCACCACAGGCTTCTTGCTGTTTTTTTCGTTTTGTCCTGGTAATTACCTCTTTGATGTTAAACCTTGATTCATTTTGTGTCCCTGTGTTGTAGGAGTACTGTAGCATTTTATACCTGAAGCCACGCATGCAGGTCATGGTGCGGGGTCAAAAGGTGAAGTCTCAGCTCATCGCTAAGAGCCTGGCCTACATCAGAAAGGACCACTACAAGCCCACTTTTCTGGTATTTCTTTAGTTGAGATTTGACAGGAGTTTAGAAGTGTTATTTTTTTCTTATGGTTCCTGAATTTAGTTTTTTTTTTTTTTTTTTTCTCCTTGTCACTCTAGGACAAACGCATACCTATTATTTTTGGGTATAACACCAAAAGTAAAGACCAGTATGGTATCATGATGTATCACAAGAACAGGCTCATCAAAGCGTATGAACGTGTGGGCTGCCAGCTTAAGGTGGGTTTTGTTTATGACCTTCTTTTCATTGAAAACCAAAACTGAACTTTTCTTTGTTTAGGTCAGTCAGGATTAAAAAAATTTTTTATTTGCCAGTTTCCAAGAAAAAGTGACAGACTTTTAAAGACTCTTGGCATGTAACTGCCCTATGATGCTGTGTGATCAAATGAGAAGTTATAAGGACCTCCATAAAACTGGTTGCTCTATTTTCCATAAGTTTAAAAGTGTTTGAACAATTTATGCAAGTAAAAACCACCATGGGAATGATCATCCATCTTATTATTCAGGAAGATTGTGAGTTTCTATGAGCAGAGAAGAACTTGCTTTAATGCCTATGCTAACAACCAAAGAGGTTTAATTTTGGAGATCTGTCATATGGTCTGATGAAACTAAAATTTATAAAAACATGGATTCAAGGTCTTACAAATGGGCGATGATCTTAAGTCTGAAGGACAACAAAGTCAAATGTTTAGGGATGGGCATCACAATGCCTTGATCTCAGTCCTATAGAAGTAGATCTGATGAGGCTTGTCCAAGGGAAATGACCTACAAGCCTGACTCACTAACAGCAGTTCTGTCAAGAGGAATGGGCCAAAACTCCAGAAAGTTATCGTTGCTTTTGACAGGAAATCCAAAACATCAGATCCAAGTCACAGTTCAAAGGCAAACATCTGCATTTGAAGTTAAAAACATTTTCTAGCAGTGATTAAAACAAATAAATCTATTTTATTGTCAGACAGTAAGTAAAAAAAAAAAAAGCCATGTGTCTGTTTACGCAGCGTATGTAAATATGTGGGTTAAACAGTGTTTGAATCTTCTAAATCCTTTCGTTCAACAGGCCAACATGAAAGGTGTTGGAGTCATTGGGGTCATCGAATGTAACTTTCTGGATCCTACCCACAACAAGCAGAGCTTCAACGAGACTGACAAGTACAGGTAGTGACGTCAGTGATCCACTCAGGACTATCATAAACTGTTACCAATTTACTTGGTATTCTTGAATTCTCAAAAATACGTGGCTTTATTGTTTTGGATTTGAACAGAAAAACCATTAACAGTTTGGGGACTAAACTGGAGGAGTACTGGAACGAGATCCGTTTCAGAAAGACCAAAGAAGACCCAAACAGCACCGTGCCAGTGGAAGATACCATGTTGGTACCCAGACAAGAGAGAGACGTGAAATATTGTAATTTGTATTAGTTTAACCGGGGTGACTCTGTAGGAAGCGACCGGATCAGAACTGGGTGCAGTGCGACGACTGTTTGCGGTGGCGTAAACTCCCGGACGGGATCGACGTCAACAAGCTGCCGGATAAGTGGTACTGCCTGTTGAACCCCGATCCACAGTTCAGGTAACAGAGCTTATTAGGACCATTTTAAATGAAAACGTAGGAATAAACTACATAATCTAAACTCTTCTGCGTTTGTTTTCCTATTTACTACTATAATCACGCACTCCTGATGAAAATACTCAAGGTTTTTCCTGTGCTAAGATACAGAGTTGGCAGCAGCATTCACTTAGGATAATTTGGCAACAAAGACATAGAGGCTGGTCAAGAATGATAGCCGATCGGTAACACCTGCCTGTTTGAAACTATTCTCTAACACCATTTGTTGTCAGGTTACATTTATGGGAAAATTAAATTCAACATTGTTGCATAACGAGTGTCATCAATTATCTTTATAAACTTAAAGTCTAATCTAAACACTCTCTGTATGTTTTACCGAGTAGGAGCTGCAAGGTAGAAGAAGAGCCTGAGGACTCCGATGATGATCAGCCGTCGTACCGGAAGACCTACAAACAACAGTCAGTAAATATAGTTTGAGCATTATGCTGAAAAATCCCAGAGTTTTCAGTGGGGAAAATAAATATTTGATATGCAACAGGTTTATCAAGTTTCTCCACTTTCAAAGAATGGAGAGGTCTGCAGTTGCTATCATAGTTACACCTCAACTGTGAGAGACGGCGTCTTTAAAAAAATCCAGAAACTCACGTTGTTTGATTTTTATATCAAAAATGATTCTAGCTCTCAAGAACCCGTCCCATCCTCCACTCATTACTTGTATGAGTTGCACCTGTTTGAACTCCTTGCATGTATAAAAGACACTTGGCCACACTCTGAATCAATTAGACTTCAACATGTCTGCCTAACAGTAGGAAGACTGAAGATGGTTTATGGCTGGGTTTCTAGCATAACGGCCCGAAACGCACAGCCCGAAAAACAGGCCTGCCAATGGTCAGGCCTGTTTTTAAGATTTTTAGAAGCAGCTAAAGACCAGATCACTTTTATTATGTCCTTATGCAGGAAACCCGAGGACTGTAAGTGGGTGTACATTGTTTCTTCCATGCCTGTTCATATTATCATCCCTAATGTGAACATGTTTGACACCAGCAGCATGAGTTTATTTTTTTCTTCGTCTTATTTGTAACAGAGAGAGGGAGAACAAAAAGAAACAAGGACAGAAATTTGAACAGGTAAGAAGCTTACTTCCTTTAAATAAAATATATATATATATTTTACCAGTTTAGCAGTGTGTTTACTATTTATTCCTATTCTCTCCTAGGAGGAAGAAGAGGGGTATTTGGATTTGGACACCTTGGATAGACAGTCCAAAGCTTTTAAACGGCAGCACAATAAGCTTACCCGGCAGCTTCAACAAGTGGTGCGTAATTTAAATTCGCTTAAGTTATGGTTTGTAATTTTGACTCTATTCATTTGAAGCGTTCTGTGAATTTAGATGTCCTACTCTTGTTTTTCCATTCAACTTTAAACATCCCACAAAACCTGAGATTGCTTGAGTTCTGCACTGTTTAAGTGTTTAAGTCCTGAGAAGACGGCATTTATAAAGAAAGTTGATTTCTTAGCACTTTGTGTTGCTGGAGTCTTCATACTACCAGATTTTGCATGAAATTTCTGCATTTAAGAAGTCGTGGGACAGACATACAGTAAGTGGCGTTTTCCGGTATATTTGTGGTTTTAACACTGACAGAAATGTAGTTTTTCACTCATGTTTGTTCAAAAATATAAGTCTCAACTGAATAGGATATATTAAATTTATTAGTTCCCCAGTGGGGACATTGACATTTTAGTACAGCCCATCCAAAAGAACAAAAACCAAGCAAACATAAGTCATGGGTAGACAGGTGTCTGAGGCTGCAGCCATGGGAGGCACTGCCCTTTCATTTGATGAGGGGAAAAAAAGGAACACTAAAAAAGAGGAGGGAAAAAAATCATATCACATAATGTGTTCGTAACAGGACACAGTGTGAGATTACCAAAAAAAAAATCACCTTTGCACAATAAAAGCAACTTGCAGACAACACTCGTACGTGTGAGAACAGGGTGCTGAGGGAAGCGTTTCAGCCGAAACGCTCCGATTCTGGTCCGCACATGTCATGTGGGGAAGGGAGCCGGTTAGTGGGAGCAGAGCGTCTTGTTTACATAACATGCAGGAGAAATCGAGGTTGCCAGCATTCCAAGGCAGACACAAGGAGAGCCAGTTCAGATAAAAATTTATTCGACGTCTGTAATGAATATTTAATGCTTTTCAAAAAAAACTTTACGGGGTAAAAAAGCTTAAAGTCTGCAAAGTTTCAGCATTTACTCTGTCCACATTTTGGTTTCAAGATTTCAGGAAGTCCCCCTGGCATAAATCCTCACTGATGGTCACTCATTTTTGTTTTACCATGGCCAAGATTTTCTGACATTATTTTCTTTAGCCAATTACTGGAAATTGACCAGATGTTCTCAGCGTGACTTAAGATCCGAGTACTTTGTTGGTCATGAACCAAAATTTGTTTTAATCCTCGAAATTTTGATGTTCAACACTTGATCTGTTAAGAGTCTTTTTAACCGATCAGGTATTAAAAAGGCTGCTCCTGAATTGCTGGGGGAAGTTGCCTGAATGTTGTGGTTCCAGTTTATATTCATGGGCACGTGTTTTGGAAAAGAAATGGGAGTATGCACTAGGGCTGTTGTAAACGAATATTTTAGTAATCGAGTAATCTATCGATTATTCTTACGATTAATCGAGTAATCGGATAAAAAAAAAATTATAAAATGAAATATTGGTAAATCTGGCATAATACCGGTGTTACTATCAGATATCAATATCAGTCCAATTTTTCATATTTGAGCATCCCTAACAGTTGCTTTTTTGTAGTTTAGAAAACTAACCTGTAACAATAATAGCTCACTTTCTAAGTTAACCAGAAGAAAAGTTATAGAAAAATCTGAAATTATATTGAATTTAATAACAAAGAGGCAGGCTAACAAATATGCTTATAAAAAATGTCTACAATCCAGCTTTTAGTTTATGTATTCATCTTCAGTGAGTTTAATAGATTAATTAAACTCACCTTGCCACCTAACCTGTCACGCCGCCTGGAGTGGGAGGAGAGGGCGAATGAACGAACATGGGGTGGAGGGGAGGAAATAGACCAGCGGACTGACGAACCGTTAGACCGGGGACGAACACGGGGGAAGCAATACGGGATATTTACACACCTTCACTGGTCACACTCAGAAACTCATCTACCAGCCATGTACGATGCGCTCCGCCACCCGTTTCTTCAGACCGGGATATGACATTTATTGTGCGGTTCGTCGGTAAAGCTACATTTACACGGTAAGCATCAGCTACTCAGCCGCCCGCCCTGTTCAGGCTATCCGCTCACCTCAGCGCTCTTCCCGCCGTTCGCTTTCAACCAGCAGCCCCGGAGGAGAAATGCTGCCGTACTCCAGGCATTCCCCCAGTCATTTTAAGGATGCTTATTGGTTCCCCAAAAACGATAAAAAGTTGGGCATTATCATCAATCAATAAAATCCCCACGGGCCAATCTTGAAGATTGGACTTTATGCCGCTGAGACTTAGCTTTTGTCAACAACTCAGAGGCGGAAGTGAGAGCTCCGCGCAACGTAAATGAAGTCCCGGCCGGAACACGGCGCGCTAACTAATAAAACATAAATTAACGAAGCTTCGAGGCAGGTAAATTTTCCTCGAGGAATTTTAGTAATCGAGGTACTCGAATCATTCGAGGAATCGTTTCAGCCCTAGTATGCACACAGGATTCTGTACTTCCCTCATGATACAAGAGTCATGGTGGTGCTCATCTTTTCTCCTCTGGACAGTCCAGATGTTCCAAAGAGTCTATTTTTATCTTGGATGTTTTTCTTGCTGTCCTGCTGGACACCAGGCTAGGTTTCTACCACCGTGTCTGAGCGGAAAGTCACACACAGCTGCCGGCTGCTCCCGAGCGTCAGCAGTGCAGAGCTGAAGGAAGACACTTGATGACCGTCTTAGATGCCCGATTTTTTTTTCTTCAAAGCAGCTGAATCTCTTCCCTTGGAGTTCTCGACTCTGTAAATGAATTCAGGTGCAGCCTTGACTCTGAGGCCCTTTTGATCCAAAGCTGCATAATTAATAAAAGAAGAAAGGTTTCAAGACTCACCATCTTTTAACAAAAAAAAAAAAAAAAAATCATTCTCCTTCTCTAATCTAATCAGAATGGCTGAATAATATCAGCTCAGGCTGAAGTGTCATTTTGTCAAAAGGCTAAAAAATTCACTTAAAATTATTAGTTTTTAAATTAATATTCCTCTTATATCTTTGAAAATCCTCCTAGGCTCAGTGCAGGTGTCACCATAAAGCGAAAGGTGTGGAAATGCACCCAGCAAAATGTCTGTCAATTCCAAAACTCTTAAGCAAATTTAGAATCTGGTAAAGTTTTACAATTTATGCTTAAAACTCAGCCTTGGCATTTGGATAAACTGAAGTGCTTTTATTTTTTTTTAATTATTTTTTTGAATTGATATAAGAGAATTGCATTACAACACACATGGATGAGCTTCTGTTTGTCACCCATTTTTACTGGATGGCAACAGACTAGGCATATCCTTCTCTCCTGAACTTCAAAAGACAGATTGAAGATTTTTATTAGGTTGTGGGATTTCATGTTCTTACATGTTTGAAGAATCTGGCTTTAAGGAGGAACTTTGGGAAACGTCTGTTCAAATTGGAAAAAATACTGAAAGAAGTTCAATTTTTACACTCACGTTCAACCAAATATTCACACATTAGAGGATTGTGGCAGAATTCTGTTTTTGGTAAAGTTTTGACCTGCTGCTACTAAAATAAAAACCAATATCAGAAGGTATAGGAACAACACTCAAAGTACTGCCAGCATTTCTGAATCCGACATGTTAACTAGCACAAGCTCGTTCAGTGTTCAGAAAGATTAAAAAGAATCTTTTGTAACACATTTAGCATTCATGTTATTTGCTGGAAGTCTTGCTCTCTCCCGCTCTTTTGCAGCCTGAATGTAAAGCAGACATATCTCTTCACATTGAAGCAGACTATAGAAAGCACATTTTGTAGCTTTAGTTTCTGCTCACCATTTATCAGTTCAACCCAAAACCAATGATTTGTTGCATGAAGCCAGCATGTTGCAAACAACTAAAACTCATGTTTTTGTGCAAGAAATGTTGCAAAAGAATTTCCATGATTTCCTCATGATTAAATCCTGCAACATGAGGAAGTTGTGTCAGACAGAATTTTACTTGGTTCTTTTGGAAAATAAAACGGATATTTTCAAGTCAGAACTTAATATTAGGTTCCCTGCTGACTTGGATTAAAATTTCACACAAAAAAAAAGTGGTTCCAGAAAATTATTGATTTTAAAAAATCGTTCTCTCTGCAGTCTCCTAATTACCTGACGAGTAGGGCTGATTCCACCCTGCGGAGGTCCTCAAACATTACGCAAGCTCGTAAGGACATGATTTCTTCTGCAGGTTAGCAAAATGCAAACCAACCAGACGATTGAGACGAACTTGTTTTCTATCCTCCGCAGCCGGCAGCCCCCCCAGCAGCGAGTCTCCTCTTGTGATCACCAACGTTTGCTCGCTCTCAGCAGCATCAGCAACCCTGAGGTATGAGGATGCAGTGCCCTGAAAATGTATTCACTCACATTTTTGTGACATGCACAACTACAAACTGTATTTTTTCTTTTTTTTTTTGTAATCAGGATATTACACAGTAAACCAATACATCGTAGTTCAACTAATAAAGTACAACTCAGCATGTCACATTTTAAGAACGTGTTTATTTTTGAAACCGTTTGTTTTTCTTCAGTTTCACAATTATGCTCTACTCCGTGTTGGGCTATAACACAGTCTCCAAAATAAGATGAAATTAACAAAAGTTGCAAAAGGTAGAGGGTTGTGAACACATTTGCAAGACACTGTGATTATATCACAGTGATGAATGGTCATGAGTACTTGGTTGTTTTTGCTCTGCAGGGGGAAAAGGAGCCAGGTTGTCACTCCACAAAGCACGCCAAAAAGACCCAGAGTGAACGGTTTTCAGCCGGGTGCCTCTGACACCCCCGTATCCGTGCGCATTGACAGCAGCGACACGGATGAGACCGATGATGACGACATTGTCATCTTGGAAACTGCAAGTACGCCCAAGCCCAAACAGACCGTTGGTACTTTAAGGAAAGTGAAGCAAGAGAAAGAGGAGAGTGAAACTCAAATCCCGATGGTGCTAGAGTGCACCGACGACGCTGCTGTGGACGAGACCTCCGCGGCGACGGCCGAAGCCAAAACCTGCCCACCTACAGCAGTGGCGAGCGCCACCACCCAGACCACCGCTTTTGAAGTGAAGGAGGAACAACCGAGTCAGAATCAGACCGAAGGGAACGGCGAAACGGCTAGTAGGAGTGGTTCAACTCCAGATCTGCCCGTTGAAAGAGAAGTGAAGAAGGAACAGCAGAATCGGACTGAAGGGAGCTACGAAACGGCTAGTAGGAGCAGGTCCATTGAACGAGAAATTAAGCTGGAGCGCGGTGAGGGGGTTGAGAACCACCAAGGGGAAACCTTGGGCAACGGAGTGGCACATATGGAGAGTGATGAAGGTGCCGGTCCTTCTTCTTCTGTTCTGCAGTACCCCAATATCGATGAAGTTCAGAAACAACAAGATCAGCTCGTGGAGCTGATGCAGGAAACGGCCCAGGAGAGAGACGCCTTGAGAGAGCAGCTGAAACTTCTCACCTCTCAGCTTGAGGACATGCAGAGCCGACTGCAGGAACAGTCTCAGGCCAAGGTAAAGGAGTCCTCACACCAAGCCTGCCAGACTGACACTCAGACAGACTACAAGGGCCTTTTTGAGAGGGCCAAACAGAAAATCAATGATTTAATACGGGACAAAGAGGCTTTATTGGCAGCTAACGAGAGCAAGAGCAATCCAAACTCTGGCCAAGATGAGGAAAATGACATTGAGGAGATTTCGCTTAAAGTCAGCCGTCTGGTCCAAGAACTAGACGAGAGGAACAAGGAAAGGGAAGAACTGCGCCTGCAGGTCAGTATGCCATCCAAAATATTCTCTTTCCATCATGCATATAATTTTAGCTCCCTATAAAGCCATGAGAAAAGAGCTGACGTAGCGATCAGTGTCCAAAGACTTTAGCAATTATTTTAGGAAGGTGACATATTGAAAACGAACAACCAGACTGTAAAAGCACATCTCACTAAATCAGAGTACCACTGAAGGGGTAATGTGTTCCAGTAATTCAATTCAAAAAGTGAAACTTGTAGAGATGCACTATCCACAGTGGGATATAGTTTAAGAGAGTGTTTCTGATCAAATGGATTATGGATGACAGAAAATCCAAAGTAAATTTTTTATAAAAGGTAGATTGATAAAGACATATTATGTTATGGTCCACACTAGTAATTCAGTTCAGTAACATCAGTTCAGGAATATCAGACCTGATGTTGGGACAAAAAGCACTGGACTGTTGCTTTAAGATGCAAATGAAAGGCTTTCATTTACTTTGAAATCAAGGTCATAGAGTCTGGAAGAGAGGGGAGAACAGAATAGAAGTTGCCTAATATTTTTATTCATTTATTTGTGTTTTTGCTCAACAAGTAACAACAGAAAATATCTAAAATCACTTGATTTATAAAACTGGATCATTTCATAGTTCAGACATTTTATTTGTACATTTTTCCATCTTTGTTTTCCTGATGTGAATTCTCTATTTTTTCCCCGACAGCTGGATAATATGGAGGAGGAGAAGTCGACTTTGGCAGCCCAGTGTGAGGAGCTCAAGTTGAGAATGCAGCAGCAAAGAGAAAATGCTCAACCTTCAGCAGGGTCCCGCACCTCTGGCACAAACTCAGACGCCTCCAGTTGGTAGGACTGCAGAAAACCCAGTAATGTGTTTCTATGAAACCGTCGGGACAGGAATCTTAATCTCTCTGGTTCATGTTTTTTCCTCTATTCCTCTTTTCAGCTTGATCGAGCTCCGTCAGAACGTCGGCCGCCTCCTCGTCTCCCGGGTGCCGGCGCTGGACCTGGCGCAGGTCAATTTCGAATGCAACGTCATCGATGAGATCCTCGAGCAGGTTCTTACAGGCACAGACTTCGATTTCCCAGGCTGAAATGCTGCGCTCGGTTTGGAAAGTCACCTCCACTGAATTAAGGTCTTCCTGCTCACCCTCGGATCTGGAAGGAGGTCCAAGCCTGACCTGTTTCCAAAATGGATTGTAAACTTTTGGACTTCTGAAGAACATTTTCAGGGAGTCAAATGAATGTCTGAGGTTTATTTATTTAAAATGTTCACATTTTATGATTTTTGGTCTCTGTTTTTTTGTTGTTTTTTTAAGTGCGTCTCAGTTACAGACCTGTTTTAAAGAGAATCAGTGTGATGTTTGTTCCCATGAATTGTTCCTGAATTATGAAAGGCCGTGTTCTGTCCTGCGCCTCTCACCGTCTTCCTGTTTCATAGTCTGGCTTGTGTAAAATCTGGACATCTGTCGTCATTACCAGTTTTATACAAATCCTTCCAAATTCTCCTGCTTAGACTTGTAAAATCAGGAATCTTAACTCATCTGAGGCTCAGGTTGAAGATGTCAGAGAAATTTGTGTTTTTACATAATTTCAGCATCTTTTAAATTAACTAAGGAGGGTTTTTTTTTTACATTTTAATCTGAAGATTTTAGTTAAAGTATTTTATTTCATGTTTAGTTTTTTTTTACCTGACTAAATGTCACACTATTTCCTTTTTGTTTATTTTACAAACATGTACATTATATAATGTTAAATCTATTTTTATACTCCCCATGTTCTGTGTAAATCATTTGTTCTCCAATTTGGATAGATATTGTGTAGTTCCAGCAATACGCCTTGCAGTTCATCTCTGGATATTGCCAATTGAACTTAAGCTTCACGTTTCTATGGCTGGTTATGTTCAAACTGCAACTAAGAGCTATGGCGAACTGAAGCTGAATGTCGTTTATTGCAAGTAAAGAGATTTTAGAAACATAATTCCTTGTGGTAACATTTTTTTCTGGTGTGTTCAAGGGCATTTCAGCAAGCTAGAATATTGTAACGTTTCTTTATTTTAGTAATTGTAGTCAAAAAGGAAAAGTCATATGGAGTCATTGTATGCCACTTATTTTTTCTAGTTGCAAGAAAAACTGGATCGAATATTGGATCATACACATTACATTCATTTAAATAAAAAAAAAATGATTCTGTTCAAAGATTGAAACTCATGTTTCACAAACAGTATTTTGTCTTGTCTTTCCCATTTTGAAGAACACCACTAGTTGAAGCCAACTAGTATTTCTCAAGTGGTACAATACAGAATAAAAAATATGCAATGTTGTATCGCTCAACATAACACAAACCCACAATATCACGCAGACATAAAAACATCACAAAACAGGTGTGAACAGTAAATAAGGGTGGCATAGTTTACATAAAATATCAAATCATGTCTCAGTCAAAATCTATGATGCTCCAGATCCAAAAGCTAAATGACTCACTTTGATTACGTGACATATAACGACGGAGTTGTTTAGCTACCAAAACAAAATACTATGGAATAAAGTTAAATCCTATAATCTCAGGAAACTGAATTTAATATTTACACTATTGCTCTTTTAAGCTGGTTGTAGCTGATGAAGTGCTCTGCACTAAGAATGTATATTCCTCCTTAATGACCTGCTGTTTACGCTAAAACTCCACCTTCCTCTCTTCATCTCCACTCCCACCCATGTCACCCACCGGCGCACTGTTAAGGAATGGACCCGTTGTCAAAAGCTGCAAACTAACTCCGCCCCTTCCACTCTTTCGTCCAATCAGTCCCCGATGCTTGGCCGGAAGTTTTGAGCGAAACGTACGCGGGAAATTGTTAATATTTTTGCTGCTGAACGACAGAGGAGGTAAAGTACACACTTATTATTAAAAGTAATATTAGTTAGCTAATGAGGAAAAAAGTCGAGTTTATCTATATCACAATATGCTTGATAGCATCTAATAGCATTAGATAAACACTATAATGTATGTGGCGACTGGCTTTTGAGTGAAATGCCTAGATAACCCGCTCAGTTTGGTGCTAACATTAAGAGCTAACCCTAGCATTCAGTTGAAGTATCTGGTAACAGTTTCAAAATATATTTTTTTTGGCGTAATTTATAACATAGGGTCCACCTTTGCTGTTTATGGACGCGTTATTTATTTGCACTATATTCAAAGTCATTTAAACTATCTTGTATATAAGCTAGTTTTGCATGTTTCCTGTATAAAGGGGTTAAAAATGAAGGTGGTGACTTGTGAGATAGCCTGGCACAACAAGGAGCCGGTTTACAGTCTGGACTTCCAGCACAACTCGGAGGGACGTTTTCATCGACTGGCCACAGCTGGAGTGGACACCACAGTCAGGGTGAGTGGAGAAGAAACATCCGCTGAGGTTACAATTTAGTACTTGATTAAAAAGCAGGGCTCAAAACCTCTTCTGTTTAAAACAACGGTAGGAGATATCTTAAGTGGCATCCAGAAGCTGACAGTACCAGTGATGAATATACTTTTTCCTTATGCCTGCCACTCATCTATAACCATGATGCGTTCAACAGTCTCATAATGTGTTGATGGTGCACTGTGCCGTCCAAAAGTATGCACACCTCTTTAAGTTTTTGACACTACAACAACTATAACAAAAAAAATAAATAAAGGTATTTTGAGTGCATGTGGGAGGATCTGTCTCTGCTACATGGTTAAAAGGCAGTAAAATATATTTAAAATGAGTAATATTGTGGCTATTCTTCCTTAAAGAAACACCACTCTGTGGAGTGAGCGAAAAAAAAAAAAATTGCTGAATCTTTACAAATCCACATTTTTGAGGCAAAGTGGCATTCGGTCTCATAGTATCTGCAGTCTGGAAAATTCTGAAAAAGTTAACATTGGATTTCACTATTTTCCAGGTATTTTTTTATGCGTTTGTCTAAATGTTGTGCTTTCTTTCTTCTTTGTGTCTGCTCTTGCTAATAGCTTTCCTTCTTTCCGCCCTCCAAAAGCCAAAGAAAATTGTCTCTTGTAGCGTCCAGCACACTGCGTCTGTGTCATAACTCCTAATTATTTCACCGCATTGCATCGACTTTTAAAGCGGAAAGCTGTAAATGTTCATGACGAATTCGCCTCATTTTCCCCAATTGTTTACGCAGCTGTGGCGGGTGGAGCAAGGTCCAGATGGGAAGGCCGCGGTGGAGTTTTTGTCTAACCTGGCCAGACACAGCAAGGCGGTCAACGTGGTTCGCTTCAGCCCAAACGGAGAGCTGCTCGCTTCAGGGGGAGACGGTACGTCCCGCAAAATAAAGTTCTCTTTACTTCTGTGTCACTACTTTTGTTTCATTATTGCATTTAGAACTGAGACATGTCCTGTGTCTTGTTTGTTTTCTTGCATACAGATGCAGCTATTCTTCTGTGGAAGCTCAACGACTCCAAGGAGCCGGAACAGGCCACTGTGTTTCAGGATGAAGAAGATGCTCAGCTCAACAAAGAGAGCTGGTCTGTGGTCAAAACACTCAGGTACATAAGAACAGAGAGTGGACCTGTCTGCTATATAAAGATGCACACGGTTTCGTTGTTGTCTTCTAAAAATATATTTTTCTTGATATCCGCTGTGTAATAATTTTTCTGGCTTCAAACACTCACTGCAGTGGCTTAACTAGGCCAGCTTCACATTTGCATCTTCCAGCTGTGCAGACTCCAGCGCAGACCGATGATGACGAAGCTGCCTATCTGTTGATTGACTGAACCTTATTTTTTTTGCTCTATTTGTGATGTTTCATGACGTTTTAAACCTTGTTCCAATTCTAATAATTGTAACAAAGCTTGATTTAAACCAACTGTGTTTGATCAAAACTTTCCCAAATTATCTATTGAAACTGTTACATTTTCTGTTTTGTCCCCAGAGGACATTTAGAGGACGTGTATGACATCTGCTGGACACGAGACGGAAACTTCATGATTTCTGGATCTGTTGACAACACTGCTATTATGTGGGACATCAGCAAAGGTGTGCGGCCTCAAGCTGTGTATGGTGCAAATATTGAAACGAGCTACATCAGTGATGCACGTTGATGATTTTTATTTAATTTTTTTCTGATTCTGTGTTCAGGACAGAAGTTGTGTATGTTGAATGACCACAAGAGCTACGTGCAGGGGGTGACGTGGGATCCACAGGGGCAGTTTGTCGCCACGCTCAGCTGTGACAGGTAGAACAGGAAGTTTTTAAGACTTCTCCATGCACGCGTGAGCAGTAATAATATGGTGACAGCCAGACTGATTTTATGTAAGTAATGGATTACTCTTTCTTATTTTCTGTTTGCGTGTCAGAGTGATGCGTGTGTACAGCACTCACACAAAGAAGAAGGCCTTCTGTATCAGCAAAATGAGCTCTGGGCCTCTTGCTGATGGAGAGGTTTGTAAAATGTAGCTTCTGCGCTCCTCTTTGTTTCAGGTCATAAAATGTACATTTTTCACTCTGTCATGAGTTTTTGTCCTTTCTTCTAAATAATTGGACTGTAAATATCAATTAGGCTGCTCTACTTTGTATTGAATTCTGGGAAAATGTGGAAATAGCTTTTAGCATTTTCCAGATATGAGAAAAAGAAAATGGATTCAGGAAAAATGTTATTCCCAGTTATGTTAGCTAAAGAATGAGAAGCAGAATTAAATGATTCTTTCATCAGTTGATATTGGATTTAGATTCTTTATCTTTGAATGTCTGCGTGTTAAATTGGATTTTTGTCAAACTCAGATTGGTTTGGTTTTACTGAACCTTTATGCAAACCCATTTCTGCTTTTGGAGATACCATTTCTTCACCTCAAATGGTTTAACTTCAGATTGAATTTGAATTAGTTGTTTAAAAATAAACAAATGTGTTTCATAAGTTCCCTTTTTTAAAAGTTATAAGAGAGTTAAATCCTTAAATTAAAATTAGCTGATGTTTAAACATCTTTTTTGTGTGTGGCTTTAAAATTATTTCTTGTTTTCTTGTCAAACATAGCACTGAAAGTCTGAAGTATTTTATCTCCTCTGCTTTAAAGAATATTTTTATATATGCAGATGGTAATTTGGTCGATTCGGTTGATCACTCATTAAAATAAGGCTTGGATGTTTGGAGGTCTTTGAGAGTCCAGTCTGAAAAAGTGTTGGAAAGGAAAATGTGCATTGCTGAATTAAACCATCTATAATCTCCCCTTTGTGTCACTTTGCAGGTGAAGCAGTACAGAATGTTTCACGACGACAGTATGCGGTCCTTCTTTCGTCGTCTTTCCTTTACACCAGATGGGTCGTTCCTTGTTGCTCCAGGTACGTTGACTGCAGTCACCAAATTCAATCTCAGCTTGCTAATTGTATTTACAGGGCGTTGAATATTTGATGACCTACTGGTTTTATAGATTAAATATCAAACCAATGTCTCTATATTTTTGTGGTTGCTTGATGTTCATGTAGAAAAGCTGAATAACAAACAAATCGAGGGGAGAAAACTATTGTACTAAACTTAAAAATGTTATTGCGTCAGTGAGCGACAGTGGGTAAAACATAACCGACCATTTGACATAGAAACGTTTACCAACAAGCACAGTGCCGTTTTTGTTTTAATTGCTTGTTGTCTAGTAGGCTTTTTTGTTAATTCTTTTTATAAAAAAAAAAAAAAAACTTTGTGAATTTTAAACATTTCTTGTCAGCTCCAAGCTGAAAGGCTTTCTCTGAAGAGTTTCTGGGCTTCTCCTGAGCCACCACCTGTTTATTCCTTAACAGTACGAAGTGGCAGGAAAAAATAGAAAAATGTGGGATGTATTATTACTGGAAACCCGAGTTTTGCTGCAGTTTAAGCTGCAGGTATTTTATTTTGTCTCTGTCTGCTTTGTGCAAAAAAAAAAAAAAAAACCTAACATTTCTCCCCGCTGTCCATGCAAATTTCCACAAGATGAGTCAGATTGTCTGTGAACATAAACATGCTAAAGCAAATTTAAAAGTAATTTCAGTTTCCTTTTACTTCACAATTACCAACAAAGCACTGTAGATGTTCACTACAAAACTAGAGGCATCCCTTTACATTCACCTTATACAGTGGAGGATTTGAAGATTAAAATCGCTGTCTTCCTTCTGTATCTAACCCTGTCGCTCTTTTCTACTCAAACAACAGCTGGATGTGTCGAGGTGGGAGAAAACATCATAAATACCACTTACATTTTCTCCAGGAAAAGCCTAAAGAGGTAAAGCTTGTTTTAAGTTTTGTTCATTTCATGCTGCTAAACATCTTATAAGTAATATTCACATTTGTTCTCGGCTGTCAGGCCGATCGCCCACCTGCCTTGTCCGTCTAAAGCCACCCTGGCTGTGCGCTGCTGTCCGGTCTACTTTGAACTCAGGTCCAAAAAGGGAGAAGGTGAGAACCATTAATTAAGAAACGTTGTCTGTGTTCATTCTTCTTCTTCTGCATGTTTGTTGACATTTCTGCCTTACAGACGGATCTCCCCAGGCTCTCCCCAACCTCTTCCAGCTGCCATACCGCATGGTGTTCGCCGTGGCCTCCGAGGACTCCATCTTCCTGTACGACACTCAGCAGAGCCTTCCCTTTGGCCTGGTGTCCAACATCCACTACCACACACTCAGTGACCTCACATGGTAAACCTGGGCTTGAGTTGGGTTGAGTTTGTGTGTGTTTCTAGATGCTTCTCAGTCTGCCAGTGTGTGACCAGAGGGCTTCTTGCTGGTTCTGTCAGACAGGAAAAGTTGGAACATGCCCTGACTGAGCTGACTTTTATTCTGCACACAGAAACACTTCATATTTGTCAGTCATACTTGGATGTAAAGAGATTCTGGTAGCACTTTATTTTTACGGGGTGTGCATAAGACTAACCCTTCATAAATATGACATAACATCTGTCATGAACATAAAGAAGTCTTTATGAATGTTTATGACTGTTGTCATAAAGTGTCATTCGGTAAATAATTACACTTTTAATGCAAAGTCGCTCTAAAAGTTGCATTAAAAGTCCATTAAAAGTGCCAACTTTGCATTAAATTATCATTATTTACAAAATCATGCAAAGTTGGCACTTTTAATGGACTTTTAATGCAACTTTTAGAGCAACTTTGCATTAAAAGTGTAATTATTTACTGAATGGCACTTCATGACAACTGTCAAAAACATTCATAAAGACTTCTTTATGTTCATTACAGGTGTTATGTCATGTTTATGACAGTGTCATGTCAGTCTTATGCACACCCCTTCAAATAAAGTTCTCATCGAGATTCTTTTAGTGATGTCACTGCAGGAACTTTTTATTTGACAGTTTTCTTCCCAAACCAGTTTGAGATGTTTCCAGTTGTGCTATTTGCTTGTAGACCGATCACCCATCGTACTTACACACGCGCGCGCGCACACACACACACACACACACACACAAAGAAGCCCTAAAAGTGTATTTAGTTTTTATGCACTCTTTCTGCAATTTTGCTGGAAAAGGTCACGCTGTAAGTCGGCAGTTTTATTTTTCTTTTCTTAAAGGACCAAAACATTTATTTCTAGCTTACATAAAAATCTCAAAACTGTTTTCCTACACAGCTATCCTGACATCAATCCATCCGTCCATCCATTGCTCCTTCTGACCTTTTATGTTTCCATCGATTTATGGCTCCATCTGTCTCTCCACTCCTAGTGTTTCCTAGTGCTGCTGTCATTTTGTCTTGTAACCCGTCAGTCCATCATTTCTGTCTTATTCCTTCAACACAGTACGTTTCTTTTGTAGTTTTAATATTTAAACCACTGCTGAACAGCCAGCTCTTTGTCATGGTGAACTTCTGCATTTTAACAATAGACCATAATAGGAAGAGTAGTGTGTGTGTTTATTAGCGCAGCTGGGTGAGTTTGGCTTCAGTATAAAGAGCTTTGGGTGATCGCTATGACTGGAACAGTGCCGTATAAATTCAGAAAACTGACCAAAACTTGGCTGTGAAATGCTGAAATCATGACTGCGTGTCTGACTTGCAAAGATTAAAATAAAAAAAAGGAGAAAAGCCATAAACCTGAAAGTCAAAATAAAGCTCTTTCTGTAATTATACTGTTAGACGTTATTATTAGATGAAATGCATGTAAAACAAAAATTTTAATGGATTTACACATGATAATAAATTTGATTGGCGTGTTTCTTTATCGGCTTCACATGAATGCTTTTGGGCACCTTAAATGTGGAATAAAAACTAGACCAAGTGTGAATGTAAAGCCATTGATTAATTAAACGGTGTCTTCTTCATATTTTACATTCCACCGACATGTCTGTACAATTTCCTGTTTAGGTCTAGCGATGGCTCCTTCCTGGCCGTGTCGTCAACAGACGGCTACTGCTCCTTCCTGTCCTTCTCTCCTGGGGAGCTGGGCACTCCGCTCAAGGAGCCTCCCGTCTTGGAAATCTTTGTCCCAAACAGCGGCGTCGAGAAAAAAGGCAAGAAGTCGTCGGCAAGCAAAAACTCCTCTCCGGTTTCCCAGCCGTCGAGCTCCGCCCCAAACCCGGCGTCCCAAACCAGCAGCGGCAAAAAAGACTCCCCGTGTCCCACCCCGACGGACGAAAAGAAGGCCACCCCGAAACCCAGATCGACCCCTCAGCCTCGCAGGATCACCCTTAACACGCTGGAGGGCTGGGGGAAGCCCGCCACCCCCAAACCTTCGACTCCCTCAGCAGCTCAGACTCCGGCATCTGGAAGCACGAGCGCTCCTTCGACTCCCCAGCCCTCCGTGACTCCCCTCACCCCGACCGGCTCCTCCAGGAACCAGCCCCGCCTCGCACCTCTCACTCCCTCCACGTCAAAGGTTCTCAACACCGCTGGGTCCACAACCCCTAAAGGTCCGACCACTCCAAAAGGACCCACCCCAAGGTAAACACAGGAGGAGAAATGAGACGTAAACACTTTTTACTTATTTTTATATTCATTCTACGGTAAGCGTTGGAGCTGCAGCTAACAATTATTTTAGTAATTTGTTATTCCATTGATTATTCTGATTAAAAAAGTTGGCAGATTTTTCATTTAACTATTTAATAGTTCTTTATACAGTATCAGAAACGCATTAAAAGATGCAAAGTAACAGATAATTCAATTCGTTTTAAATCAGATAAACATTTTACTGTCTGAAATACAGTAAAAGCATCTTTAGTGAACACTTGATCATTTGCATCTTCAATTAAAAAATACTTCAAAACGTGTAAAAAACTCGGCCCTTTCTGCTCGACTGAACATCAATACAGCGCAGAGCCAATCTGGTGACTGTATTTGGATTAACATCTGCATTGCAAAAAGTGCTTACTAGGAGTTTTGTGTCACAGAATTTGCATAGTTTTAGTTTTACCCAGAAGAGCTCTGGGTAGATTTATAAACAAAGAAGGATTTTTTTTTTTTTAAATCCTAAATGCAGTTTTTAAGTATTTGTTTTCACAGATGTGGATTAATTACTGCTCTGAATGTGTTTTTCTTTTTGCAAATGCCTTCTTTTGAATCCGTGTACTCTAGTTAACAATTAATCAACTACTAAATTAGTTGGTGATTATTGAAATAATCAATTCATCACAAATAGTCCAGTTAGTCGTTTTAGCCCTAGTTGACATGAAAGTGTGCATTGTTACCCTATTACAAGACGGTTATTATAAAAATAATATAAGTATATTCATATTTATAATTAGTTTACTCATATTAAAGACTGGCCTTTTCTTTGTCGTCATCGTGACAGAGTGAAGGTTTTCAACTATTTCAACAGTCAGAAAAATAATAAAATCCCTACATAGCAGGTTGAGTGTTGGTATTTTAAATGCATTCCTTGTGTTTGTTTATCTGTTGCCAGCTAAAGAAGACAAAAATCCCCCTGCTGATTCTGTACTTGGATGTTGACTTTAAGCTTCTGTCGAGCCCAATACAACAGAAGTTTCTATGGCAACTCCACAAATTACCTTAAAACTCTAAAAAGCAATGAAACGTCTGTGGATCAAGCTGCCATGTAAAAGATGAAGAGTATACGTAGGAGAATGAAAACTCGGTTTGAAAGTTTGAGTTCAATTTCTTAGAACTAGTGGAAGTCACCAAATGGAGGAACTTTTTGTCGAGTCGTTTTAATCTATTGTTTTTTTTTTTATTTTTTGCCACCCATGCATTGAAAGTTTCATTGAGCTGAAGAGCTCTGGGTACTTAAAGGGCAGCTGGTCCCGTCACATGACCACCGGTGATAATTTATGGAAATGCTGGGACTATTCAAATGGGGTTTTGACTGGAGTCACACGGCTGGGAAACACTGCTTCCACTGCCTGCTTCTGCTGATGTTTCAAGAGCTGAACTCATAATCTGTGAGCTCTGCAAAGAGCTGGGGAACACCATAAACTCTATTATCCATCTTTTCTCAATGAGAGATGCTTCCAAGCGATTTTTAAGGGAAAGCTGGGATGCAGCATTTTGATGTTTCTTTCACTTCCCACGTGGTTCGTCCTGGCAGCGCAAACAAAGCCCCGTCTGGTACGGGGGATCTGGCTGGACCCCCACTGACTGTGGCTCATAGACGATTGTTGCAAATGCCTTTTCTGTTCTACTTTTAGCAACATGCTAAATAAATGATAAAATCCACGTCTGTTACAGCAAAGCAGCACTCTTAATTGATGCTTTGGAGTTTGTGTAGTTTGATAGTCTTTTTATTTTTGGTCTCCCTGTTCGTTTGTAGGAGAGTGTCTTTGACTCCCCTTGGATCTCGGCCTCCAGCTGTCAGCTCACTGTTCAGCAACGCTGCGGCCGCGGAGAAGGCCAAACACGGTTGGTTTCTCCACCTCTTTCAGCTTAGCGTTCAAGAGTGTTGTCTCAGTCTGCCGCCGTCATTAACAGCTTTTAAAAAATGTTAAAAATGTTGTCTCGAGAATCTGCAAACCCTCCTTAATGTTACCTTTAACCTTTACACACACCAATGGGAGGCTTTCTAGACCCTAAGTTATGTAAACACAAACACTTGTTTCTTTTTCACGTGCTGTGTCACCAGAGTTGCAATAGTTAAATAGTGGTAAAATAAGTAACATCTTCATTTAAAAGGCTTTTGTTTCTTAAAGTAACCAGCCAAATGTTTCTGAAAATTAAATCAGTTCCCTTTGGTTATAGTTTAGTTGTAATATGGTACTTATTGCTTTACTTTGTTGCAAATCATTAATAAGTAAGACTAAATCCACCCTCTCAAAAAAAAAAAAAAATACAGCTTTTAGGTCAAACATGCCTCTGGCGAAACAAAATAATACAACTCTTTTTCTTGTTTAAAATTTTTGACATATTTTTAATGAAGTTCCTCCTCTGAAGGTGTTTATTTGTATTCTGTATTGCTCCTCCAAACATTTGAGTCAAACAGTGCAGTGTGTTCAGGAAAATCTGACAACAAAATGCGTGGAAGCAGTTTGTGACTCCGGCCAAGTCAGACTGAAGTGACCAGATTTCAATGTTTCTGAGTCGTATTGTTATAAAACCCATCCAGTCTGGATCCATACACTCCACTAAGATGAGGATTTTTGTAAAATCCCACAATTGACACCCATACTTTATTACCCATTGGTATGTTTAATATACATCATGCAGCATTAATGACACAATCATGTGGCTTTTTTTCCTTTTTATATATATATATATATATATATTTATATATATCCTCCAAAAACTGCACAGAAACAGGCTATAAACTTTATCCTCTCGTCGCTGATCCCTCTCTTTGTGTCTCTCCAGAGCGTCCATCTCCCCCATCCGATCCAGTTTGCCAACCTCCAGAATCCAAACGGGCCAAGACCAGTAACACCCCAGTAAAAACCAGAACATGTAAGGATTAGCATTCACTGCCTGGAGTGTGGTGGTGCTTAAAGGAAACATCAGGAATAAAAGAACTATATGAAGCTCCTCGTGGTTGTAACACCGCAACATCTTTGTGCTTGTCCAGCTACAAACTGCATGACTTTCTGTTCAAAGAGTTTGTTTTTTTTAAACTGTATTTAGTATCTTAAACAGATAATGTTTTATTTCCCTTTCCTAATGACGCTCTGAGGCTGTTTTGGGGGGAGAAAAATAGTAAATCGAGATAAATCTGAGCTGCAGTGCTTAAAGAAGAAAAAGAAGAGCACTTTGAGGTTTGGTAGTTTGAAGTTTAACTCTGTAACCTTTTGACAACTGAAGCAACAGTTAACATCTTGAATTGAAAATGTCAAATTATTAATAAAAGACTTCAAGTAGCTTGGTTCAAGGTGTCTTAATTACACAGTTCTTTCTTAAAATGTTTGAGTATTCCTCATTTATCTTTTAATAATTGAATATAATTACGCTGATTTGTAGATGCCTTATATTAAAGCCTTGTGAAACCCACTTTATAAGAACCTGTGTTTGCTTTCAGTGGTGCTAAGGTGCATGTATATTAACATGCTTCAGTTAAAATTTCAAAAAGTTTAACATGGATGATAAAAAACTGAAATGTATTCAAATGATTAAAGCTTTGTTACACCATTTTCTAACTTGGGAAGTTAGAAAAGGGAAGATGGAATAGAAACATTTTGTCCCACAGTGGGCATAACGGCAGCTTTGACATATGTATGTTCTCAAAAATTTAAAAAAGTATAAAACCAAGATATAATAACATACTGTGCAATAAGGAGAAGATTACAGCTTAAAAATACTGTGCAGTTACCAGAAGCGGCATACTCCAATCCAAAGGTTGTGCAAGTATATAGGATCTCTTAATTTAAAAACAAAAATGCACTTTTGATCTTCTCAACCTGAGTTTTAAAATAAATATCCAATGACTGAGCCAGAATGTTGAGTTTATTCTCAGTCCAGGAAGATAAACCCGAGGAAAAAAAAAAAAGATTTGACCAGTTGGTCTTTTGGTTTCATACAGTTGAAACCAGAAGTTTATATACACTGGAAAAAAAGACAGAGACACTTGTAAACTTTGTATTTCAAAGATGCCAGTAAATAAATAAATTGTGACATTTAGCAAACGGGAATAATTTTGGTCATTCTAATTGACCTAAAACAAAAGTAGTTTGGTCTGATTTAACTTCAAAGAGTTAAATCAGACTTTTTTTTTCTCTCTCTCTCTCTTTCCAAAGAGAGAAAAAAACTGTATGTAATCTTTTGGTTCCAACTGTACGTGTTCATGTTTTTCCAGATCTCGTTTTGGGATCATTCTTAAAGCAGACTGATATAATGCAATGGTGAGCTCCAGTGTCAGTCATTGAATGGGTGCCTTCAGTAGAACGCTGCAGTATTTGCACATTTGAAGTTAAATGAATCAAAACAAATTAAGTTTAACATTCAGCTAATGAGCATCGCACTAAGAAAAAGACCAATTTTTCAAGCACATTGATCTTTGCTTGATCAGGAGCTGTCAAAGGAGAAGTACCACCAGGACCAGTATGGACCACAGTGAACCAGTAATAGGTGCTGGTTGCTACTTTTGCAACCTTCAACTATTTCTGTCGTTGAAACATGAATCTGAAAATACCATAAAATCCAAATTAAGTCATCAGGTTCCAACATAAGAAAAGAAAGACAAGCTTCTTAGGATTTACAAACTGATATGTTTGGTTGCCAAGCTCACTTCACTGAGTGTGAGAAAGGTTTAGTATTAGGTTTAATATTTACTCAAGCTATGGTTTGTACGCAAGGCAGCCATATTAGATTTTACATGTTTCACACACTTTTCTTTTTGTTACAGTCTGACATTTAATCAAACTAAACTTCCTGTTTTAAGTTTTTAAATACCTAAATGCCTATTATCTGTGGTGTTATATTCTCAGGTAAAGTGTTGCCAACAGAAGGATTTACACATTTTCCTAAATAATGTTTTCGACTTTAATTTAGTGTAATATGGAAATAGCCCCCCACCCCCAATGGAAAACCAGTGTTAAACCATGACTGTGTTTTGAAAGAAATTAAATAACTCAAAATTTTGTAAGGTTGAATAGAATGAGAAGTGTCTGCAAAAGATTACAGAACTGGATAGATATATATTTTACAGGTGATTATTGAACATTTAATAAAGAGGTTGTGTGTATTATTTAAATGGGATTAGCTTTCAAAAACTGGAAGACAAAGACAGAAAGCTTCCTACAAATGCTGTAGGAAGTTGTTGAACTAAAGAAAGCTATTAAAAAAAAAAACTTTAATGGCAAACTGAGTAAGAGGAGGAGGGTGACTGTTAGATCTCGCCACAAAACAATGTCGCTCAGCATCCAAGGATGTAGCTAGGGTCATTTGAAACAAAGGAAGTGGTAGAAACAATCCAGTGAAGTCACTGCAATGAAGCATCAACAGTTTTTGTATTCTTCAAATATTTCAAAACCAAAGCTTGAAGTATAGTTTACTGAACTCTGCCGACATCTCCCTCAGTAAGGCTGACTTCCACCTACTGAGTGGATTCAATAGACACAATCTCAATGAGATCTGACTTCACAGTGTTGTGTATGAGGCTAAAAATTAGGCCGTAGTTTTCTCACATGGTCATGAACAATATTGCACGTCTGAAATAGGCACGAGCTAAGCAGACTTTCATTTTAAAATTAAAACTGGGTAATTGGGGCAAAGGCCCACAGATCAACAGGTAACAAATGTTGCTAAGGTTGCAGTCAAATGAAGAAGTGCTTTGTTGAAGACTTTTGGATGCTAAAATTTACAACACTCAAAGAAGTTCATAGAATCGTGGTTAGAAAGCAGCCATTTGTGATTATAAGGCATATGATAACTTACTGTTGGATAGTCAAATTCCACCTGAGTGCCTCTAGACCACATTCTACTTCATCCTGGAGAAAAAAAAAGGGACAAAATGCTGGTCAATCCTGGATGAGAACTATGTGATTAATAAAAAATTTTAAAAAACTCCCAAAAACTAGGGGAGCATTCTAGTTGCTCTAACTCACAGATCTGTCTCTGGTTTCAGACTTTGTGGTGGTTGGCTGTTTTCTCAAAGAGAGTTATATCTCTGTTCCCATCTTGCTGTGGGCATTCTTCTCTTCAGTCGCTGGCTGTTCTCAGGGCCCAGCGACTGAGAACGAATGTGCCAAGTGTACAAACACTTACGTCAACCTTAAAACAGATTACGACCGTAATTTTAACTCTATTCTCTGTGTATACCGACAAATTCAGCTAAATAAGAATATTAAGTTCTGAACTTTATTGTAGATTCCCCAGTAAGGAGTTCCTATTAAGTTATGTACTCTCTTTCAGCTATGCTTTTTTTTTTTAAATAAGAAAATAAAGTTGTAGTTACTTCATGATCTCTAAATTAATTACAACCACCAACCATGCTGAGGTGCAGAAAATACTGTTGTTTTAAACACATGTAAGTACTAGGATTTGTGAAAAACAGAAGACATACAAACAAAAAATTTAAGTATCCCCGATCATATTTCATGTGTTTTATGCAAGTTAGTTTTTTAATATACATTTTTACATTTATGTCTTTGTGCGATGTGGGGATATTCAAGAACATCTGGAGCAAGCGCTGAGAGTTTCCAGGTTTACATATAAGGAGCTAAATTCAGGAAAATACAGGAAGACAACTCACACTCATCATCAGGGATACACTTTCATCTCTCTTTATGATATGCTTAAGTTGTTTTTTTTTATTTTGAATCGAGTATGCAGGATTTTTTATTTTATTAATTTGTGGCACTTTTACAATAGCGTACCAACCAGGAACTGTCATACTTTTGAGTCTTCCACAATTGTTTTTTTTTTTCCCCTGGTTTCATTACCAACACTGCCAGAGACTCTGAAATAACTTTTACCTCTGACAACCTAAAACCTAATGCTCATTCCCAGGCATATATAAGCTGTTCTGTTACATTTGGTTCTACCAAAAACCTCAGAGGAGAGTAGACTTTTTCAAAAGTAGCTGCAAAATGTTGGAACAAGTTGCCTTTAAAATAGCACAGGTGTATCTTCATGTCCTGTGTTAAAACTCCACCAAATTAGAGAGGCCTCTAGCACATTGGAGTTGGCACACTGATTTAAATGTTTTTGTCTTTTACACACAGCCAAAGCTACAATGCAAGGTTTTGCTAAAAGCATCTATATTCATGTGTTGTGATGGCCCAGTCAAAGTCTAGATCCACAGTTGAAACCAGACGTTTACAGCAAATAAGAAGACACACATCATGGACAGAAAAAAGCAAGGAGACCCAAAATGTTTGACCCAAGTCATACAGTTCAAAGGCAATGCTACCAAATACTAAACTTAACTGAATTTTGACATAAAATAAGAGAAGTTTTTTTTTTTTTTTAACTAGAGACAGTGAGTAAAAAATAACAATGTGTCTTTTTATTTAGTCTATTTAAACATCTGGTTTCAACTGTAAATCCAATTAAGAATCAGTAGGAAGACTTCAAAATCTGCACAGATACATTCTACATTAAATCTGAGTAATTGTGAGATTTTGGAAACTCTTACCAAAGGTAAGAGAAATCAAACTTCTCTTATTTTTAACTGCAGCTGACCATAAATGGGCATCATGTGTTTGAAATTTGTGTTAGTAAAAAGAAAAAAGAAAAGTAAAGAAAAAAATGGCTGTATTATTTTTTTTCCTCTTCAAAAGTTTGGACTAAATTTTTATTGGTCTATTACAAAAATACTAATAAAACAAAAGGAATTTTGTTATTGGAAATATTTTATTATCTATGATTATCAATTTTTCATGTACACATTCTACTTTCGATGGGACATTAAAATTGAAGATTCTTGGTTTTCCTTGAGAATATTAAGAGACAATGCCTTTCCAATTATATTTTTAGACTTACATAACATTTTAATGTTAATTCAGCAGTGTGCGTCTTAGTAAAAGAACTTGGCGTTTCGTTTTTATATATAAACACGACATGTTATATGATTTCATAAGTTCAGTATTTTTTGTTCAAAATAATGTTTTACACGACTTAGCAGCAAGTGAAACAAACACTTGGAAATTGGCATCGTGACTGAACAACCTACCTTGCTGGCTACAGACAGAGAGCTGAGATGATTGGCAGCTCTCTTAGCCAATCAGAATTCGCGTGGTGGAGTCTCTTTAAAGCTTCTACTAATGGTCTTTGTGTGAAGGCGGGGAGCAGTTGGCTTGGATAGTCTGCTGATTAGCAACAAACAGAAGGTTACGAGTTAGAAAAATTGGATTATTTGCCCACCAGAGCGCCTTCGTGGCTACAGAAGCGGTGTTAACTATGTCGGGGGCCTAATCGGATCTTGTTAGTTGGCTTTTGAGGGCGAAAGGCGGATATTTGTGAAATTTCGGAGCCTTTCGCGGCGAGAGGGAGAGAGAGAGGGTCCACCTCGCTTTTAGGTCGTTTCAAGTGGCGATGCTTTAGCTGATAGCTGCGTCATCATGTTGCTTCCGAGTCGAGTTGGCGAGAAGGAATCACAAGTTATCGCCGGGAGGTGAGGCTGCCCGCCGTCGTCCAGCCCCGGAGGCCACTCCCGACCCTTGAAGTACGTGGAAGACGGGCTGTCGGTGGGAGACTGGCGGCGAAGCCTGCCTAGTTTACGTCGTTGTGGGGACTTTACATCACTTGCCTCGGTGTAGTTGGCGCGATTCCCCAACTTAACTGTATTTATTTAACCCACTGTAGGGTATGAATTCGCACGTTTTAAATTAATGTTATTTACAGGAAAAGAGCCTAGAAAGAAAGAAAGTGGAAGTGTAACTACTGATGGGAAGGTATGCTTGCCACAACTGTTTGGATAGTGGGAAGTGATGCTCTCATTGACAGCTTGAACACAAGCAGGACCATCCAGAGAGAGGTCCTCATTATCTGAGCTTAAACAGGCGTTTCTAAGAGACAATGGGAAACGGTTCTGTTAACTCCCACTGATTGACTCACGTTTTTATTAGATCAAGGCGGATTGATCGGTTTGCTGTGTCAGGGGGTCTCTATCATCACATCCACGCGGACTTTGTCTCAGGTCATTTTGACCCCCTTTCTTCAGCCGTCCTTAATCTGGGTGGGATAACCACACTTTATATCGAGTTCCTTATTTAAAACTGAAAAAAAAAAACTTGTTAAAAAAAAAAATGGACGGCGATTGCACTGTTTATGCGTCCAAGCACGGGATCGAGTCTGCGGGGCGAGGATCCTCTAACTTTGAGGTGATGGACGGGCTGCTGTACCGCAGGAAGTTTGAAAGGGGCTTCATCAACTACCGGGAGGTTCTGGGTGAGGATCGGAGGCAAGAGGCCATCTCCACCTTCCACAGGCGGCGACCCGGCCAGCGCCACCTCTCCCTGGAGGAGACCTATAAATGCGTGGCCGAGAACTACTGGTGGGAGGGTATGTTAACACCTGAGCAGCATTACGGGAATGTTTCTGCTTCTCTGATGTCATTGTTTCTCTCGTCATCGAGCCAGTTTCTTTTGAAAAACAAACACATTTTATTATTTCCTCTTGATGTTGCTAACTTTGGTCGCATTTTATGCAAAAGATAAAAAGCCTACATCAGGTTTCTGAGCCGCTTGTAGCCATTTTTTTTTCTCCATATACCGTTTTGTTTGCAAGCTGAAACTTTGTGTTTTATTGGGATTTCACTGACACAAAGTAGTGTGTCATGGAAGGAAAGGGATACATTGTTTTTGAATTTTTAACTTTTTATTTATTCAGCGTTCATAAGTCCACACTAAAAACTATGGGGGCGGATTTGCAAGTTTGTGGGCGCCTGGGTTAGAGCCAGTTTTGTAACCAGACATACTTCTACTAATGGAAATTACAATACATTAAGAGGTAGAGCAATAAATAAGTGAATATGAATTGTTGCATGGTAGGTTTAATACATCCCCTGAGCAGCAGTTCAATGTTGTTCCCCCCAAAAATGGACTGTAACTTTATAAATTTCAAAATACTTGAGCATCACCACGTTTCAGTTCCAGGATCATGGCTGTTGCGATGTGATGTTTTGGAGGGACTTCTGAAATCAGTAGGTGGAGTTGGATTGTATATAAGGTTATCAAAGTAAAGGGGGTTGAATATAACAGATGAGGCACTTATCATTTGCACAAGACCTGACAAATGATTGATTTTGCATTCCACTGCGTTAATGAACTATCCCATGTGTCTGTCATGTAAAATCTTAATAAAACACATTCGAGTTTGCACTTGTGAGAAATTGTGAAAACACTCGAGGGGCGTGATTATTTTAACGAGGCACCGCGTTTCATTTTGATGGATGGAAACTGCGCTTTGTTTTGAGTGAACTACATAATTTTCTTTTCCCATTTTGGACTCAGGGTTAGGGTTCATGTGTTTTTCCCCCTCTGGTTGATGTAGCAGATGTAAATCTGAAAAAGGGAAAAAAAAATTGTTTTGACCAAGCGTCTTTGTCCTTCGGAGACCTTTTTTTACAAACTTCCCTCTGTAACCTGGTTGTTTCGTAGTGTCTTCAAGTATGTCACATTTTAATTTATAGAATGTGAAAAGTCAACTTTACATTCGTTTCTGGAGTTTAGACACTTTATTAAACATTTTGATCTATTTCTGTCCCTCTGTAACTCCCCTGCTTTGTCTGTTTTTATTTATTCTAAGGTGTTTTTATGTCTGCTCTTCCCCCCCCCCCACAGGAATGTATTTCCAGATCAGAGACTTTGTCCTGCACTGTCCACAATGTAAGAATCTGCACAGTAAAACATCAGCGGTAAGTACAGGACATTTTAATATTTATCTGCTTTACAGGCGTCTCATTTTCTGCATGTTAGATTTCACGACTTTCTTGTCAGTTTCTCTGGTGGTTTCTCTCTCACCCTTCTCTTTCTGCAGTGAAGTTTTTGTCTCATCCTTTGTCTCTCGCTGTTTTGTTTTTTTTTGCCTCTCAGGGCTTCGATGGTAGGAGGCGTGTATCTAAGACAGTACCGTCACACGGCGCCGACTTGCTGAGCAAGCTGAGGAGTCAGAGGGAGGCGGGCCAGTTCTGTGACATCACCCTTCGAACCAACGGGGGATCCTTCTCAGCTCACCGAGCCGTCCTGGCCGCCGTCAGCGATCACTTTCATGAGGTTTTGGCCGAAATGGACTCGAGCAAGAAAGCAGACATAGACCTCTCTGGTAGGAATTTAAAATGTCGACATTCGTGACTTGGGGCGTTGTGATGTTATGATTCTCTTTGGTAATGGTTAAGAAAGCCTCTGTTTTAATTTAGAAGATTAGAAATATAAAGTATGAATCAGTGTAGGTGTTTCTTTTGATTACAGGAAAAGGTTGTATGTAAAAAGAGATGGGTTACATTTGATTAAAAATCAGTTGTTTTTCCACGTTTAACATATTTATTCATAAAGGGGTCCAGATCAGATATTCTGCAAACAATTCTTGTTGTTTTTTGTCAGAGATGCAATGTTTTGAAGAAGTGTTTATATTTTAGGGCAAGAACAGCCTACAGGCTATTTATGGACATTTTATTTGCTGGGAAACATGAATTTTAATGTGAATTTCAACATTGTTGCAAATATAAACTTTTAAGTGATTTGCATTTGTTTTTGGCCCCTTTCACTCTCATGCAAAATAAAACCAAGTGAAAACAAGTTCTTAAAGAAGGTCAACCTGTGTGTAAACAAACCTCAATATAAATCCAGCTGTTCTGTGATGAGGCTAAATGCATAAAACACATGGTACTTGTTTTTCATTATTAGCAAAAAAAAATGAAAATTATAAATAAATTTCAATGAATTATAACATCTTGAGTTGGTGTATTAAAAAAAATGGTGAAATTTGTGGTTGCAGCAAGGTGATTTTAAAGAAACTCAATCCAAGTATGGATATCTTTGAAAGGTACTGTGTGTCTTGAGTTGACACTTTGATGTTGTGGGATGAAATTTGGTAACATTTTTGCTTGGAAGCAAATGCAAGCTCTGCTTTTAGATACTTTTAGCTACTCTTCTCTGAATTATTTTCACCCTTAAATAGAACCAAAGGCAAGAAAACTAACTTCAGTTTTCTTGCCTTTGCATGAAAGCGCAGTGTTGGTTTCGACTTGCTTTCATATAATCTGTCTTAGGCAGAGATGAGGTGTTTCTCAGTGTGTTGATGAGGCTGGCTGGTCAGTTTGAGATCTCATCGACAGACGGGCTTGGAGAATCCTTATCTTGGAGTGCAGCCATAGTTTCGAAGCAGAAGTTTGTTTTTTATCTCCAACCTTGTCTGGTGTTTCCATATCAACTACTCTACTAATTTAGCATCGTCTTATTTCAGGTTTCAGTGAGGACAGTCTTTTGTCTCTGCTGGACTTCTCCTACTCGTCCACCCTGTGTGTTCGTCAGGAGGATCTCCCAGAAGTCTGTGCGATGGCGCGTCACCTGGGCATGTGGCCGGCCGTGGAAGCCTGCTCTGCCCTCCTCAGAGAGCAGGAGCATCATCTCCGTGCTCCCGGCAAGGCCTTCGGCTCAGCTCACGGCGGTCCGTTCAGCCAGCACCGTCACCACCAAAGGGAAGGACTCTTGAAGCTAGAGAACATGAATGAACGCTTTAGTCTAACACTAGAGACGTCCGATGAGTCTTTACAAGAAAGTCCTAAGCGCAACTTGCGCCGAATGCCAAAATCCCAAGTTCAGAACGGCCTCCCTCTGAGTCCCTCGCACAGGATGAAGCTCATGGACTTCAAGTCTCCCTCTTCCAAAAAAGCCAGCACACCTCGCCACGTCATCGTCGCCACTCGGTCACAGAACTACTCGGCCCTCTCGGTGTCGAGCACCCGTCTTCTCCGCTCCTCTCCCGGAGCCGCCAAAGAGGTTCAGAGGTTCCTACCTAAGCCGGAGACGCCTAAGAAGAACAGAAAGTCCCACTCCGTCGCCCAACTGTCATGCACGTCCAGGTCGCGGCCGGGAACGTCCTGCAGCCCGGTGAGGGTGAAGCAGGAGGTGGAGGAGGTCGGGGAGGACGAGGAGGATTACGCAAGAGCGCAGGAGAAGTACAAGCTCATGAATGTCCTGGGACTCCAGAGGACGGCTCTCCTTCCCAGACCCGAAGACCTAATCGGCTGGAAGCAAAAGAAGCGGCTCCGTAAGCTAAAAGCCAACAACTACTCTCTGACCAAGCGACGGAAACCGCGTTCTTCATCCCCCGGTACCTCATACGAAGACATGAAGCTGACACTTCCTCTCTGCGACCCCGTCAACACTCGACTCCTCAAAAAGTCGGTCAAGTCCAAGGGTTTGGGATCCGCCAGAGCAGAGAAGATCCCAGCGAAGAGGCAGAAGAGCATCAAGCAGCGCATTCCTCCCTCCGACAGGAGCATGAGGAGTAAAGTGGTCTTACCAGACCTGTTTCCATGTTCCTCCAGGCCGGCGTTTGGTGGTAGGGAACTCAGGCGGTCTGTGAGGAATCGCGACAGTACCCAGCAGCCCCTGCGTTACAACAGCAAGAAAACCTTTGTAAGAAACGTGGTTAAAATCAAAGCAGAAACGACTGAATACTCCATCTCAAGTCTGAGGCTGTCCATGCACGGACAGAGCGGACACGCGTCTCCAAACTCCCTGCCTTCACAGACGACGCAGAGCAGAAAAAAGGTCGCCGGAGACGCAGTGAAAACGCTCCGGTACAACAGCAGCCGACCGGGAGCGAAAGCCAAGCTGAGACGGGCGTCCACAAAGGAGGAGGACAAGACGAGGGGCAAGTCCAGAGAGGAAGGAAGACCGGCGGTGAAGGATCCTGAACCCAACGGTCTTTCAGAGCATACGCCTCCTCCCTCGATTTATAGTCACCCCCTTTACAAAACAATCAAAGAAGAGCCGGCCGACCCAGTGCCAGTCGGACCTTTCCCTGACCCCCCCTCGCCAGACCTGGGCAAACGTCAGAGCAAGCCGCCCATCAAACTGCTGGACTCTGGCTTCCTGTTCAGCTTCTGTCGGCCGGCAGGGGGTTCCATGACCGGCCTGAAGAAGGAGGAGGAGAGCGTGGCCATCTGTCTGACGCGCTCCGTGTCTCAGGTTCCGGAAAGATTCGACGCAGACGGGTCTCCCCAGCGGACGCTGAGAGCCAGGGGTCCGCCGGGCCTGAGCGTGGTGAAAAGGGAGGAGAGGAGAGTCACGCAGGGACAGAGTCAGAGACATGGACTGAAGTCCAGAGAACCCAGAGCGCATCTGGACAAATGTGCTGGGTCCAGAGCTACAAGGACGATGCCAAAGGTAACCAATAAGGCAGTTTGAATGATGCTTCGCAGTTCTGGTCAGATTGTTTACCTGCGTTCTTCGCAAACCTTAGAGCAATTCATTTTGAGCCTGACTTTGAATTAGAAGAACAATTTAAAATGTGTGTTGTAATTAATTAATGATTGCACCCACTGTGCAGTAAAACAGACCCTCATCATGATGGTTCCACCACCCTGCTTTACAGTTGGTATAATCATCTTAAGACTTGCAGAATTTGTTTTGTTTTGTTTTCATCTTAGCAGAGCATTTTGGATCAGAGGCTTGAAATCTGAACAGAATTGTGTGTTAGAATGGATTAACCAGAAAAAAATCATTAGCTTCTCCACAAGTCCTGACCTGAAACCTATTAGAAATTTTAAAAGTTGGGTCTGTGACGGGAAGCCAACCAATTTATATTTATGCCATCAGTTTTTCCTGGAAGAATTTTGCTAAATATTTTCCGATGGCCTCAGAAAAGTGTTGCTGATGTGCGCCTGGCTATGAAACATTTTGACAAAGTCTGGTGGTCGAGTCTGCATAGTTTTCACCTCATGTATCAGAAAATTCACATAAACTTAATATGTGGCCTCCAAGTTCGATGAAATGTCTTAAAATTAGGGATTTGGATGCATAATTAACAGCAAAATCAGTTACGTTCATGAGCAGGACAGCATCTGCATACAGTTTTAGTTACTATTCTCCAGGACCAGTCGAAATTTGGACTGGAAATAAAGTAAATATTTTTGGGAATGTGATTTAATCTGGAAATCCTTAAGACATTAAAAAGATAGTACTGACCTGATTTCAAATAACCAATACACTGACTCTGTAAATGTTTTCTGTAAACAGGCTCTTTCTTTATTTATTCTTTAATTTTTGGTTTTTCTTATGCAGAGACAAAACAAGGTCCATACCCTGAGCAGCAGCCGGACCTGCACCATGCTGGACGCCGTACATCGAGCCCGCCTAAGGCAGCTCCGAGGGCCTCGGAGCCAAGCACCCAAAGTCCCAAAGGCGTCCCACGCCTGTCTGCAATGTCCGGCTGCCTACAAGGACTGCGACGCCCTAATTATGCATCAGCTGAGGCACATTGATGGAAAGCACTGGCCCTGTCCGGTAAGAACCAGCCCTCCTAGATGTTACCTAGAACCACTTGTACGCGGACCCTCTTTCAGCATCGCGGATCCGGTTTCAGGGACGATGCTGATCCTGGTGCCCAGTTACACACCTGCTCATGCTGGAAAAAAAGAATGGCTGGTTCAATGTAAAAGAAAGCTTTTACTTAGTTTCCTGGTGTAGAAATTGTTGAGACAAAATGGCTTCTGACAAAAATGATCTCTGCTAAAGTGAAAGTAAGTTTTTAAAATATATATATATATATATATATATATATATATAATTTTTTTTTTTTTTTTTTTTTTTTTTTTTAGATTTAGCACCATCATTTTAAAATAAAAAGGAGCAACACAACAATGTGCAGCTGAAAACTGTTGGATCTTTTGCTTCCCCAAAAATATGGTTTTTATCAGGCGATGTTTTACAAATAAGATGGAAATATGTTTAACTCACTCTAATTAGAAAAATGTTCCAGCCTGCCAAATTGTAGGTTTTTATTTATTCATCTTTATTATATTTCACTCATTATTAGTTGGTTAGGGCTCAGTTCAGCATTGAATGCAACTACAAAAGAAGAAGAATCTTTTTCCCTTTGCTTATGTTTCAGTAATGGAGAGTATTGGTTATATATTGCTTGAATTTATCTGTATGGATCATTGGAGTTAAAATTGGTTTATTTAAATGGGGTCGCCTGCAGCTGTACGCACTGTGTGTGGCTTGCAATTTTCCTATAAGTAAAAAAAAGAAAAGAAAAGAATAGTTTTTGGATTTTTTTTATTATTTGACCCTCTTTACCAGTAACAAGATTGTGGAGGAAAAAACATATTTTGTGTCAAAACATCTTGTACACGAGTCTGTAGAGGGGGAAACGTGTACGTCCAAAGCCTACATGTTATTGGTCAGTTTACTTTTGTTTACTTGCTGGCGTGGCGTTGTGCTGGTTTTGTATGATTGGCGTTGGAGATGTGGCTGCGCCCTTGCCGGTCAGGTGCAGTGGTAGTTTTGTACGTACCCTCCGATAATATCCAGCAGGTGTCCCTGTGTTTAGATGTTGACATCATCTACACAAGTAAGCCTTTTCCTCGAAGCTCAGGATTGAACAGTTTCCACTGATCATCCTTGACATATTTCTACAGTTTAAAGTTTACCTGTGGTAAATTCAGTCGATGATGGACTTGATTTGGAAAGACACACGTCTGTCAATATAAGGTTGCACAGTTGACGGTGCAGGTCAGAGGTCAAACACCAAGCATGAATTCAGGGGAATTGTCTGTAGATCTCGGAGACAGGATTGTCATAAATCTGCGGAAGGATCCAGAAACATTTCTGCTGCTTTGAAAAGCCCATTGAGCTCAGTGGCCTCCGTCATCGACATATGGAAGAAGGTTGGAACTTCTTCAATATCAAAATGGGGGAACGAATCGTCTCTGTTTTGAATTTCCAACCTGCTTAAAGATGCACATCTCCGAATCATCACAGAAATGGTTCACAAGAGACAAAATCAACCTCTTCCGTGACTCCTCTAGTCGGTTCCTGGATCTACAGCAGACTTGAACAGACCAGTTCAGTCAAATGTTGCAGTGTTGTCATGTTGGAAAAACATGACAACATAAATTATACTAACAATAAAAGGAACACTATAATTCTAAATTAATAATTAGAAAAATATGATGACATTTTCCCCCCTCTGTAAAGAATTCTGTGTTGCTCCACAGCTACAAAACGACTTGCATCACTGGAGTCTCGGTGAAGCCTCCGTCCGTTTACTCATTTTCCTCCATCTTCTCTCTGCAGCTCTGCAGCAAGACCTTCTTCAGACTGAGGAATGTTCGGAATCACATCCGCACCCACGACCCAAAGTTGTACAAATGCCGGAGCTGCATTGCAGCCGGTTCGTGAGGCAGCTGGAGACGCCCGCTTCTAGCACAGGCACATGGAGGTCGGTGAAACGAATCCTCTCCAAAGACCGAGCCGAGCGTCAGCTGTCCTGACCGGGGCTGTTGTCGAGTGAAAAAGGGCATTTGTTTTAACTTTTGTTTTGATTGTAGCGCAGTACGACCGCCTGCGCTCATTGATTTCCTTTAAGTCCTCCTCTCTGCTTCGTTAACACGAGTTGTCGTTTCAGGATGAAAGCCATCAGTGTCTCACCAGCAGCCGTCGGGCTGAAGCCAGAGGCACATGATGGACCCCAAGCTTGTACATACTGAATCCAGTCACACTTGAGCACAACGGTCTGCGGGAAGGCGTCACTGCTGTTATCAACGATTACTAAAATTATTTAAATAATCAAACCAAGGTTGCCGTTCCTGTTTGCTTCTTTGGTAGCTACAGAAACTTGAACATTTACTCTCAGGGGGGGTGGGGAATGCGATGCCACGTTGTACAGCGATTTCACGTCACGGTTGTATAAAAGGATTTAAAAAAAGAAAAAAAAAAAGAAATGTAAAGTGATTGATATAACTATTACTGCTACTTATTGTTACCTTTATTTTTCTATGTATAGATGAATGTTGAGTGCACTTATGTCATAGCTTATGTTGTAAACCTAAGAAATGGTAATGAAACTGAAGGTTTGGAGTCTGAGGTGTGGGAATACTTGAAGTTGTGAAAGTGCTGGGGGTGGGGGGGGCATACTTGAAGTTGGAAAGGTGGGGGTCCGGGTTGATCTTTTTCCTGTGGTGTGCTAATGTTTCAACGACGATGTCTTTTGGCATTGATCCGGTGGGGAGTGCAGGCGGGGAGGAGGGGTTGTACGAAGACGCCGCTGCATGTGTATCTTCAGGCCATTTGTAGTCCTCTGCCTTTTCTAAGGCTGCAGGGTTTAAAAAGGGAAAAAGTGTCGTTTTTATAAATGTGAATTTCTTAACTTTATTCAAGATGGCCACATCACGACAAATGTTTTATTAATCTCTTCTTTAACGCAAGACCAGATCCTCTTGCTCTACTTAAGTTTCCCCCTCTACTGAGTAAATGCAATGTGCACATACAGAGATGTTTATGTATCACAAAATGATTTTAGAAATAAATGAGCTGTCTCCTGCTATCTGTTTAAAGATTAAATAAATTTTTGCCTTTAATATCTTTTTGGTTTTCTTGCGTCTTTGTCGCACATTTCAAGATGAGGGTTTCCACGATGAAGTAGGAAATCTGGAGTTAAAGATGACATGAGTAAATGTAAAATACAGTTTTTAAATTGGTGTCGGAGCAAGGATTTCTTAAAGAGACAGGTGCCCAATTTTAAGGCGTCAAGTCAAATCTCTTTTCAGTCATATTTGATATAGACAGCATTTTTATGATTGAAGGTAATCTAGTTACTTGAATGTGCTATAAAATGGCACGACATGCCTGGAAAACATGCTATGCTGCCCCTTTAAACCACTGGTGTTTGGGTGGCTCTGTGCTTTGGATCAATCTGCTGCGTAACCCAAATGCACTTGAGTTCAAAACGTGCATAAGAAGCTAAACCATGAGGACGATCACTAAACAACTACAGCTCTGGTGGGGAGTTTCCCTTCATTGTTCTTAAGCACAAATTTCAATTTTTTTTTTTTTTGCTTTAATTGAGTATTTGTTTTTCCTTTGCTGTCTAAAACATTAAAACAATATTTTTTTCCATGAGATTTTTTTATTTATTGCTTTTTTCAACTTGAACAATCCACATTCTAATATAACTAAAAAGATTTACTGTTGTATGCACATGAATGCATTTATCTGATGCATCTTAAATCTACACCGTTCTATATTACATTTTTAATTTAAAAACGAATACATTTTGGAAGAACATGGGGAAAAATCTGTGGATTTTGCCTTTAGCAACAGTTTTTAATGATTTGTAATACTTAAATCAGTAAATTCTTGAAAACTTTGAAAAATAAACAGGAACCAAAGTTAACCCTACACCATTTTCTGACCAATGCAAAACTGATGGTCTGCACAAAGGATTCAGAGCAAACTCAACCTGCTCCACAGCTGAGTGCAGCTCTAAGTAAAACACACAGCACTCCAGCAAAACAAGGAAACTTTCTGCAGAGAAATCCTTCTGTAATGAATACATTCATTAAAGCAGGCAGGAAGTGAGGACGGCTTTAAATATTCTGTGTTATGATCTGCAATAAGAACCACAGTTTAAATTCACAACTCTCTGTCAGCTGAGTGTTACTCTCAAAACCGAACAAAGAAGAAGAGAAGCCAGGCCTTTCTACGAAGATGCAGACCAATTTAAATATTCCTAAAACGGAATATTTACTATTAATATCTTACTAACCACATTTATTTTGCCTAGAATTTAATGTTATAGTAAAAAAAAAACAACTGGGAACCTTTTTTCATAGATAGAAGTCTGGTGTCACACTTATAGGTACTCTTAACAGTCTTTATCAAATGTAACCGAACCGGTTGTCTTAATACATATTTAGGTTTTGAAATTTCAACTGATAAAGATGAATTTATGTTTGTCCTGTTGCCGTATGATGGAGTGGTAACCTGTCCAGGGTTCAGCCCACCTCTCTCCCACTGACCTCTGGGGAGAGGCACCAGTTCCCCTGTGAACTCTACAAGGACAAGCAGGTAAAGACAATGAACATATGTTTACCACTTAGCTGAAAATGGACACACACACACACACACACAAAAAAGATTCTTGATTGAGCCAGCAGTACCCAAAGCTGACACTAGATGACAGCCTCTCCCTTTCAGGCCTCCACAGCTGCCCAATAACAATGCAAAATGGTTCCAGTGTCATTACCGCTCACATCTGGAAACCTCAAGACACCCTAAACAAGGAGGAGAACCAGCGAGTTCATTCTGATTTGATTATTTTTAAGACCGCACTTTGTATTAAACCCAAAACGACTGCTCATGATTCACAAGACATTAGAGCAATTATTGTGAAATCAGGTTGGGTGATTATGAATAAACTGTACCTGATTGCAGAACCCAGATTGTGGTTTTTAAAATGTATAACTCAGCTTGAGCATAGCAGCTAATCAGACTCTTTCTTGCATAATTTACCAGAAAGTAAGTTGATGTTGACCTCTTTGACTCCCCGGGACTGTGTAGCTTATTATAGAGCCAAATCTCTCCATGCCTCTTGACTGCAGCGTTATTCGGGGGCCTGGGTGTACTTTTTCACGCTCATAACCAGCGGGGCTTTACTTGGGTTACCCTTGCCCCACCAGCGGCTGCGTGTGCAAGCTTATGTGAGTTTAGGGAGCCATGGAGAGTACGCCCAGGAACAGCTGACAATTTATGCTAGTGGGGCCCCCACATTCTCAGAGAGAGAGGAGAGAGGGGGGCAGGGAGGATTGAGGGCCGAAGACAGGAGGGCGAAGAAGGGGAGACTGGGTGGGAGCAAAGCAGAGTGGGGGCGAAGAAGGAAAAGACAAGGAAGAAAGTGGAGGGGGGGGGAGAGTAAAAGAGAGAGAGTGAGAGAGGGGAAAGGAGGCAGTCTTGTTTGTAGCTTGTCAGCAATTGCTTGAGACAAGCTTCCCCTCCATGTGTGAAAGCTACTTGGCAGGAATGCTCGGGCTGTACCAAGTGGAGCTGGGCGAGAGGGGGGAGGTGGGATCCGCGCAAGAGGAACAGACCCGGATTGAGGAGCCAGTGTGTGGCTGAAGTAATCCTTCAGCAGCGTCGGCTCTTTGATGTTGTATCTTTGTGTTTGTGGAGGGGGGAGGGGGGGAGAGCGGTGTGTGGGTGTGAATGGGGCTGCAGAGAGGTTTCTGTATGAATATGTGCTCTCTCTCTCTCTCTCTCCCCAGCAGCAACAAAAGAGAGGCAATGAGACACCCCCCCACCCCCCACAAACCCTCCGCCTCTCTGCCTGTGCCTCTCTGCCCCCCCGCCCCCCCACCCAGCCTTCACTGGCTCTCAAGAGAAAGAAAGCACAAAAAAACGGAGGGAGAGAGAAGAAGATGATGAAACCTGAAGTGGTCTGCAGTGTGAAGTGTGCATCCACACAGATGTTTGTGCATGCATCTGAAAGTGTGTGTGTGTGTGTGTGTGTGTGTGTGTGTGTGTAGGTGTGTGTGTGTGTGTGTACGTTCATGCGTGTGTGCGTGTGCAGTGTATGCTTGGCAAACATTCATTGATCCTCAAATTTAATCTGTTTACCAACAATCTGTGAAAATCTCATTTGTTCTGTTCATGAATGTGTCTGCGGCTGCATTTCTGCACGCCAGTGAGTTTTCTACCCAGTAGAGGCTTTTATTGTCTTAAGATGTGTGTGAGCATGTGTGCGTGCGTGCATTGGGTCATTTTCCTCCCTAGCCTGTTGCTTTCTGCCGCTCTCTGCTCTCTCAGCTCCACATCATAAGGAATGCGCACTGAGATGGATTCCTGCAGGATTCCTTCCTCTTCTCCGGCTTCATTATTCCCGCTTTTGCAATGGCTACTGGATACACACAGACATGCTTTTCTCGACCCATAACCAGCTCCCATAGTGGTGTTAAATAAGATCACTTGTACAGAACTGTGCAGAAGTCCTAATTTTAATTTACTTTGCTTCCAAGTGGCCAGACTTTCATGTAATTTTGTAAAACTTTTCATGCTTAAAAAAAAAGTCAGTGTCAGATGTAAAAAAATATACATGCCTATCAACACATCTAAGAAATCCAGTGCAGACAGAACCTGTTCAGATCATCTACTGATCTGAACAGTTTTCGAATAGTCAATGTTTGGCTGCTAGCATGCTAATACATTTGCCAAGTTTGATACTCTTGGTATTTTTTTTTCTTAATTCAGCCAAAATAATTGAAGCAGTTGGGGAAAATCTGAAGAAAATCTATGCAAGAACTATCAAGATCACAAGATTGCAACAACGTCTTGGTTTGTGGGAGAAAAGTGCTAATAAAAACTTAATTACAAGGAGGTACCGGAACCTCCAGCCTGGCTGGCTCCACCGGACTGAGGGACAGCTTCATGCACCAGCCTGCTGGAAAGCTGGAGTATCTGCCTGGTCTCCATATCCCTCAGCAATGCTTCAGCTTGAACAATCTACAACACCTCTGGAACTCTGTTACCTAAAATGACTTTCCTGGCAAGAATAGCACGAGTTGGGAACAGCAGCTGACCCGTGGGAGCTGGAGGAGCTGCAGAGATCCACAGCTCAGGTAAGATAAACTTGTTGACTGGACAAAGTTGTCTTCTACATGAATCTGGTCTTTATGAAAGTATGTGAGGAAGAAAACCACAACAGCTCATGCTTGCAGTTTGCCACAAGATGAAACCAAGGCAACTTCTTGACCTACTTGCACTCTATGTGGGAAACTTCCACAGCACATGGCCATGGTAAAATGTGGTGATGGCAGCATTATGCGGGAGTTTGTCAGAGCTATTCAGAAGATGGATGCAACTCTCGGAGAAAACCTGTTAGAGGGTGTAAACGACTTGAGACGGGAACAGATGTTCATCTTCAAGTAGGATGATGTCCTAAAGTAGAGATTAATGGAAATCAAAGAGTTAGTCAAAGTAAGGTCCTAAATTCATCTGAGATTTTCTAGCAGGAAACAAAAAAAGGGAAAAAGTTTCTATGTTGGGGTCTGGTAGCACAAAGCTGGTTGGGACAAACTCTAAAAGACGTGCAGCCGGAACTGGAGTAAAATATGGGGCTAACTTCAAAAACACTCCACACTTTTCAGATTTTTATTTGTATAAAGTGGTCAAAATCATGCATAGCTTTTTGTCACTGCAAAATAATTTGCTACTTTCCATTTGTCTTCATATAATATCACAATAAAATACATTAAAGCTTACAGTTGTAGCGTGACAAAATGTCAAAAAATTGAGAGAGTGTTACCAATTTTACAAGCTAGCATACAGGTAGTTCTTTTTTTCGCTGTACCTTTTGAGTATGACAACCATAACACAATTTCTTCACATTTCAAAATTTTATATTGTCTTAAAACCCAGTTGAAGTCCTTTAGAAAAGATATATAAATAAACAATTAAAAGAAGTTCTGACACAATTGGAAATTATTACTTTTTTTTACTGCAACTTCCCTCCCTTCTAATTCTACCCCATTTGCTTCTTTGTGGCTCTTTGTGTGACTTCTCAAAAATGCACACACTGCTGTTTGCACTAGGATGATTTCCTTTTCTTTAACATCCGCACCAACAGTTTGCTTATGGAAACAACAGTAAAAGTTTGAGATCGTCCAGTCAGCAGCAGCAGCAGCAGCAGGAGCAGGCGACTGTAAAGAGTTGCATCTTCTGTGTAACAACAGAAAGCTCTCTCTCTCTCTCTCTCTTTCTTTCTTTCTCTGTCTCTCTCTCTCTCTCTCATCCCATCGTCCCTCTGCTTCCCAGGGCCCCCGTGAAGGAAAATGGGAGAAGGAGAAGAAACGGGAATGCAAGTTTAAGCGAATTAGGCCGTGAATAATTTTCAGGATGTCACAATGTATTGGGGGAGAAAGCTTTTAACAAACAGTAATTGGAGAACCAGGCTCACTGTTCTGCGAGCTTAAGACGGGGAATTTCTTGATTAGGACCTGAACTGCACCCGACACAGCCAACATGTAGTGAATTTAGAAGATTTATTTAGGATACTGCTTTCACAAGACAGATTGAAGGCGTAACAGACCCTATTCTACAGAGGCAGAATAAAGATAACTTGTGGCTTTCAATTTTTCTTTTTCCTGTTGGAAAAAAAAAACAAAACAAAGCTTCTCCACAGCATGATGCTGCCACCAACATGCTTCACATTGGGCGGCATTCATGTTGCGTTAGTTTCCCATCATACATACCATTTTGCACGCAGCCCAGAAATTTCAGCTCCGACTTCGTCTGAGCACAGCACACCTTCTCCACAAACTGAATTAAAATGCATGCCGCAATTTTTACCTGCAAAAACAAAACGACGTGCCATTTCTCTCCCGCTTCACAGCGATGCACTGCTTTGTATTGGTCTATCGCAATGCTCTCTCAAGGCATTCTTGAAGAAGTAAGCAACTTATAGGTGACAATTATTGGGGGGAGGAGAGGGGGAGAGGGTGAGAAGAACAAAAAGTAGAGGAGAAAATGAAGCAAATGATGTGAAGTTAAACAAATGACGGCGTGGAAAAGGCCAAAAGGAGAGAGAAAGTGGGTGGGGCGGGGGGGGGGCGGGGGGGTTAGGATGAGGAAATAAGGCAGGGAAAGAGGAAGCAGAGGGGAGGAGGAAAAGATTGGGGAGTAAAAGGGTAGATGAAAGCGAGGGAAAGTTGAAAAGTAAAAAGGGGGCGGAGAAATGAATGAAGACTGTGGCTGAGGAAGGCAGGGAGGGAGGCCGGTGGAGGAGGAGGAGGAGAAGGAAGGAGGGAGTGAGGGGAAAGGGAGGAGGGTTGATCTCTGGGGTTTGAAGCACATTAGTATTCATGGGGAAGAGGAGGCCACAGACAGCAGAGAAACAGAGAGGGACCAGACTGAGAGCGCCACACAAACATAAATACACTCACACAAGCTTCAGCCTGCCCACACACACACCCATAGTGTTGGATGGGGTCTCAGATGCTATATGTGTGTGTGTGTGTGTGTGTGTGTGTGTGTGTGTGTGTGTGTGTGTGTGTGTGTGTGTGTGTGGGGGGGGGGGGGGGGTGTGTGTGTGTGTGTATGTGTGTGTGAGAGGGTCCCAACCACTCCTTGTTCTGACACACACAAACTGTTTATGCTAAAAGGCAGAGGAGACAATTGCACTCCATCTTGACTTGCACACACATTAATGTCGAGGTAAAAAAAAAAAAAAAAAAAAAAAAAAGAAAAAGAAATCCTCCCAGGAGATGATTTAGCGGTTGAAGCCTTTGGAAACCCACCCCTGCTGGTCTTGGATCGAATCCCGCCTCAGAAGTGTCTCTCCTGTGTTTTTCACCGCCTCTCATCCCTTTTCCTCCCTCCTTCTCTGTCAATAAAAACAGAAGACACCGGAGGGCTCGAGGATGATGTTCTCTGAACGCTTTCTTTTTTTTCTTACTTTTCAGAAAGAGAGGAGGGGGGGGGAAGGAGGAAAAAAAAGAAACAAACGAAGGAGACCATAACAAGCCCACAAAATTCCTTATCGTGTTGGAGGCCACTTGCGAAACACCTCTGATGGTGGCAGGAGGAGAGCGAAGGAGAAGTGGCAATGCTCTCTGGGTGTTCTATTCTTAGTCTCTTCTCTCCTCAGACTTTGGATGAATCCGTGTGCGTGTGTATTTGCGTGTGTGTGTGTGAGTGTGTGAGAGAGAGTGCAGAAGCATGCGTGGGTGGGCAGGTGGTGTACAGCTGACAGTTGATTTGCTGTGACACCAGACACACTGGCTGCTTTGGACTCCCATGGCCTAGATATCACAGCCTCCTGCAAGCCCAAATACCTAATCTGTGTCACCCCCTTTTTTTTTTCCCCTCCTTCTCCCTTTCTCCTTTTGCCCCCTGCTCTCTATGTTAGACCTACATATGATGTTCTGGGTCTCGAGCAGGTAGGTGGTGGTCCCCACCGTCAAGCAGATAAACCAGAGACAGAAAGGATAAGGAGTGAAATGAGAGGAGTGATTAAGTGCAAGAAGCCGATCGAAAGGAGGGAGTAAGAGGGGGAGAAGAGGGGAGGGGGTGAAAAAAAAAGGAGCGAGATCACATCATGTAAACAGAGTGAAGCGCTGCACGGAGATGGAGGAGGCTGTTGCCATGGCAGAGGCTGCATCCTTTTGTTAAAGATGTCACTCAGGGGGAATCAGGGCTAATGAGTAAGGACTTTGCGCTTGCGTGCGAGTAAATGTGAATCCGAGCTGCTGGTATTCTCCAGCGCTGGTGCTGTTAATGGTTTCGCTTCGAAAAGTGAAGGAGGAAGTAAGCTGGGAAAAACTGATCTTTATAGGGCGGAAGTGGAAGGCGATCCATGACGGAAGATTGTGACTCTGTGTGTGCGTTTGACTGATCTCCATTGAGAATTATCGGGAGGATGTGCGTGCGCGCGCGCGCGTGTGGTTTAGTGTGGCGCTGCGTAGGTGGTTTGTTCTCCATGCTCCTCATCTTGCTGCAAATTAGCAAAAATCAAAGAGAAACAGGTTTCATTTAATCCCACCCTCTCCGTCTCCCTCTCTCTTTCCCATCTTTTATATCCTCCCTGCTCAGCAAACAGCCTTGAGCCTCCCACAGAGTGAATGCAGACATCTGCCCGCACTTTTTCTTTCTCCACTGTCTCTCCCTCTTTTCTGTCACACACACACACACACACCCTCACGCACACACACACACACACACACACACACACACACCCACGCACGCACACACACACCTACACACACACACACACACACACACACACACACACACACACACACACACACACACACACAGGCGTTTGTTTCGCTGTCAGCGGCGTCATCAGAGAGACTGAGACGTTTTTACTCCATTTCTTTCCCTCCAAAACCAAAATCTCCCCTCTTCTTCTTCTTCTTCTTCTTCTTCTTCTTCTTCCTCTTTTTCTTCTGCATTTATAGACGAGGATAAATAATTTGATCAGTAGGGGGGGTTGAAATTCCACCACTCTGAGAGGCGTGACGTTAATCTTTTATTATCTGCTCTCTCATTCTTCCTCTCCCTTTCTTTCCCATTCCTTTTCCTCCTTATCGCCTCTCCAGACCCTCCCATCACCACCTCCCCCCACCCCCCACCCAACAACCCCTCCAAGCCTGTCCTTGCAGTATTCTAATGATTCATATTTCACATCCACTGCCTTTTCATTTAGCCTGTCTACACCGCTTCAGGGACAGCTACTCACGATCTTAATTGACTGAGGAGGTGGAGGTGACAGAGGAGGTAGAGCCGCCATACAGCCAGCCCCCCTCTATGCACAAACAAACGCATAGATACTGCTAAATAATAATAAGCACTGATCCGGTCAAGGTTTATCTAATTAAATATTCACTCACTGGCCACTTTATGCACCAGCTCAGCTGCTTGTTAACAGAATTTGTGAATCAGCCAGATGGGAGCAACTCAATGGGTTTTAGTGTGTGATGCTTTAAACTGAGCTGGAGAATCAGAAAGAACGAGCATTTGGGTAACTTTGTACGTGGACGTGGTGGCACACCGGCTCTGGTCTGCTGAGGCTTTCACACATAGCTTTTCTGTGAATGGGTGAAAATAGCTTGTTCAAGACAGGGAGAGAAATGGGTAGGGATGAAAAAAAAAAAGAAACATAAAGAGAGAACAGATGCTCAAATAGCCATACCAAATCGGAGCATGCAGCATGTTGAACCTTAAAGCAGATTGGCTACAAGAGCAGAACAACCACACCAGGTGCCATCCCTGTCAGCTAAGAACGGAAAACCAAAATTACACGATTACAGATCGGAAAAACTTTGCCTGGTCCGACGAGTCTCGATGACAGCTGCAACATCCACATGTTGGATCAGAATTTGCTATGAACAAGAAAGCGGTGATCCCTCCGGCCAGGCTGCAGATTACTTAAACTAAGTGTTGTTGCTGACCATGTTCTTCCCTTTATGACCAAAGTGTGTCTTCCAGCAGGATTAGAGCGTCATGTCATAAATCTCAGATTATCTCAAACTGGTTTCTGTAACCTGACAGTCACGTTAAAGAAACTCCAATTGTCTCCGCATTCCCAGACCCCCGTACTTTGGGGTCTGGTGTAATGTAATATTCACACTGATGAACGTGCAGCCAGCAAATCAGCAGCAGCTATTTGAACAATACGGACCAAAATCTCCGAGGAATGTTCCTAACATCTTGCTGAAATTATGCCATAGAGAATTAAGCCATCTCTGGGGGGAAAAAATGATTCAGTCCAGGGGTAGCAACATGCTTCAGTAAGTGTATTTGTGATCATGTGAAATTAACACCAGATGATGATAGAGTGATGATGATAGCAACAAAGTCAAAACAAATGAGTTCATACTTTCAGTTACATGCAATATAAACAAACGACACAGGGAAAGAGATTTAAACACATAAAGAAAAGATGCATGTGTGAAAAGAAAAGAAAATTGATTCAATCTTTCAGTATTTAGGAAGAAATCCTCCCCCTTTTTTCAGTGTCAGCTGGTAATTAATGGCCTATAAGAAGGCTTCTCATTACAAAGGAATTGCACTTGAAGCAAGTAAATCAATCCATCACTCTTCATTTGCAGAGTAGGTCATACACAATGAGGCCAACACAAACTACTTTATGTCACGACGGGTAAAAGTAAAGATCTGTCTGAAGATCTCTGTGCTGCAAATCATGCTGATGTCATTGGCTACAGATGGATTTCTAAACCTCTGAATGTTGCTGTTTAACACATGTGAGAAGGAGATAATTTATCCATAAATCAGCCACTACCAGGTACGTCTCGCATGATTTCAATGAGAAAAGTCATAATAATAATAATAATAATAATAATAATAATAATAATAATAATAATAATAATAATAATAATAATAATATAATAATAATAATAATAATAATAATAATGAAAAAAGTCCAAAAGCCACTTACAGTGAAACCTGGAATTAGCAGAAATAGTTGATAAGCACTGAATATCCTCTATGCACACTCACTCTGGAAGACTCCACTGTGGAAGAAGAAGCATGTTTACGGTACTTTAAAGTTTGTTTGACAAGCACATATTAGAAAATCATTGCGACAGATGGGCACAGCTTGGTTCATTTAATGTCATCACACACCATACTGGGAAAAGAATTGGCACTACTAGTCACCTCAAAGGAACCACACCACAAGTAAAATTTGGAGAGGGAAGAAGCCTAGTGTAGGGTTGTCTTTAAAATATGTTTGTGGTATATTTCATCAAGGATTGACATACATAAGGAAGAATTGGAATCTGAAGATGCAATAAAGATCATTTTTTTAAACAAGACAATGATCTCAAACACAGCGAAGGAAACTCCAATGGTTTCAGAGGAGAAGATAAAGCTGGGCTGCTCAGTAGAGTGAGTTTTACCTCAGCAGGACCATTAGACGTATAGAGATCTGGTTACTGGAGAGGCCACTGAAGTACAGAGAAGTCATTGTCATATGCTAACCACCACTTTGAGAAGATTTTGTGTCATTGTGCAATAGTCTGCAAGAAGTAGCTATCAGAAGATGGGTATACAAGGATCATAAAGAGCTGGATGTGGTCGTCACTTCTGCTTCCGGGTCCTCTCTGCTTTAAGGTTTGAGGTGTTGCGCTTCCAGAGATGTTATTTCCCAAACCTTAGGTGTAATCGGTGGGTATTTAAAAAACTGTTGCTGTTCTGTTATTTTGAACCAGTCTGTCGATTCTCCTTTGATGTCTGACTTCAGTAAGGCATTTGGATCCTCACAACTCAAAGATCATTTCCTCTTTTTCTGACCATTCTCTGCAACCCGAGAGATGACTGTGTGTGTGCGTGCGCGCGTGCATGTGTGCATGTGTGTGTGTGTGTGTGAAACCCCCCCAGTAGCTCAGCAGTTTCTCAAATATTTAGACTGGCCTGTCAGAAACCAACAACCATACCAAGTTCAAAGTCACTCGAATCCCTTTTGTTCCCCTTTCTGATGCTCGGTTTGAACTTCATCAAGTTGTCTTCACTACATCCAGCTGGATAAAGGAACTGAGTTGAAGCCATGAGATTGGCCGAGAAAGAGTGCAATTACTGGTATATTTCAATGTGTTCTACTGTTACATATATCCGAAGAGGGGATAAACGCAGAGACTCTTCAAAATGCACACATTTGAGGAGGGAAAAACCCACCTAGCGCACCGGCTGGGGGGACGGTTGCAAGCTCTGGTAATTAAGCTGTCGATTTTCTTTTCTTTTTTTTTGCTTCCAAGGGTCAGGGGAGTGACGCAGGAGAGCAGAGCAGGAACGATGATGCAGCGGGGGAGAAAGGATGCAAAAAGATGAGGAGAAATGAGAGGACCTGCTCTTGCTCCCTCCCCACCACCACCATCACCCCAACCCATCTCTCTGTCTGTCTGCCTCTCTCTTTGATCTCCGCCTCTGTCCCACACTGCATATTAAGATGCCCAGGCCCCCCTGTTTGGTATTCTGAGGCGGGCACCGAGATGCCAGTCTCCATATCCTCTCCTTGCCTCTCTGTGAAAGAGAGCAAAAAAACCCCTCTGTCTGTCTCAAGATGCTTATCCCGCTAAATGGGTCTGAAATAGCTGAAGAACAGGGGGGCGTAGAGGGTGGTGGTAGGAAGGGATGCATGGAGAAGAGGGGTTTGGGGGTTGGGGGGCAGTGTTAGACACACCACAGACGGGTGGGTGGTGGTGGTGGAGAAGCAGAGTGATGGGGCTGATTTTAGCTGAGAGGATAATTAAACGCTATTATCACAATGGGCCAGTAATACAGCCTTGCCTGTACACGGAGAGGAAGTCAGCCCTCCCATGTTTGCTTCGCTAAAAAGAGGGAGAAAGGAATGAGGGAGGAGAGGGGAGCACAGATTAATAGGCTGAGGAGGAGCAGGAGAAACAGAGAGAGGCAGCGAGGGGGTGAGCGGGGAGACAGACGGTGAAAACAGGCAAACAGAATTAGAAGGAGAGAAAGAGTGGGAGAGCGATCGCTCAGTGTTTGGGATTAGCATGACTCTCCCTCCCTCTTTTCTCTTTTTCCTCCTTCCTTATATACATATCTCCCTCCTTTTTTTTTTTTTTCCTTTCTCTCCCTCTGCTTCCATAAGCCCTGGGGATGGCACAGCTTTAGTTAAACTGCTCTATTAAACGGCGCCTGCTGAGAAAATCAAATTATAACTTCCTTTAATCAGCGAGTATCAGTGGCCCACACAGGAGCAGTCGGCTCTGACAGCCACCACACACTCACATATGTACACACACTCACTCACACACACACCCAAACACGCACGCACACACACACATACAGTGAAGGAGGCAGCGACTGGAGACCTGAGGGAGGCCGATATGAACCTGTCTCCCGTCTCTTTCGGTTCCCATGGCAACAAGATGGAGTGAGCGGGAATATGGGATGGAGAATGTCTGCATCTATCGTTTCCTCTTGGTAAGCATTCACACAAGATAGCAGAGCTTTGGAGAGAATAAGTAGACACTCGGTGAGTCGGGTGTTTTTTCTCTTTGGGTTTTTTTTTCTCTTAATAGTGTCACCTGATCGGGAGTAAACAATGACTTATTGGACCACTTTCCTTTTTTATAGGACCATCAGTGAAACAATCTCCTGCTAATCTGAGTTTGTCATTAGCATGTGAGACCAAATCATCAGTGTTGTTATTATCAGTATCCCTGACAATTTCTGCAAAATGAATGAAACTCACTAATCTAAATCTTACATTTAGAGTGTCAAGGAATTTCTAATTATAAACCCACAACTTCCTGTTTTCCTGTGATACAAATATGCCATCAAACAGAGGAGCATAGCCACAACTCAAAATGGGAAAGACAATTTAATCAGCCATTGACCACTGATGTTTTTCTTTTTCTATATAAAAGGACTTGCCTTAGTTTGCTTTTATCTGTTCATTGAAAAGTATGGAATGTCTCCACGTTTTGTGACATTACAACATCAAACCTTCATGTAGCTTAATGGGATTTTATATGATAAAACAAAAGAAAGAAGTGATCAAATAGGACAATGTAAGGAAATACAGGGCTCAGGTGGGAACAATCGGTCCACAGATCTGCTATTAGTCGAACATTCCTGAATTTGGGCTTGGAGGCCATTGCTGAAAGATTGTCCAACATTAATGAAAGATATTTTTTAAAAAAAGTCAATGGGGACTTTTAATTACCATGAAAAAAATGTTTATTTTATTATTAATGAAACTAAAAATGTATCTCAACTGATTTAGTTTGGCAAAAATAAAAACAAACACTCAAAGATAACATCACTGTTCTATGCCGAAAACCAAAAGGCAAATATTTAATGAAAAGAAAAGCAAATATCAAAGAAATTACTAAAATGATTTGAAACGTAACATTTATGAAGAGGTAATAGTTTTCTAAGAAGTCTGAAATATTGACTTTGTGGCCTAATCTAACGAATCTAATCTATGCCTCAAAATAAGAGGGAAAAAGTGAAGAAGGAGGCATCAAAAGTCTTAAAAACTACCTGAGCTTTGAGCACCAGATTCAACATTATGGATCTAAAAGGGACACCTTATGCTCTGAACCTGTGCTGTAGTTTCAGTGAAGGAATCAATCTGGATCACATCAGGTGTGATTCCTGCACTTCCATCTCAGCTTGGGTAATGGGCGCAGACAGCTGTTGTTTCTGCTGAAGGTCACTACCGCACTGGAAGGCCTGGCAGATATTTTGGAGGCGTTTGTCAGTTTCCCACCATGGATATGGAATATGAATAATGTTCTTAAAGCAGCACATCCAAAAGGATCTGAGGAAAAAAGGAAAAAAAATCAGGTCTGACATTATCTTAATTAATTTTTTATTTAGTGTATTTATCTAGTGCTCCATCCCAACAAATGCTATTTTAAGGCACTTTACAAGAAAAACTGGTCAAATTAATTTTAAAATATACACAAATACCCAATGAATCAAATCTACACCGGAGCAAATTTACTTGTTTGGCACCTTTCAGCAACAGGGTAATTCAAAGTGAATTACATGACGAAAACATAAAACAACAACAAACAAATAAGAAACAAGACACCATTTACCAATGCAGTTCAGTCATGTTGACAGATTAGGTTCAATGAAACAATAGGACTCGCATTTATCGAACCACTGAGTTTGCAGCAGCTCCACCTCCTGACCAAGCATGTGGCGACAGTGGACATAGAAATCAATGAATTATTTGACTTTGCCATAATCCCTCACACCAAGCAAAGGGTTTTGTAACTGTGGCATAGTTATTTTTCTAAAATATGTAACTAGTTCTTTGAATGAAAAAAAAAAACTCATTCAGGGCTCAGCATGTTGATCAATAATTAAAGTTACACCATCATATTCATAGTTTTTTTAAGTTTCTAAATTCCAACCAAATATATGAAAAACATTTGAGATAATTGTGCTTAGAAGTCTGTTCGAGCACGGACATTTTGATGAGACCCAGAGAAAAGCAGTTCTTGCGGATGAAGGTTTGAATCTGAAGAAGTTTGTGTGCACAGCATAAAGTCCAACCCCTTTAAATCCTATAGTTTTATGTTTAATACAGGGTTTTTGAGGTGATAGTTTAACTCAAACTTTTTTTATTTTGCACTGATATTGATTTAATGCATGATGACACTGGGGAATTTCTTCTGTGTGGCTTGGTACTTTTTGGGTTAGGCTGTTATAATTTAATAACTTGGAGCAGATTATTTGCGGGTCAGATCAGCAGTTACAGAGGAAACTGTGTCTGACTTTGCTCACAGTCTTCCCTTAAAAGAGTCGACTTTCCATGTGCATGTGGAGGCCATATTGTTTGTCCATTCAAAGTTACCAAACATAGTAACTCAATAAAATGTTCTGTATTCTCTCCTGACTTAAACTGCACTTTACCCTTTGAAAACATAACACTCTTTAGAGATCTGCATTAAACAGCCACCTTCAACTAATTACCCCTAAAAATGTGGATTTTGCTTTTGAAAAAGGATTATGAACATATTACAAAGCATTTTAGTGAGTGTTTTATGTCCTATTTGGATTGCAACCTCTCATTAAAAAAAAAGCTATGGTGTCCCCCCTGTCTCAATTCCAAACCATTAGGTTTATATTGCTAAATTGTCTCTCTAATTACATAATTACGTTTGTACTGACAAACCTAATTGCTGCCTGGATTACACTCACAGGCAACATTCTTTGGGTGAATGAAGCACTTCATTTATTTTTCTGCTGTTACGTATGTGGCTGAGGTAGAACATCCAGGTTGGAGAAACAAGATTTTTATAACGACCACACTCTGGAGTCTCATGACTTCAATCAGGCCAGGAGATCTGTACTAACCCAAAGACCAGGACAAACTCATTTAACCAGCTTCTGTGAGGACTCAACCAATTTATTTTGCTCTGCTGACAAACAAAAAAAAAGGAAAGAAAAAAAGCCTTCTGGGTTGTGCTGCTGATTATTAATAAAGGGATATCCACGTGTGTCTCTTGTGCCTTTCTCAACAAATATTCAAGCTGTCAAGCTAAAATTTGGTGGACATATTGATGAGAACAGTAATATGTCAGGGGCAAATTTGAAAACTTTCCTATGACTCAGGCCATTAAGGGAATGTCAGCAAACGTTATTTTCCTTACCGGAGGGAAACAGTTGAGGAATGAGAGTGCAGTTATAAAAAAAAAAATACATAAAATAAAAAGTCAGTCTCCTTCTACTTCCCACTGCATTTCTTAGCATCATGATAAGAACCTAATATAAGGTGAGTTTCTGTTTAATTATTTAGCTGCTGCTTCATTTAGCATGAGCGCAGGAGCTTCTTTGGGTCCAATTATGCATTTTGCGTATATCAGCAGCGACGCGTGAGGAATGTTCAGTGCATTCTTGTAGCTTTACTTTTTACTTTAAAGCTGTCATATTTTTTTATGTGTTTCTGTGTGTGTTGTGCTGTAATTTGAAACATGCCATGGAAACATCCCCTGTAAATCAAAGTCTTGAATTTTGTGTTTGGTTTGTTGGTAAAAACTCTGGGAATGATTTGATTTCAGACCTAAGTTTAAAGACTACTATTTTTCAATTTGAGTTCTTTTTTAAGTTCATTAGCTATTTTGTTAACCTTAGGCACAAAATTGAGAAATATTTAATGCAAAAAAATAATAATAATAATAATTAAGAGATATTAATATGATTTCTTGTATGATAATATAACAAGAAAGCTAAAATTAATGTACTTTATCCCTGTGATAGAAGACGACCTGTGCAGGAATGATCTCACCTCTCGCCCAATGGCTGCTGGAAATAAACTTGGATAAAGATGGATAATAGATGCTAAATGAGGAGGAACCTTTTCATATATATTGACGTGTGTTTTACATCCTACTCACCTGGAGTTTTTTGTTCCCCTAAGTGATTGTCTGTGATTCATCTGAACAAAACACGTGGTTCTATGCAGCTCAGGTCGAGTTTGACCAAAATCCACTCATTTATGTTTTCGATGCTTGGATATAAAAGTAATTTTTCCTAGCGTGCCTCCCAGGTTCCCAGCTGATTGAGAAGCATTTTTGCATAAACAGGGAACACCTCGAGTATTTTAAGCAGGCATTTTACTCTGATGTACCTTTCTTCCACTGGCGGACCAGAGCCCAGACTCTGTTGTCGCCGTAAAGGCCTCGGCGATATAAACACACTAACGTGCAATCATAAATCCTTCTCGTTAGGAGGCGATGTAATCACTCTCGCCTCTGATTAGTCATTAACAGTCCAGTTAGTGAAGTAGCGAGACGCAGGTGGGTGGGCAACTGCACGCATCTCCAGGGTCTGCCTCGACTCGTTAATGATCAGTTAATTAACATTGTTTCAGTCCTCCCTGTTTGTTTACTCTCACCTGCCATCGGGGGGAGAGTCGGAAAACACTGCTGCAGGGGACAGTAAACACAGCCAGGAGGGAACCAGAAAAAGCCTGGCAGGAGGAAGCGAAACGGAAAAGGAGTGATGCCGAATCCTGTAAATCAACGCAGTGAAATGAAATCGTCGAGAAGCGTCAGCCTTCAAGCAAACAATTACGACGAGAGGAGAAGGGACTGAGTGAACCCTGTTGATGCATCTTATTCCTCATTAAGGGTCGGTGTGGCAGCGCTCGTCTCTGTTACTCATAGCAACACTGCATACCACGATAATAGGCCGACTGATGATTGGCCAGGCTGCAGCTCTCCGGTAAGTGACCTCACTGCTGTGTGAGTGAGCTCACTGTCTCAGTATTTTGATAACCCAGCCAGTGGTTCGTTCTTCTCGGCATCGCCACCGAACCTGTTGATGAATGGGCCCTCTAACCCCAATCAGCTCCTCCAGCTGCAGCCCGACACAGAAACTCAGTTCTCCCACATCTTAGACTCCTTTTTTTTTTTTTTTTAATATATTTTAGCTTTCTGTTTTTGCATATCACATTACTATTTTACCCATAAAACGTTATGAGCATTCTTAATCATTTCTCTCTACGTCTTCGGCGGTTCTCTCCCGCATAAGATTGTTTATCAAAGCCTTAAATAATGCAGATGGTAATATGATAGGTGAATAGTAAATGGTGTCCTGCTTAAACACACACGCTCGGATAATAAACCATCCGCTTTTGGTCCTGTTGATTTAATGTAGCACAGGACAGAATCTGGATTTTGTTCTCCTGCCTCCAAAAGTATCCCCAGTCACGCCAGAGAGTTGCAGCGTTGGAGAGGGAGAACATCGACCTGAAGAGCTCTGCTAGTGTGCATGCCTAATGCAACCCAGTCTGGGAATACTGCCAGTCTACTGTTACTCCACCAGTGGGGTTTATCATGCACACATGCACACACCCACATGCCTATACGCACACACGCAGACACAAATGAGAGGGAGAGAGAGAGAGAGGGAGAGAGAGAGAGAGAAAGAGAGAGAGGGTGTGTTTCTGTGTGCAGTGTATATGAGACAGAACCAGAGTGAGAGGCAGAGCTTTATGGTGTGTCACTGATCTCTACAAGCATGCACAAACATGTCCGACGTAGCCGTGGCCTGCTTGTCAAAAGTCACAAATATGCAGCTCTCATCCTGAGATTTTTAAACCGCACATGTATAGCACAGTATGTCATAGCAGAGATCTGTTATGAAAGGCTCCAGTATGATTGCTTCACAGTCACACAAATAAGGAAGGAAAAAACAGAAAAATTTGAAAATAAGCTTTGACAAGTTGCAATGGAAACATTCAGGTCGAGCACATTTTCTCAGCTGGAGGAAAAAAAAAAATCCATCCATTATCCAACACGCTTATCCCATGCGGGGTCGCCAGGGGTGCTGGTGCCCGTCTCCAGGGGTCAACGGATGAGTGGTCAACAGGAAACCATGTCCCACTTTAAGAAATAGCTATTTTTCACAAACTCTGATAATGAATTAACTGTCCCAAGTAGTAATTCCTATAAAACAAATACTTCTGAACCTTTTCTAAAAAGTATGCTATGTTAAGTTGATCCGAATATCTGGGAAAATGTCAATGGTAATACATGACTTCCTATTTCCTTATGTACAAATTGTTTGGACACTTGTCAAAATGGGAAAACCAAGAGAACATGCCCTTCAGATATGGCAAACTTGTACAATAATTTTTTACAAGTCTTAACTTGCTCAAACCTATAGTTGCGGCAATAAATCAAAAAGGAATCAGAACTGCGACCAACAAAGAAATGGAACCAAGGATGGTAAAGGACAAAAAAAAATTCTAAATCTTTCTCAGGGCCACGAAGCCTTAACAATAACACTTTACTTCAAGGATAATGATTAATGGAGGCTGCTGTGAAGAACTAGATTGGGGGAAATTGTTCACATAATAGATATAATTTTAAAAAATAGCTTAAAATTGCTAGTCAATCAATCTGAGGAGGGTACAATCAGCAGTTATTTATCATGACACAAAGCTGTCTGAACAACCTGTTTGACAAACTTCTAACTGAAGAGTCCAGCTGAGCGCTAGCATGGGATCAGTTACCAATACTTTGAAAACATCTTAAAAGAACTCTACAAACACAGCTGCTGTGTTCAATAGACCTCCGGTTTTTGTCCTGCTCAAAATGTTTTCACGGGGAGCAGTTTGCTCATGTGGTAGGCTGATGTTAGCAGATTTCACTCTTTGTTTTGATATGCCTCTGATCATTTGGCTTCTAAAATATTTCAGTGTGAAAACTAAGTTGTCCTCCTGTTAGCACATTGCTCTGGATGTCAGCGACTTTTGTGTTTTCTGTTTGTGGATTTCTGGGCACAGTGTAAAAATCTGGTCACAGAAAACAAACAGACGGGGAGCTGATGCGGCCAAAACAGTCTCTCTTTCACTGGGAAGTCAGGTGTGGAAAGCGCGAGGTAAGGATCAGAATTGCCAGATCACGAGAACAGTATTCACAGTATAGAATGCAGTTTTCCACGTTGTTCATGGTTGAATAGGTTGTGAGTTTTAAACATTTCACTGGCTGACGTAGAGACTTCAGCAGTGTGTCAAAACCTTTGTTCAAATTCAAACTCGTGTTGCTCAAGAGTTTGAAAGTCAGTCAAGTAAATATTTTTTTTTCATAACTGAGTGTTTAATAATTTTACAGTTTTCCTTCTCCATCTAGTTTCTCTGGAAGAGCACACCTGACAGGTTTCACTCAGCAACAAGATTTTTATATGGAACATTATAGGTAGCAGACTGTGGACCAAAGATCATTTTAAAGCAGATAGTCACTCTACTGTGGATATTCTTGACATTTTCAGTTTTTCACAGAGCAATTCACATGTGCAGATTATTTTTATGAAAAGCACCGTGATCTATGAAAGCAGCAGAGGTTTGTTAGAGAACCTTAGAGAACAAACTCCATAATAAAGACCAGAGAACACAGCAGACAGGTGACATATGAAGTTAGTGGAACATGTTTAGGCTATAACACAATACTGAAAGCTCTGATCATTTCACACAACATTGTTTAATCTAAGATCTAAAAATATTAAGAGTACGGCACATCTGCAAATGTACCAAGACATGATCACTAAAATAAACAGACAAGTGGGGTAAGGAGAGCTTTAATCAGAAAAGCAGAGAGGCCAATAGTAACTCTGGAGGAGCCACAGAGATCCACAACTCAGGATGGAGAATATGTGGACATCTGCAACATAAATAAAAAAAAGAAAACCATTACTGACAGAAAACTAAAAGTCAATATCAACCACAGGTGACGACACACTACGGGTCTAAAAGAAATCCTGCTACATTGAACTGGTTTAGAATAGTCCATGTGCATGTGGCCCAGCCAAAGCCTCCAAACTCCAAATGAGATTATGTGGCATAACTTAGAAAATTTATGTGTAGATTTGCGTCGCCTCTGAGTGAGTTTGAGACATTTTGCTGGTAGAGACACTTCAGCTGTACCTCTCCAGTCAGAATTAGCTCCTCTTTTCACCAAACTAAGATGACTGCAAGCGAAATCTACTGCTCTTAACTACTGCAATCTACTGCTCTTCATAACCCACTCAGAATTGAACTAAACATCCTCCATATTTGCATTTCAGGAGCAACAAGCTAGGGCTTTCATAGAAAGACAGAGAAAGAGAGAGAGAGGAAGAAAGAGAGAGAGAGAGAGAGAGAGAGAGAGAGAGAGAGAGAGGGGGGAAAAAACATTTTAAACTGTTCTTGAATTGTATTAACCAAGTAACTGAGAGAACGTAACCTAATTACTGACAATTAAACAAGAATAAAGTCAAATTTCCTCCTAATTGTATCCTAACATTTACGCAGTGCATTTAAGCCCCCATGCACAGAACAGAGCCTTCACTAAAAAGGCCTCTTGAAGAAGAAAGCTTTCAGTTTCACTACGAAAACATGTCTGGTTTGAGAGTCTTAATCTGTTCTCATAAGGAGAAAAGAGGCAGGGCGCACACACGCACACACACACACACACGCACGCAGACACACAATCAGGCCAGTTAATAGTGTGCACACTTAGACACCAATTCATCCAATCCCCGGTTGTCTTGATTATACATTTGGGTTAGATTTGAAATGTATCTTGATTAAATATTGAGAAGGACCACTCTCGCATCGCATGTCCTCAATGTTTCACTCTTCCTCCGAGGCCTCTGAATGTCACTCTGTGAGGAGTATATGTGTGTGTGTTTGCCCCGTAGCTAAACATGATTTTATTTATCAAGTGTCATGTCATTAGCTACTTGGCTCATCATGAGCACTAATAAAACTCCACTGCACTAAATAACCCCAGGTTATGGCAACGGATTAAGAGCAACGCAGTCACACACAGTCTAATTTTAGCCTTTTTAAGCTTTCACTAAATTAGAGATGTCCTATTTTGTACACTTAATTTCACTTCACAATATTAATTGGTGAATAAGACTTTGTGTTCTTATTTTAATAGGTTTTCACACTTTATGGTTGACACCAGAGTTAGCAATCACTCACGACAAACGTTTTAAATTAACGCTGAAACTAAAATTCAGTTAAAGTTTCTGTCTTCGAGAACTGTGATGGACATTTGTCACATGTGAGCATAAAGTATGGATGTATTTTCTCCTAAAACATTTGCAACAAAGGTGAGAAATGCGCATTTAATATCCTGAACCTTTCCTTCAAATGCAAATTAAATTAAAAGACATCATATCACCCTCTTTGGTACAGCATTGCTCAGGAGCCTTCAGAAGCTCTGCTGATAGCTAATAGCTTCGTTAATGAAAGACTATCTGGATTTGAAGAAAAAAAAAAGATGAAATACAGAAAGGCTAAGTATGCCACAAACTCAAATTTGTAAATCTTTGTGAATTTTGTTAATACAGGCTAATCATTGAGTATCACCTGGACATTGTACAGTGGGTGATTAAAAGATGACAAAGGAAAATAACTGGAACAGTCGGGCCCAGAACGATCAAAAGCCCATAATGAGCATCTCATAGTGACCCGTTTATGAAATAGGATAAAAACATTAGAGATTTGACCCAGCATCTGGGAGACGCAATTGTTTTTCAAGTCTTCAAACTAGAGTTTTTGAAAAATCACTTTATTTGTGTTAAAATCTGACAGAGTCTCTGACAAACTGCTTTATTAATTTAAAGCAGGGGTGTCCAAAGTCGGTCCTCAAGGGCCGGCATCCTGCACTTTTTAGTTTTCTCCCTGGTGGTAGTAACAACCTTTTCAGCGTGTCAATGCTCCTCTTAGGCCTCTAATGAGCCATCATTGGATCCAGGTGTGTTAAACCAGGGAGAGAAACTAAAACATGCAGGATGCCGGCCCTCGAGGACCGACTTTGGGCACCCCTGATTTTAAGGAACAACGAGTTTGTCAGAAAATTAAGACTTTTCTACGTGAAGTTTGAACTTCAGACTTAACTTCTGTGTAAAAATGAAATGCCTGCTCCGCATCCTTGAACCCATCACACAGGGTCAGTGAGCAAGGATGTTTTGTTTATTTGTTTAAAATTGTTTTCATGACACAATATTGGAAATGGAAAAAGATTGTGTTTGTTATAAAAGAATTTCAGAACCATATGCATGCATTTCTGCATCAGTGCAGTGTGGCATGGATGTGATAATTTTGTGATTCTGCTGATGTAGAAGAAGCCCAGTTGTTTTAATAGCAACCTCCAGTTTTCCTGCAGTGTTGGGTCTAGTGCAGTGCTTCTCAATTCCGGTCCTCATGCCCCCCTGCTCTGCATGTTTTAGATGTGCCTCTACTCCAGAACAGCTGATTCAAATGATTGCATGACCATCAAGTACTGCAGAGGCCTGTTAATCACCAAAATATTCAATCCAGGTGTGTGGCAGAAGGGAAATGCCTAAAACAGGCAGGTGAGGGGTGGGTGTGTGAGGACCAGAATTGAGAAAAGCTGGTCTAGTGTCTCTCATCTTCCCTTGACAATAGTACGTCATTTGTCTGAGACGTTTAGGTGCTGACTTATCAAGCTGTGATACCATGACCCTTACATTGGTGTTTCTAGCAGTATGAGCAAGAGCAAAGTCCAGCTGAAGAAAAAGCAGTCTTTCCATGAATCTTGTCAGCAGAGGGAAGCATAAGGTTCTCTAAAATTTCCTGGAAGACAGCTGTGCTGACGGTAAGATTGATAAGACAGTGGATCAACACTATGATGATTCCCCAAAACATCACTGACTTTAAAACCTTTCAACTGGATTTCAAGAAACTCTGGGTGTGCATTGCTCCCATTTTGCTCCTTGATTTTTGCATGTAATGTCAAAGTTTCCTTCTTTAGAAAAGGGCGCTTTCGAGCAAATATCTAATATTTTTCCCCTTTGCCCAGGTAAGATTCCACTGACATTGTGTCTGGTCTAAGAGCAGTTTGATCAGTATCTGGTTTGATAGATAAAAGCCCATCAGAACTACAGGCTAAACATTGTATCTGATTACTGAGGTCTATAAATCATCTGTGTGATCTCCTGTTGAGTATTTCCTGTATAATTGTTATGCATGGAACTGTTATAAGAGAGTAATTGAGAAGAAGTGCTAATTATTGCATGTTTACATTGATACTTGTGCTCAAATATTCATAAAATAAATAAATGTCCTGCAACATCTCTATCTGGTGGCTTTTGAAAACATGACTCTAGCTGTGTATAACTCTTCAGCTCTTGAACGGGCTTTACTTCAAAACCAAATTATGATCAACCTTTTATTTATAGAGAAATTTAAATAAGAGCAACACAATGTACTATACAGAAGAAAAAAATGGTGGCATTTAAACGGCAGCAATGATAAAATAAAAGACTTAATGAGCTAAACAAGGACTTTTTCCTCAAGGCTAAATGTTTTCCTGTTGCTTGTGCACCTTTTTCAACACAGGTTTTCCTTCCACACAACGTTCTGTTGGCAAACAGTGTGGGAGGAGCCAGGTTTTTATTTGGAGGTTGAAGCTTCTTTTTGCCCTCTTAGTGATATTCTTTTGATCAAGTCATTATTCTTTTTAATTTTCACTGTCTGTTTGCCACAATCATAACAATTCCCCAAATAAAAGTCTGAAATATATCATTCTACATGTAATGAATGTCAGCTTCACTTTTTCGATTGAATTCCCGCAATATATTATAGATACCTTTTAAATTACATTACAATTAAGACACACCTGTAAATATCGCTTCAAAAATATTTCACGTACTAATACGACGAGACAGTTTGAAAACTTCCACAACAAGTTACATCCCTAACTTTCCCTACATTCCTTCATATGGAGAGGTTTGAGGTAACTTATTGTAAATCTGACGCCGGATAAAAACACACGCATGTTGTAAGTGACTGTATGTATTTACAGTGTTGACTGTGTCACATGGAAGTGGACATTTGCTGCTGTCCGACAGTAACATTCTCACTGGCACACAGACCTGACCTAGAATTGCTACTTAGAATTTGGACTGAACCATCTCGCAGGAACGGAGGGGGAGGCGAGAGGAAATCTTGACTGGGATGTAATGGAGTAGGACCACTGGAAAGCGAAAAAGGGGGGAAGACATATTTCTATTCTATAATGTTACCGTGATAATGTTGTGATTTGATAATGTTTGCGATGTAAAGTGGAGGAAAACGGAGCCTGAGCTAACATCCCAGGTGAGTGCTTCCCTTGTTTTGTTCTCCGTGCAGCTGGAGAGTGTCGCCGCCGCGGCTCGCCTCCTGGCAACGGGCACACGCGGGTCCTCCTCCCGGGGACATCACACTCCGGTATCCGTTCTTCTCTGCCTCTGTCCCCGAAGGCTGGCTGGCTGGCTGGGGCTGCTGACTGGCTGGCTAGCTAAACCCACACGTCGCGTCTTGGCCTCGCTCACACGGCGAGCTAACCCCCCCGCCTCCTCCCTTACTCTTTCTCTTTTTTTTCGGCTCGCAAATGACGGTTTTTGCGGCGCAACAGAAGCGGATTATTCACGATGTTTTCGGCGTGGTGTGAAACCCGCGGAGAAATATTGGTTTTTACCCCCATTATCACACCGGAGGACCGCCCGTGCTTCGTGAAAATGGAAAAAGGGACACAATGCAGCATGCATGTTCTGCATTCTTCAGGAGCTCCACGCCGTCGGTATTGTATTTCATGTGTCTGAAATGTGTTTCATATGATTTATAAACGGGTAACGAGATTACAGGCCTCGGCTTGTGATTGTGTCGGCCAGCCCCTATCATCTGCCGAGCGATTTAATTGTTACATTGTTAACGGATCTGAACACAACTTGAGGGAGGGGGGGGAGAATGAAGGTTTACCCAAGGCGGGCTTTGAGTTGTCCTTTTATTATCCGACAAAAAGCCCCCCAGGATGAGTCTCATTTAGGACGTGTTTTTTGGTGTGCTTGTTGTCGTTTGTTCTCGCTCTCATCAGCCGTCCACTGCCTCCCTCTTCGGGGGAAGACTTTGTTTGCGCTGGCCGAGGCTCCATGAATGTGAGCGCTGAAGTCCTCCCTTCCCCCCCCCCCCCCGCACCACCTCCACCAGTTCTCTGGCGAAACAGGAACAACTTCTTTTAGGAAAAAGGAAAAAAAAAAAAAAAAAAGTTCCTGGAGTTTCAAGCGCCATGGAATTACTTTGTCCGCCAAGAGTTGTCCAGTGAGGCGCTGAGATTTCAGGAGAGGGGGAAAAAAGCCCGAGTCGCTGCAGTTGTGTGAGGAGGAGGTTTAGTTGCAGAGTTTGGGAGATGCATATTTTTTTTAAGGACTTCCTCGAGTAGGACCCGTTTGTGAGCAACTTGTGGCATTGTCCTGTGTTATCTTGGCTGACTTTGACAAAGAATGTCTTATTTAACTTGATCCATGAGTGGGAGGAGAATCTACAGGTCCTTTGTTGGTTTGTTAGTTCACTTACTTGCTATCCTTGATTTGCTCCCAAAATGGCTTTGAGATTTACTTAGTAGCTTCAAAAAGCTACTAAGTTGGCATCGACCAATTTTTTTCCTAGATTTGTAGGCTAATTACTGATCCCACTCCCATTATTTCTGTTCCACAAATGCACAAACCCACTTTACCCACTTTCTTGAGCTAAATAAGAAAAAAAATGGATAAAAGTGAGAAACGGATGCTATCATTTGCTGTTAAATAAAAAAAAAAACTGTTGCAAGCTGTCTTTTCTAGATTTATAGGTCAAAGCAATCAATTTTATCGGAAAGAGCAAAAGGATAATTTTCACTTCAGACCATGAACTTAAAGGGGGTAAAAGCGCTTTAAAAACTGACATTTTGGGGTGTTTTATGTCCCTCAGTTTACAAAAACTTCCTGACACCACAAAAAGTGCTTAATATCAAAAATATTTCGGATATTTCTACAAAACACTTAGTCTTTGATTAATGTTCTACCTTTCATTTTTAGGATACATTTTATCTAAGTGATAGCTGTAATTAATAGTCCTTTAATACATCCAAATTCACATTTATTTCCTTTATTATGATGAAGAAAGTCTTCATATGGTACAAACCCAGTTAGAATCTAAAAGTTCACAAACTGTTTTTAGAAAGTCTCATCTATATATTGAGAATTTTCTGCTAACAGGATTGAAAAGATGAGAATTTCTCTGTAGCACCATGAAACTTGAGATGCATTAATTGAGCAGGTAAAACATTTTTTTTTACCATTCATTAAATAAAGCTTAGTTCTCCCACTGTTTTCAGTACTTTTCACCCACTGACCAACATCAAGTATTTCCATTCCCTTTTGAAATTAATAAACATATGGTGAGGTGACAAATAATTTTGCAGTTCCCATATTTATCTAATACTATTACCTTTACATATAACAAAGTATGTGATCTGTCATTACATTGTTTATTTGACCCATGAATAAGAGAAGAACCTACAAGACTCTCCTGTGGTTTCAGTTCACTTACTTAATACAAAAAGTCTTAAAATATTTTTCCTTCCCCTTTATTTTTCGGCAAACGGCATTGGAAAAAATGTGTAAAATGCATAGTCTCAAGTCCAGAGGACTCCAAAGCACTTTACGTTACTTTCAGTCATTTACACACTGACGGTCGTAAGCTACATGGTAGCCACAGCTGCCCTTGGGCAGCCTGTCGTAAAGTGCCACTCTGACCACCACTAGCAGGCAAGGTGGGTGAAATGTCTTGCCCAATGACACAACGGCTGAGACTGAAAACTGGGGTTTGAACCAGCAACCCACTGTTTACATGTAAATATACACCGGTGTAAAATATCAACTACTAGGACATACCTTGATTTACTTTGTTTTCGCTTAATAAAATTGAGTTTAATGTTGAACAGATGCTTTTGATTTTCTGATTTATTAAAATACTACCCATGCAAACAGCAGAAATTACAAATTTATCTAAAACGGCAATCTGTCCATTTATGTCCCTCCATTTATGTTGAAACTAGGTCTGTCACGATAACAAATTTTTGCTGAGCGATTAATTGTTGAAAAATTATTGCGATAAATGATATTGTTTCATGACTTTTTAACACCGATTTAATGGAAATGACTAATAATGCATGCAATTTCCTGCCATAGATGCACTTTATTTTCAAAAGAACACATAACATTGGAACTAATAAACTAAATTAACAAAACAACCAAAAATAAAATGGATTCTCAGTCTCCATTAACAAACGTACTTGAATAAAAACTAAACATAAAGCCAAAGTGGAAATAAATACTGCATTCAACCAAAAGAATCCAGATTATGAAGTCTGTATACTTTATTGCCCTTCAGTAATCACTAGATTTAAATGGAGAAGATGGACACATCTGGCCACCTAATGCAATAGTTCACACTAGACGATTTTTTGCCCCTACTTTCCCCTTATGACAATCTTAGAACGTTGGCCGATCTAAGATTGTCGCTGGTGATTTCGTAAACGATAATTCTGCAGTGTATGGTGTGTTACGGTGGATCGTCGTGGCTGCTCCGCTCTAAATCGGGTTTTCCTCGTCTGGGAGCGTTAACGCTGAATGTGACAGGTAACCAATCGGAAAGCGCGGATTCTCTTACTGCTTTCTGAGGAAAAATTACGGAGGGGAATCCCAAGCAGCTGACAGGGCGCAACCCGAAGTCCAGCGGACATCGGAGATGATATGTGGAAACATTAATGTTCAACATTTCGTGCAAAGAATATAGAAATGACAAGAAGAGGAGTTGGCGTCAAATTGCTACTGCATTTGATAAACCCGGTAACTTTTCGTTAACGTGACAAATAGATTATAAATAATGATTTTCAGCCACATGCGTCACAGGTAGATTATAGTAAAGCGTTGATTAATGCCTGATTTTAAAATTGATTAACTGGACTTGTAGCCATTATTTTGTGCCCATGTGGCTGGACACCACACGGCACGACAAACCCGATCGAACCGTTATACCTAGGATTTCTGTCGGCTAATGTGTCTCTCACGTTTTGAAATTATGGGCCGACAATCGGCCGACAACTCGTGTAGTGTGCGCTGAAGGAAATGAGGAGTCAGTGGAGAGCACCGGAGTTGAGCCTTTTTTCATTCTGTGTCGGCAACAGAATAAAAGGCAGGAAGAGACGATAAAGCAGATAATTAAAATTAGGTCGATGGGTTTAATTTATCGTGCGATTAATTGATTTATCGTCTATCACTACAGGCCTAGTTGAAACTTCTCAAATGATGACCTAAATAACAAGAAAATTCTTAATTTCAAATTATGTTGTTGGATATTGACATGAACTCTTCAACAATGAGCTTCGATGAGCGTTTAAGTCCATTTTTTTTCACCAAAATATATTTTACTGTGGAGCGCATCATCTTGTAAAACGGCAACAGATAATATTCTCATCTGAAACAAAAAGATGTTCTATTTACATTATAAAATTAAGCAACGTGCTATTTTTTTGTGTTTACTTTATCATCTGAAATCCTCAAAATGGAATCCTGCAGTAGAAAATACAGTAAAAAACTCTTTTTGAGAGGATGGTGGAGCCATTTGTATAACCACCAGTCAAGCAGCTGAAGCATGATGATATTAATATACCTTGCACTAATTGATCAGCCAGCTTTCCCTGATGGGTTCTGATCAGTGATGGGCAAGTCAAATATTGAAAAATCATCCTTCACCCCTTTATTTATTTGTATCAAAGCTAACAATTCCTAGCTTCCTAGCCACAGATCTCAAAGAACACGGGAAATGAGTGTCGACTCTAAAAAGCCTGGTTGGTGCATTTGCACATAAAACCATTTCTGAGAGTGGGCTTTTGACTTGCTGACCTGTTTGTCTCACTCAGAGTGCAGGGTGTGAAGGGTTCAGAGTTTGGTCCAAAGCCAGTTTTGAAGCAGGTTCTGTGTTTGCTGAATCTGAGCAGCAAAGCTTCCTGTTTTAGGATCCTGGTCTCGTCAACTGCTGGGCAGCGGTGCTGTCTGATGGCATTGGGTCAGTTTTTTTTTTTTAAGTCTTTTTATATGATAAGGTCACAAAATGCTAAAATTTCACATGATGTAATTTGATTGTATAATTTTTGAAAACGCTGCATTTGCCCCATTTCATTAATTTTGGATCTGATCTCCATTTGAACCAGTTGACAAATTAGACTAATGCGAAACAACTCTGAGCTACTTTCTGCTGGTTAATATTATTAATTTAAGTCGCATGTCCTTTGTTAAGCTATGAGTAATAGGTTATGATAAATTTCTTTAAATCATTAGTTGTCAAAGCAGGTAAAGTAGGCTTAGAGATGCACCAATCAGAGATTTGTTTGATTTCCAGTCTTTTGTTACTGTAAAGCTTTTGGCCTGCTTATACTGAAGCAGAGACGATGTGACATCTAGTAGTTTCCCTTTAATACCATGTTTTGCTAATTCAAAACAAAAGCAAAAATGATTTACAGTTGACATTTAAAACCATCTTGCCAACGTTTCTAAATCCAGCATCTTCAGTAACTGCGTCTGAAAGCTCGGGAGAATAACACAACAATGTCTCCGTACTCCATTGAGTCTTCTCAAGATCTACTGAAATCAGCTTTGAGCTAATTCGCCCCCTCACCAATCTGACAAAACGTCCCTAAGGAAGGTGCGATGTGATGTCCTGTGGCAGATGGTTGCTTTTGCAGTTTTTGTTTTTCTGTACCTCTTTTTTTTTTTCGGGTAAGAAGACAAAAACCACAAATATCTAAAATGGTGACTGAGCTAAATGACCAACACCTACCAAAGCCAGCGGTCTCTTGTAGCAGCCTGAAGAAACGGACATGCCTTTGAAGAACATAATGTAGTTTTCCTCCAATATTATGTTTAACGCCTTTCATGATTAAAAACATTATGATTAAGGTACAAGTTACCATTAGTCCATCATAATGATGCTCCCCCTACTCTCCTTGAGCCTTACCCTCTTGGTCTCCAAAATCTATTTCTGGACATACAAGATGGTAAAAGCCCACCAAACTGGTGATATTATCATGCAGAGTTTCAATCTGTAGCACTATAAACTATCAAATATTGCATATATTGAAGCTGCGATTTGATATATTATTCAGTTCTGGTTTCCAGCAGGTCACTGGTCATGGTCGATTAAGCTGAAAATCATCCAGTCCTGGTCACCAGCTAATTTGTGCAGTATGGGTGTGTGTGATCTTTATATTGGTTTCAAGAAAACTTAAAAAAAATCAAATTTGGAGTGCAAAAATGTCTCTACTCTGTATTTTTAGTGATTTTTGCCACAAACTCAACAAACTGATACCGATTTCTGTCTTTTTCGGGTTACTTTATATCTCTTCAAACCTTATGGCAGTTCTTCACCTGTGCATGGTCTGCAGTACAACATTTCCAATTTCCCAGTTGCTAATGGTAGCACGCGCGACGATTGTGATATAGA